>NC_080194.1:123515840-123818870 GCF_030028045.1 Hippopotamus amphibius kiboko
GAGCCCTGGTAGCCTGACTCGAAAGCCTGCTCCTCAACCTCCCAGAGGGCTGGGGCTGAGGCTACTATGAGGAGGGGAGGGAGGACTATGGAAGTCCCATTGTGGGGGACAGTGCTAAAGGGGGTGAGCCTGAGAGGAGTTTTCTATCCCTCAGACCTAGGTGGGTGTGAGGTCTCGGCACAGTTAGTGGTACCCTCGGACTTATTTTTTCCAAATCAGAAACTCCCAACAGCTCTGAACAATTGAGTCAGGCCTGAAATGGCCCAAGGCCACATGCCTTCCTGTCACTTTCAAGAAGTGGTAGCCCTGGGGATGACTTGTGAGCCAGATACACTTGAGTTCAAGTCCTGGCTGAGTCACTCCGATGACCTTGGGCCATTGTCTGATCTTGGAGCCTGGGTGTGTTAGTTTCCTGTGTCTGCTGTAACAAAGGATCACAACCTGGGTGGCTTAAAACAACCAGAATTTATTCTCTCACACTTTGGAGGCCAGAACCCCAAAATCAGTGTGTCGGCAGGGCCCCCTCCCAAGGCTCTGGGGAGGATCCTTCCTGCCTCTCAGCTTCTGGTGGCTCCGTGTGTCCCTTGGCTTGTGACAGCATCTCTCCCCAGCCTCTGCTTCCATCTTCACATGGCTTCTTCTCTGTTTCTGTCCTTTGCTGTTACTTTTTATTTTGGCTGCCACAAGGCTTGTGGGATCCTAGTTCCCCCGACCAGGGATGGAACCTGGGCCCTTGACAGTGAAAGCACAGAGTCCTAACCACTGGACTGCCAGGGAAGTCCCTGTGTCCTCTCCTCTCATATGGACACCAGTCATTGGACTTAGGGCCCGACCTGCATCCAGGATGATTTCATCTCAAGATCCTTAACTACAACTGCAAAGACCTTTTCTCCAAATAAGGTCACATTCTGAGGTTCCGAGTAGACATGAATTTTGAGGGTACGCTATTCAACTCACGCAACTACACTCAATTTCCTCATGTATTAAGGGATAACAATCCACACTGCTTTGGGAGGTGTGAGGCTCGAATTGGGAAAGGCATCTGCCCTGTGGGTACCCGGCAGGGCCTCGATGATCCTCCTGTCCTTCCCTCACTGTCCTGCCTTGCAGGGATGAACCATGGATTTGCAGGTCTTGGGGACAGAGATGGAAGCAGGGCCAGCCTTGCATCTGGGTGTGCATTTTGCCTCCCTTGGTGTCTGCCTCTGCAGGTCCCTGAACATGGAGCTCGGCTGTGTCTCCTGTTCTCCATCCCAGTGCTCATGGGCTGTTGTTCCTAGACTCCAGGTCATGGGCATTCTTGCCAAGAAATGCTTTCCGAGTCAGAGGGGACAGTGCCATCGGGAGCCGCTCGGGAGTCACCCCACATCAAGATGGAGCCAGAAGAGCTGCACCCCGAGGGGGCATCGCAGGAGGCCAGAGCTCAAGGAGCGCGGGGCTGGGTGTCCCTAAGCCAGGGCTCTAAGGAGAAGGCGCATTTCCTGCCTGGCGGAGGTGAGGAGGGGGATGTGGAGAGAGGTGCTTTCTCAGGTGGACACTCATAGCCTAGGTGGGGAGACCCGGATGTCTGCCTCACCTGCCCCTCAGAGGCAACCCCCTTTCACTCTTACAGCCCACTGACCCTCTTCTTGGGTCAGGTCAGAGGTGGAGTTGGAGGCAGCGTGGGTGTCCCTAGTAGGCCTGGCATGAGCTCACTCCGGGGAGCGGGAGGGCCAAGCAGGGTGAGGTGGCCGCCCTGAGGACCTCTTTCCTCTCTCAGCCCTCCCCTCCCCCCAGATCCCTGTGCTCTCCCGGGAGGGGAGGACCAGAGACCGGCAGATGGCCTCGGCACTCCTCACCGCCTGGTCCCAGGTGAGTGTCCCCATCCAGAGCTGGAGCCGAAGGACGTGGAGGGACAGCGTCTCTGAATCATCCTCCAAATCTGAGCACTGGACCTGAGGGTGGGGGCTGGAGATCCTGAGCTTTGGCAGTGGTGCCGGGAAGGCGGACTCTTTTGTCTCTTGTCTTCTGCTGTACACAATCGCTTTGTTCTTGCCCCCAAAAGCCTTCCTTGGGCAGTTGTCCTGCTTCACTGTCACACTCGAGGGCCAGCCTCACTCGAGTCAGCAGGGTGGGAGTCTGGGTCTTGCTCTTGTTCTGGCACCACCAGGACCCTCCACCACATCCTGACGTGTCCTGGAGAGTGGGCGTTTTGTGTTGTTTCAGATGCCAGTGACCTTTGAGGACGTGGCTCTGTACCTCTCCCGGGAGGAGTGGGGGCGGCTGGACCACACACAGCAGAGCTTCTACAGGGATGTCCTGCAGAAGAGGAACGGGCTGTCCTTGGGTAAGGGCTCACTCGTGCATGGGTGCTGCTTCCTGAGGCCCTGGGAAGTCAGTGGTGGGGTCCATCCGCCATCACCTCCTCCTCCCTTTCCAGGGCTTGAATCCCTCTTGTGGTTCATGCAGACTTCACTGTACTATGGAACCTTCCTAGTGATGGACGTGTTCTGGTCTTTGCTGATTCTGTAGCCACAAGCCAGATGTGGCTATTGAGCCCTAGAAATGCAGCTAGAGCAACTGAGTTTTTTGTCTTCTCTCTTTCAGTCAGCTTAGATTTGAATTGAAATAGCCACACGTGGCTAGCGGCTGCTGTGCTGGACGGTGCTGACCTAGAGACTCTGCTTCTCTCTAGTTCTTCCCTAGCTTATTCCAATAGCTCCCCACCTCCAAGCTTAGCTTCAGAGGTGTCTGAGCAGAAAGCTTGGCACTGGCCAGGCTGTCAGCCCAGGGGTTGGGGAATGGTGCCAGCTAATCCCTCCAGGCCTTTGACTCTGAGCTGTCACACCTGCCCCAGGGCCGTGTCCTCTTCTCAGAGGGGTCTTGGCTCCTTTATTTTTTCTCATGGTAAGTATTTAAGTCCCAGGACTTTGACTCCTCAGTTTAAGGCCCTAGTTTTCTAGGCAGAATTTTATGAGGGCTTATAGAAAAATCAGAGCATTCATTCATTAATATTCATTCATTCAGTCAGTCAGTCTGTCTGTCCATGCACGTCTGTTGCACGCTTGCTAGTCCAGGTGGAGCCAGGGGCTTGGTAATTCTACCCTCTGACTTTGATGGTGGGCCAAGACCCCTGCTGTCCCTGGTGGGCCCCAGGATCACAGCATCTGCCCTGCTCACACCTTTAATTATCTCAGGTTTGCTAACCACCCATTGTTAGCACTCTCCGGGGCCCAGACCAGCAGGTCCAGGCAAGTCCTGGGAGGTCAGAGGGAACCAGCATCCACTCGCAGCCCCGTAACAGGTCTCACAAATGCCCTGAACCACCTAATTGGTCCAAATATTCCTTCCCTCCCATGGGGCTTGGATCAAGGCGTGGAGGCCAGAGCCCCTCTGCTCTCTTACTGACTTGACCAAAATTCCCAGGCTCTCACCCTAGGGGACTTGGCAGTTGGGCCTTTGGTCACTGATTTCTGGGTGGTCAGTGTCCCTGGCCTTCTTACTCCAGGCCCTCCCACTTGGCCTCCCACTGCCCCTCCCACAGGAGCTCTTTTTGCCTGTGGTCCTGGGAAGGACAGGTGCGGGAGAGGAAGACTGCATCTGGTTTCTGACATTGCTGGGCCCACTGCTGGGGCTGTGTGACATAAGGGTGGCCAGCAGCTGACCTGGCCCAGCCCTGAAAAGAGCGTGACTGGAGGTTGCCCTGGAATGTGTGTCCTTAGAGGACGTATCCATCTGCCCCCAGTGACTGTTGAGCTCACTTGGTTTTGCTCTATGTTTGCACAGCTATACCCCCTCTCCTTTTGCTCCATCACCTCTAGGGGGCAGGGGTGGCGGGGAGCTGGTATCTCCTGCTGTGCAGACTGGCAGGGCCCTGACTCAGTGCAGTGTCTGTTTCCAAGCAGGGTTTCCCTTCAGCAGGCCTTTCTGGGCCTCTCAAGTGCAGGGCAAGGGCGAGGCCTCGAGCTCCAGCCGGCAGACGGGAGATGAGGAGGAGAAGAGAGGTGCGTGCAGAGGTGACAGGTGGGCGGGGCGGTGGGGTCGTGGCTGTCACTCCCATGTGCCCCAGGTCATTGCGTGCTGTTTCCTGTGGGGTGCAGACACACAGCCCCTCCCGGGGCAGGGCCGCCAGTCTCCCCTCCTATGTGGAGGGTGGCTCCTGCTTCCAGGGTTTCCCGTGGGTCCTTGCCCTATCGCCATCTCCAGAATTCCCCCAGGGCCCTCATGAAAACCTCTCTCTTGCTGGAAACCCTCTTTATCCAGGAGCTGTGGAGGTGGGCAAGGAAGAGCTGGCCCCATCCTTGGGAGCCCTTGGGGATGTGAAGTCCTTCAAAAGCAGGGTGGGGAGAGCCCAGGGGGTCCCCCCACAGTGCGAGCAGCGAGCAGTTGGCGGTCAGAGCTCAGGGCCCTCCAAGGACGATGTGCAGCCAGGTCCCGTGGAGGAGGCACAGCCAGAACCAGCCCCACCTGACGCTGGCCTCCCGAAAGCCCAGGAGGGCTGCTTCCCAGAGCAACCCAGAGAGGGGGAGACGTCCGCCCCCGAGAGCAGAGAGGAGGGCCTGGCCCCTGACAGCGATGCCAGCAAGAAGACCTACAAGTGCGAGCAGTGCGGCAAGGCCTTCAGCTGGCACTCGCACCTGGTGACGCACCGGCGCACACACACGGGTGAGAAGCCCTATGCCTGCACAGACTGCGGCAAGCGCTTCGGCCGCAGCTCGCACCTCATCCAGCACCAGATCATCCACACCGGCGAGAAGCCCTACACCTGCCCATCCTGCTGGAAGAGCTTCAGCCACCATTCGACGCTGATCCAGCACCAGCGCATCCACACGGGCGAGAAGCCCTACGTGTGCGACCGCTGTGCCAAGCGCTTCACCCGCCGCTCGGACCTGGTCACCCACCAGGGCACCCATACAGGCGCCAAGCCGCACAAGTGCCCCATCTGCGGCAAGTGCTTTACGCAGAGCTCGGCCCTGGTCACCCACCAGCGCACCCACACCGGGGTCAAGCCCTACCCATGCCCCGAGTGCGGCAAGTGCTTCAGCCAGCGCTCCAACCTCATCGCCCACAACCGCACACACACCGGCGAGAAGCCCTACCACTGCCTCGACTGCGGCAAGAGCTTCAGCCACAGCTCGCACCTCACCGCCCACCAGCGTACCCACCGTGGAGTCCGGCCCTACTCCTGCCCCCTGTGTGGCAAGAGCTTCAGCCGGCGCTCCAACCTGCACCGGCACGAGAAGATCCACACTGCGGGGCCCAAGGCCCTGGCCATGCTGGTGCTGGGGGCGGCCGGGGCTCTGGCGGCACCCCCGCCGGCCCCCACCTAGGAGGCCGGGAAAGAGGGGCGGGGAGCCGGGAGGGAGGGGAAGGGGTGGGGGCAACTGCTGCAGGATGTGACCTGGGAGGCCCAGGAAGGGAGCTGGGGAGGTGCTGGCATGGGGGTGGGGCATGGAAACAGGGGAGGAGCTCTGGTGGGGAGCAGGCAGTCTGGCCACAAATTAAAGGCCTTGGAATTCCAGCGACAGCCTATAGCTCTGTCTCATGGGGCCCTGGAGGCTGACCCCCGACTTTCTGGGGAAGGGGAGGCTCCTGAGTCAACCCAGTGTGTCCTCACTCAGCCCTGTGGGGGCTTGGGCAACTTCCTCCCCAGCCTTCACCTGGCTTGCGACCCATTGTGGAGCCTATAGCAAAGGCTTCTGAGCACAGAGGTTTTCCAGACCTGAAGCCAACTGGCCACTTCTGAAATCGACGCAGTGGGGTGGTCTGCTGCTGTGGTCACTCATCCCAGGCATTGCCCACTGAGTTCTGGACCCTTCCTTGGCTCTTCCCTTTGGGAGCCAGGAGCAAGGCCGAGCCAGCATGGGAATTCATGCTCAGTGTCTCCTGCCCTCCCATCTCCTGTCTCAGGCACCAGGGCCTGCATTTTGTGACTGGACATTTTCACCTGTGTCCCTGGGGACCCAACAATAATCCAGTGAGGATTTCTCACTTACCAGGGACCCCTGCTCCTTCTGGTCCTTTCTGAGACTGCTGCCAGCTCCCTCTCCTACTTCTCACCTCCTTGGTCTCTTTGCACATGTCCTTTATAATTGGCCCTACCTGCCCCTGCCTGGCTGTTTTACTCCTGGCCTTCTGGTTTTTTTAGCTCTGAAGTTTCCCATTCTCCACCTTCCCACCCCCCGTCCCCGGGGAGGGCTGGGCTCAGCTTGCTTATTATCCTAGGTTTGCTGCTCAGCTTTCACAATTACATTCAGTTCTGACACCAAATGACCTTGAGGATGTCTGCATCAGGGAGGCTGTTGGGACCCCACCTGTCTCTGTGGATCACAGGGCCAGCAGGGCGGTCGCAGCCCCAGTTAGCTCCCAGCCAATAAGGGATGAAATGTCTTGAACAGGATAGTGAACTGAGAATAGTAATAATAGCTGCCAGTTGCAGCTGCCGTGTCAGGCGGGGGGCCAAGCTCCATATGTATGTTGCCTCAACTGTTTACAACTGTGAGCAGTGGGTTTTATCTCAGTTTTATAGAGGAGGAAACAGGCCGAGAAGTCCAATAACTTCTCCAAAGTCATTCAACCAGAGAACTGGAAGCTGGGGCTCAGGTCCAGGGTTTTTATCCTGTAAAGAATACCTGTATTTCCATGCACCCGCACAGCTACTATCTGTCTAATTAGTAGTGCATGATATTATGAGGCAGGGCTGCCTAAAAAGAGTAAGACAGACAGTAGACTTGACCTACAGGGGTGCTGGACTCAGCTGGAGATGGGGGGGGGGGACATGTAATTAGCTGGTCACCAGGAAGCTGCTGGCTAGTGGGGGCCCAGGCAAGACTTGGTGGCGTCTAGGGTTGGGCTGTTGGCAGGGGTGGTTCAATTGGTTGCTCTTTCTCGAAGATGTGAGAAAGAAAGTTTCTACCCTTCAGTTTGTCTTCGTGGTGCCAGTCACTCAGCCAGAAATGGGGTTTCTCTGCTTGGTTCAGTGTGAGGGGCTCTTACTCACATAAAGCAGGCTCACTGCTCCCAGGAGCTCAGGGGTGGGAAGGAGACTTGTTAAAATGACACTGGGAGCTGTCATCAATTCGCCGAGCTTAGCACAGAGTACTAATTTGCCCAGTGGGTATTTGCTTGCTTTGATTTCAGTTCCTTGGGCCACGTGGCCCTTGTGTCAGGACTTGAACCACCCAGAGGTCTGTGGAATGAGCCAGGGCCTCTGAGGAGCTCAGAAACCACAGTATCCAGGAGAAACTCTTTTGCCTTTTCATAGCGCAATGCAGAGAGATATGAGTCCAGGGACCCCATGAGTCTGTCCACTTCACCCTAGAGATCCATCCAGAGGCCACCATTCTGGGATAGACCTAGCTAGAGCATTTTAAGAGTGGAATTTGGCAGTTTGGGAACTATTTGACAAGAACAGCCAAGACAAGAGGTAGCTGGAGCGTCGTGAAGGGGCCTAGACTGTCAGGCTAAATGGTGTTCATGATTTGGTGGCTGATGGAGCGTCACTGACAGGTGTGGGGGGGAGGGTGGGCAGAGAAGGGTTTTGATGTCTGGGGAGGTGGTGAGGAGGCTCAGAAGTGCTTGCTTCCTCCTGGCTCCTGCTCACACCTGACAGCTTCTCAGCACTGGAGAACGCGACCCGGTTGCTTATGGTTGACCTGCACACCTGTGCATTCTGGAATAGAGCGGGGGGCGGAGAAAAGGGGAAATATTTCCTCGGGGCTTCCTACCCCCTCCCTGTGTGGTCCGCCCAGGTCTTTTTTTCTCCCCTTTCCCTTTTGGCCGCGCGGGGCACCTTGCGGGATCTTAGTTTCCCGACCAGGGATTGAACCCGGCCCCGGGCAATGAAAACGCTGAGTCCCAACCACTGGACCACCAGGGAATTCCCTGGCCCAGGTCCTTGCAGAAGGTGCGCTGCCCTCGGGCCGGGGATGTCGGCTGATTCAGCACTGCGCTAGCTTGGGAAGCTCGTCCCGAGCTCGTGTGACCTCGCGGGGTGGCGAGGTCTGGAGACCCGCCGGGATCTGTCTTGGGGGTGGGTCAACGCAACCTGGAGGATAGGTTCCGGAAGGTCCGGAACCTCCCACTCTGCCGTTTGCCAATCAAGTGTCGAGGCGGAGCGGGGGGGGGGGGCGGCGCCAGCAAAACTCACCAATCACGACTGGCGTTTGCTCTCGGACCACGCTGCACCCCCGCAGCTTCACGCCCACAAGCCGCATGGTTGCCTGGCAACTGTTCAACGCTTTGGGCTTTGAAATTTTGCCTTTTCCCCTCTGCCCCCCGCGTCGCCAAACAGCAGCCCTCAGAGTCGGCCTTGTGTTAAACTGGACTAAGTGGTCTACATGTATTCTCTCATTTATTTACTTATTTGGCTGTGCCAGGTCTTAGTTGCGGCATGCGGGATCTTTAGTTGTGGCATGCAGAATCTAGTTCCCTGACCAGGGATTGAACGTGGGCCCCCTGCACTGGGAGCGCAGAGCTGTAGCCACTGGGCCACCGGGGAAGTCCCTCATTTATTTAATCTTTAAAACAAGCCTATGAGGTAGCGAATCAGGATTCAGTTCAACTACAAATAACAGAGACCCAAAATAAGATGATCTTAAACATGACAGAAGTGTATTTCTCAAGATAATATCTGGAGGTGGGCTGGAGGTAAGCCTATGGCAGGACTGGCATGGCAGCCCTAATCCACAAAGTCATTTGAAACCCAGACTCCTCCTAGCCCACCACCATTAAAGTGCCATCTCACCATCGCAAAACAAGCAGTAGGATTTAACCATATGTGCCGATTTTTAAAAGTTTAATCTAATGCAAATATTATGTACAACTTTATGTTAATAAATCTGAAACTGTTGATGATAGGGATAATTTCTTAGAAAAAATTAAAACTATCAAAATTTAGTCAAAATGACACAGAAATTCTGAATATCCAATATCCCATAGGAGAAATTATAAAAATAAATATGTATTTTTTCTATTTCTATTTTTAATGCATAAACTCTTAGCAGGCAGTAGTGCTAGTTAGGGTATACATTCTGGTTGAAATAGAAATCCAAAATAACACTGGCTTAAACTCAGTGTCTATTTCTCTCTTACATCACTGTCTGGGTATAAATCCAGGGCTAGTCGGTGGCTCCACAATTATCAGGAATCCAGGTGCCTCCTGTCTTATTGCTTTGACACCTCTGCTGTTACTGTCATCTGCATGAGCCATGCCACTATGTCCAAATTCATGCTAGCAGTTGGGGAAAAGAGAATAGGAAGATATGACCCATCCCTTTCCATTAAGATGCATACAGTGCATCTGCTCATATCTTATTATCTTCAATTTAATTACATGGCCATACTTAAATGCAGGAGAGACTGGGAAATATATACTCTTTATTCTAAAGGGCCACGTGCCCATTGAAAAGTTCTTACTAAAGAAAGGGAAAACTGATATTGGGGAACCACTAGTGGTCTTTCTGCTGCAAATGAGAATAGATGCTCCTTAATAACAAGCATGGATATATATTAGAGACAAACAATAGACAGTTAATCGTAAGTCATTAAAAGTATTTTCACTACCCAAGACAATGATGCCTGCTGTCCTGAATTTTTTTTTTAATGTTAAGCTTCACTTTAAAAAAAAATAATTTATTCATTTGGTTGCACTGGCTCCTTCATTGCAGCATGTGGGCTCCTTAGTTGTGGCATGTGCACTCTTAGTTGCAGCATGCATGTGAGATATAGTTCCCTGACCAGGGATCAAACCTGGGCCCCCTGCATTAGGAGCATGGAGTCTTAACCACTGTACTACCAGGGAAGTCCCATGTTCTGAATTTTTAACACTATTTAGGGAGTTTTGGACAATGCTATAAGACTAAGAAAATAATGAGTATAAATTCTGGAAATGAATGTGAATTTTCTGGAAAGAAAATTTTTACTTTTTACATCATAGAAAAATAAAACTATCAGAAGGAAAGGAAAGTACAATAAAGTGGTCAATTTCAATATAATTATATACAAATTATTTATCATCCACCAGAAATGCCCAATAGAGTACATGGTAGGTGTGCCATTTATTTATTGTCTCTCAGCCCCCAATACATTCTTTTTGTCCTACTTTGTGATAATGGAGCCGGACCCCACAGACAGTTCTCCTTTGCAAGCCAATTTGATGTTTGTCTTTGTCAGCAGAGGGCGTTGGAAGAACACTGTAAGGCCACACTGGAAAAAAGGGACTTTCAAGTTCCTTCTTGTGCAGTTTTGCAGTGGAGTCAGTAGAGGGAGGAGAGGGAGCTCAGTAGCAACCACTTCAGCTGTCCTCATAGAACAGCCTGGGCTCATCCCTTCCAGCAAGTTGTTCAAGCAAATGCAGTAAGGTGTGTGTAGTAAATATCTGCAAATACAGAAAAATGGAATTAATCTAAATGTCCAAGAGTAAGGGACTTTAAATGGAATATGGAACTTCCATGTTTTGGAATACTATGCAGCTTGCAAAACAGATGGATTTTATTTACAAATTCTGATTTGACTCGAGCCAACAAAACATTAAATACAATGATTCCAGATTTATATTAGAAATATTCATAACTGTAGAACCTAAGACTAAAGTATCAATAGTGCTTATTTCTGCAAGGCCTTATTAGGGATATTTTAATTTTTACCTTCAGTTATTCAACAAATATTGTGCCAGGCACAGTATTTTAGGTGCTGGAAGTAGGGCAGTGAGAACAGTATGATCTCATGAAAATTATACTCTAGTAGTGGGAGGCAAATATTATACAAATAAACATTAGGAAGAAAAATAAGGCAGGGCAGAAGCATGGCGGCGGGGGTGGGTGGGGTGCTGTTTACATAGGGTTAGGGAAAAACCACTTTGAGGGAGTGTCATGTGAGCTGAGGGAGGAAGCCAGCCTTGTGGATATGGATACCTTTATGATTTTCCATACTTTATTTTCTTTCCCACACTAAGGGTGCAATACTTGCATAATCAAACAACAACCACAAGAAAGGATTTTCTATTTCAGGAAAAGATCTGGAGCCTCAGATCTCCAAGGGGAGTAAGAAGGGGGTGGGAGCACGTCCTGGAAAGGAGAACCCAGAACTTCCCCGACGCGGCCTCCCTGCTTTAGATTCTCCCCAGCCCAGAGATCCCCGCTATCCTTCAGACAAATCTGGTGGGAGAGTGCGGGGCTTGGGCGGGGGCGGGACTCCAAAAAGTATAAACGAGTCTCCCAAGGCCGAGCTCCAGCTCCAGGACGACGGCCCCCTCAGCCCTCGACCCACTTTGGAGCGGAAAGAGGCGGGGACGGAAGAAAGAGTCCACGCCACAGCATCCCTTCCGGCGGAGCGGGCACTCCCCTCGTAGTTGGGCCAAGCAACATATTTGCCCAGCAGGCCAGTCTTGGTTTTCCCTTTTCACCCTCCACGGGCCAGAGGAGCACAGAAAACTGGAAAACAAACCGAGAAACAGAAAGACACCAGGAGTCTAGACGCAGACCCCAGCCTGGGGGCGTGGGTGTTGGCGCGCATGACGTCACTGCCTTCTGATTGGCCATCGCTGGGAATTCTCCCCGTTCATTGGTCACGCATCAGGGAGACGGCCAATATAATGGGTGAACGGCCTCCTGAAGAGTGTAGTTGGGAGTGCTTCCCTCCGCGCATGCGCCCTCCCGTTTCCCGGCGAGCCCCGCGCGAATTTCCGGCGTCGAGACCTGGCGGCGGAAACTGGGAACGCTCCGGGCTCTGTGGGCGGTGTATGTCCCGGGGGGCGGGACCGGCGACGCGGGCCGCCTGCCTCCGAAGTAGAGTGCGGGGTTCCGGGCGTCCGGGGCCGGCGCCCGGAGGCAGAGGCCCAAGGGGGCGCGCACCGCTGGGAGGTGCGGGGAGGGGTAAGCCTGGGGCACCGCACCCGCTTCCCGCCCCTTCGCCTCTCATCTCCGCGCAGGCAAGGCTGCTGGGACCGAGCGCGGGGCTCCGGCCGGGTCCGCGTTCCCGACTGCCGAGTAGTCCTGCTGAGCGACCCTGGTGAGTCCTGCTCTCTCCGAACGGAGCCTCCTCCACCGTCACTGGAGGATGAGCATGGAGAGCGTACCTTGCAGGGGTGTTGTGAAGAGTAGGAGAATAAAGTAAATAAAGTGCTTAGCGTGTAGTAGAAAAGAACTGGAAGCAACCCGAATATCTCACTCGGGTGGGTATTCATTAAGAAACGAGTACATCCATACCGCGGAATCTTCTAGAGCGGCTGATGAAGAAGCATTGCCGGGTAGAAAAGCAAATGACAAAACAGTATTGCAGTAAGACCTCATTTATGTAAAAACACGCACAAAGCACTCCCCCCCCCACCCCGTTTCTATGGATATATTTCCAGTAAATGCACAGGGAAAGATTTGGGAGGCCATATGTCAGACTGTTAATGGGGGTGCTGCTGCAGTGTGGAAGGGAGAATTTCTCTTTTATGTATTTATGTGTTGTTTAACCCCCCCCCCTTTATTACAATGGTTTGTATCACTTTTTTGTTGAAAAAGCAATTAAAGAAAACTCCAAAATACACACCTTTCAGGACTTGTGAAGAGTAGCAATAAGGTATAACTGTGTGTCACGTTCACGTGTATCTGTGGATGAACGGCTTAGGATGGTGTCTGTGGGCCCTTTGCTGACACCCAAGGGCCAGATGCCTTTTGGAATTAAGAAGTTTTCAAATTTGAGAAAGATAATGCAGTACATATATTGTATATCAACTAACACTGGCAGCAGAATCTGGGACAAAACATTAGTTTTAAAAACATTTTTTTTTCTTTGGGCACACTGCATGGCTTGCGGATCTTAGTTCCCCACCCAGGGATCGAACCCTGGGCCCCTGGAGGTGAAAATGCAGAGTCCTAACCACTGGACAGCCAGGGAATTCCCAGTTAAAAAAACTTTTTTAAATTGAAGAATAACATACAGAAATATACATCAGAAGTACAGCTTGATGAGTTTTTACAAACTGAACATATACATTAATACTGCTGCCATAGAACATATGAACATTTACGTTAAGTGAGATAAGTGGGGATTATAAATATGATCATCTCATGTCAGTAGGCCAGGTGTTGAAAACCTAGACGTTTTGGATTTTGGAGCTGAGGATGAAGGGCCTTGGACCTGTATTGGTAGGAGAGAGAGTCACGTGAGCAAGAGTAAGGCATTACAGGAGATCCTAAGAAAGGCTTCAGGGCTAGGAAGAACGGGAGCTGGAGTCCCTGGATGTCCCTCTAGACTGGTGATTGCTCATGTACCGCCCCCCTCCTGCTGTTTTGCTCTTTCCCCAGGAGTGCCTGTCCAGATGTCAACCCAGCTGCCACTGGGGGTCCCTCTGGGCAATTGAAGGCCTAGGTTGAGGCTAACCAGCCCTGAGCCTTAGGCCGGGGGAATGGCAGCCCCCCCAGAGCCTCAGGACCAGGCTCCTGGGGAGGGAGAAGGGCTTCTGATCGTGAAGGTAGAAGATCCCTCCTGGGAGCAGGACTCTGCCCAGCAGGAAGACAGCAGGGATTCAGAGGCATGCCGCCAGCGCTTTCGGCAGTTCTGCTACGGGAATGCGGGCGGGCCCCATGAGGCCTTCAGCCAGCTCTGGGAGCTCTGCTGCCGCTGGCTGCGGCCAGAGCTGCACACCAAGGAGCAGATCCTGGAGCTGCTGGTGCTGGAGCAGTTCCTGAGCGTGCTGCCCGTGGGCGTCCAGGGCTGGGTGTGCGAACGGTGTCCAGGGAGTGGTGAGGAAGCTGTTGCCTTGGTGGAGGACCTGCAAAAGCAGCCAGTGAAAGCTTGGCCACAGGTGAGGGGCCCCTTCCACATCCAGGGGCACCTGGATGGCATCTGGACTGAGGAGAGGTGGTCGTTTCAATAGAGAGGAGTGCTCCTGGGTTCAGGGTGGGGGTGGGGGTTGAGGGGTAGGACATGGAAAGTCAGAGGGAGTGTCCACAGGAGTTTGTCATAATGTGTGGCCTTTCTAGAAGACATTGTTCAGGTGAATCCGGTTTCTTTTTGGTGGCTTTGGAGGGCAGCAGCAGGACCACAGTGGGCATGCTCCAGGATGGCAGGTTTTAGCTCTGCAGCTTCTGCAAATGTTTATTTTGTCCTGCTCTAGGCCGGGCCCTGGGGATACAGAGATGTGCATAGTGAGAGCACCAGAGGGGGTGTGAGAAGGTAGAGCTGTCCCTGTGAACCCTGCTGCCTTGTGGGGTGTTGGGTCCTTGACGCTGGAAGCGTCTGGGGAGATGCTAATGTGTGGCAGGGGTGTGGGGTTCTGCCCTTGACAGGAAGGTTCCCCCCCAACTGCCCCTTGCTTAGTGGCTCTTTGATTCTTGCCTTTAGGGGCTGGTTCTTGCCTCACGCTTGGTAAGGGAGTGTCCCTGGGCACATAGCACTGCCGGGTGTCACATTCTCATCTGGTCTTTCCTGGGACCCGGTGTTGACCTTCTTCCCCACACCCAGCCTCATGAGGGACGTGTCCTGTGTCTCCTTCCCAGGGGTTAAACTCTGTCTCCCCCGTCTGGTCTCGGTGCTGATGAGCATATTGTGGTTCCTGCACAGGATGTACCCTCGGAGGGAGCGGAACCCGAGGCTGCAGTCCAGGGATCCCAGGCCCAGGGGCCTCCCCGGAAGGCAGGGACACGAAGCCGGCCATCTATACCCTGGGAGCAGCACAGCCATGGTGGTGAGTAAGCTTGAAGGTGGCAGAGTGGCTGGGCAGGGACCTGAGTCCTTCCTGGGCGTTGCCCTAAGGGGAGCAGGTAGGGTATTTCTGTCCCGGGAAGGCAAGGCACGTGTGTGTATGTGTGTGTGTCTGTGCGTGTGTGAGTGGAGGAGAGTGCGTGAGATCTCACTCCCGATCTGGGCTGGCCTCTCTGAGGCTCCATTCTTTCCCTTCAGCCCAGCTTCCGGCTCTTCTTAAAGAGGGGAGCACCAGAGAGATGACAGATACCTGCTTTGCCACTGGGGTGAGTTACCAGTCCCTCTGTCCCCTCTGATGCTGATGAGTCCCTGAAATGGGCCTTGCCTTCTCACCAAGGCCTCCTCATCTAGCCTTTCCCAGCCTGGATTCATCCTGTTTCCCGTCCCAGCCCCCTTTCTGTCACTGCCCGTGACTGCCTGGGGAGTCCTGAGCAAGGCAGCCCTGAGCTGGGTTTTCTCACCTCATTCCAGGGACCTGTGACATTTGGAGACATTCCCTTCTATTTCTCCCGGGAAGAATGGGGATCCCTGGACCCTGCTCAGCGGGATCTCTTCTGGGACATAAAAAGGGAGAACTCCCGGAACGTTGCCCTGGGTAAGCAGTGGGCACAGTGGGGACCCTAGGGGTCCTTGGCTCTTCTGAGCTGGAGGGTGTCGCAGCAGGAGCACCGGGTGGGCCCAGTCTGGCCCCACCCCTGCACACCCTGCTGGAATCCTCGTCTTCCTCCCTGCTCCTTATTTAGCTGGCTCCAGGAGGGCCTTCCCTGCGTCTCTTTAAGAGCCCCGAGGGGTTTCATTTGTGCTGGTGTTGACGGTTCTCTACCTGTGATCACATGGGCACCACACCAGCACTGTGCTGAGCATGGGTACAGGCATCTTCTCAGGGGACCCTCACAAGCTGCTGCACAGAATTGTGTGCACATTTATAGACAAGGGACCTGAGACTCAGAGAGGTCGGAAGACACTGAAGGGACGGAGCTGGGACTTCATGCAATTGTGGTTGTGAGGTGCATACAGACACCTGCTCACTAGAGGCCACACTGCCCAGTTTCTCTCCAGGCCAGGGCCTTCCTAAGCACTGTTTAGGGATCATTGCATTGAATCCTCACAACTCAATGGGACCGGCTGGGATCCCTCCCAACAGCATCCATTTGTTCTTGAGCTGAGAGGACAGGAGCTTGTGTAGCTGGAGGAACTGTGTTAGCCAAGCCCTGTGGCTCCTTGGTTGCCGGTAACGATGGTGAGGGTTTGGGTCACTTACAGACCATCGAATCTGTGCAGTTTTGGAGTCTGACTAGCCAGGGCTCCAAGTGGGCCACAAGATCCCAGCTGTGCGAAGGACGCTAGGTTAGTTAGGCCTGTAGTTAGTAAGTGCCTTTGCTGGAGACGCCTCGCAGGCCCCTTGCCTCCTACTCTGAACGGTTTCTCTGCAGTCGTTGTGTCCTCTCCCCATTTCATGGAGGAGGAAGCTGAGGCTGGGGGCTACTAGAGCCCAAGGCCCTCCGAACCTGAGCACCCGAGCGCTGGCCCAGACCCCCGTTACTGCCTCCCCTCAGCCCTGGCCTGGAACTGCGTGGCACTGAAGAGGCCGCCTCCTCCCCGCTTGCAGGTTTGGGGCCCAAGAGCCACAGCGAGAGATCCCGGCTGGAGGAGGCGGTGACGGCGCTCCCGTGCCAGGCAGTTGGCGATGTGACCGTGTCCTGGAGGCCCGAGGAGGCTGAGACCTGGGACGGCGGGGCCTGGCTGGGGGCACCCCGGGGGCGGGCGGTGGGGGCGCGGCGGGGAAGGCCGCCCACGCGGCGGCGGCAGTTCCGGGACCTGGCGGCCGAGAAGCCGCACAGCTGCGGCCAGTGCGGCAAGCGCTTCCGCTGGGGCTCCGACCTGGCGCGCCACCAGCGCACACACACGGGCGAGAAGCCGCACAAGTGCCAGGAGTGCGACAAGAGCTTCCGCAGCTCCTCGGACCTGGTGCGCCACCAGGGCGTGCACACGGGCCAGAAGCCCTTCTCCTGCTCTGAGTGCGGCAAGAGCTTCAGCCGCAGCGCCTACCTGGCCGACCACCAGCGCATCCACACAGGCGAGAAGCCTTTCGGCTGCAGTGACTGCGGCAAGAGCTTCTCGCTGCGCTCCTACCTGCTGGACCACCGGCGCGTGCACACAGGCGAGCGGCCCTTTGGCTGCGGCGAGTGCGACAAGAGCTTCAAGCAGCGCGCCCACCTCATCGCCCACCAGAGCCTGCACGCCAAGATGGCCCAGCCCGTGGGGTGAGGGCCTGAGGGGCAGCCCAGGTGGGGTCCCCGCCTGCCTGAATCCACCAACCCTGCTGCGGGCAGGACTGCAGGGCCCCCCACTTGCAGAACCCACCTGCCCTGCAGGCCCACGGACCTGGCCATCACCCCCCAGGCATGGACTCCCCTGTGACCTCGTCACCATGCCCCAGCTGCTCTGGGGGTTTTCTTGCCCCCTGGTTTCCCGGAGCCCCCGCACATTCCAGGCAGGTGGCCTGAGCGCAGGGGAGAGGCTGGGGCACAGGGAAGTGTGAGGACTCTGGCAGGCCTGGGGTCCCCATCCCAGAACCCCCTTCAGTCTTGCTTGGCCCTGTCGCTCTGTTCCCGACCTTCTTGGCTAGGTCTGTGGGCCAGGCCTTCTGTCCTGCCATCCTGTGCCTTCCCACGGAGGTGGAGGCTAAGCCTCAGGGTGCTGCTGAGCTCTGGGAGAGTCAGTCCACACCTGTGAGGACCTGGGTGCTGGACGCGGCCACAGGGGCTCTCTGGCCTTCACCCCTTCCTGTTTCCAGGCATTGACCACTCTGCCCTGTCCCAGCAGCACGGAAGCTGCCTGCCTCTGCTCTCAGCCAGCTTGCCCCCAGCTGAGTTCCTGAGAGTCACCCTCCACCAGCCTGGGGAGGGCGGTGTTGGCTCCAGGGACAGAGGCCACCTGTGCAGGCCAAGAACAGGGCTGGTGGAGGCCCGCTGCCCCTGCTGCCCCCCACTCTTCTGGAGTCTTGGGGTTTGTGGTACTTAACACTAGCACTCCGTCAGCACGTGTCGCTGACTCCCGAGGCACTGTATTCCTTGCAGAAGGGCATTCACAGGGACACACCACAGGCCCTCCCAAGGCGCTGGCCCAGCTGGCCTCAGAGGGCAGCAGAAAAGTTGAATAAACGTGAAAACTTCCTTCAGGCTGTTCTTGTTCTTTAGGTGGCTTCTGGGGGTCGGGGGTGACCTGGAATTCGTACCCCTTAGCCTCCTGGCCTGGTGGTCCTGGTGGCACGTGATGCTAGATAGTCATCAGGTGGAGCCACAGCCTTGGCTCCAGGTCACCTGGGCCCCAAGGGCTGCCATGGACCTCAGGTCTTTATCCTGTCAGCCAGTGCCTGCCCTGGTCTGAGGACAGCTCAGGGTGGGACAGCTGGTGGCACCCCTCCCTACACAGCAGGAGAGTGGGGGAGCTGAGTGAGCCGTGGGGTCTTCAGCAGGCCACTTCCTCTCTCCCGTTGATGAAATGAGGACGTAGGCTCAGAGCCCATGACTGGTCAGGGTGGTGGCTCACGCGGAACCTGTGCTCAAGGCCCTTAGGGAGAGAGTGCTGCTGAGTCAAGATGGGCCCTGCCCCGTCCCCACCCAGCCCTTTACATCTGACCCTCTCCTGCCTGGCCCCAGGCTGGGCCCTGAGGAGCTGGTGGGCGCATGCTAAGAGTCTTACCCCGAGTCCTTTCTGACTCACCAGGTGGTGGCTCAGGGACCACCGGAGAGGCAGTGGGGGCAGGCTGAGACAAGGTGTTTTGTCCCTCAGTGTGTGTGTCAGCCTCTCTGCCCCCCATTTAACCTGGGCTTCATGCTGAGGTCACTGAATGGACCCCATGTCCCAGATGAAGCTGCTGGGGTCTCACTGGACAGCTGTGTCCAGCTGGGGGTTTCTAGCTCTGGGGCGGTGCCCTTCGCTGCTCCCCATGCCCTCGGGCTGACAGTTGCTGTGTGTGTGTGTGTGTGTGTGTGTGTGCGCGCGCGCGCGTGCATGTGCTTTGGCACCCTGCATGAGTGAGTAGGGGTGATGGGTGGCGGGAGCAGTGCACGATTTTTTTTGGTGCTGGTGGCTGGCTCAGAACAGACACTGGGGTGTAATGAGATCAGATAGCAGGTGGGCCAGGAGCTAAGAATAGGATTGAGCACAGGCTCCTGGTGCAGGTGGGAGTGTGTTAGTGCCAGCCAGGAAGTAGTCTGCTGGAGCCAGGGAATAGAGTAGGGCCTGGGGGCGTAGGACCCAGGGCCCAGGATTCCAGGGCTGGGGGCAGAGTCCAGTTTAGCTCATAAACAGAGCTGATAGGACGGGACTCAGAGAGGCCAAGGGCTGGGACCCAGAGCATTGGCACTGGGACTGGGAGGTGAACTCTGTGTTCAAGGGAAACCCCCACATTGCCCCCATGGCTTTCTTGGTGGCTGGGACCCTGCAGGTGGCCTCGCAGATGACAGATACTCAGGAGAGCCTGGGAAGAAAGGTAGTCAGAGGTACTGCCTGACCCAGCCCATCACTGGCTCCCAGCTGAGCCCCACCCTGTCCCATCTCTGGCCTTGCCTCCCCAGGGTAAGTGCAGCATGCAGGGTCCAAGGGTGGCCCTGATTGTCAGCAGCTCTGAGGTGTTGGCGTCTACACTCACTGTCCTGGAGGGTGTGATCCGGACCCTGGGCTTTGAGAGCTGCCAGAGGCGGGAGACCTCAGTCCAGGTGAGCCCTCGCCTGCCTCCTCCCACCTCTGCCCCCAGCCCCACCTGGGGCCTCCCTGGACTCAGGCCCAGCACTTGCTCTTGCCTTAGGGCGTCCGTGAGGAGCTGGTTAGGTTCCAGGAGCAGCTGGATGCCCACAGGGGCCCTGTGGGCTGTGCTCTAGTGGCCTTGGTGGCCCCCAGCGAGCAGCCCCAGCAGCTGGTCTGGGAGCTGAGCCGCTGTGAGGCCCTGTGGGGCTGCCCCACCATCTTCCTGCTGCTCTCTAGCGCTCCCAGGGGTGAGTGGGCTGGCCAGGGACCCCCGGTTGCAGGGCAGGACAAAATGGGGTGGGGGTGGGCAGGAGGGCTGAGACACTCCCTCCAGGCCTGTGTGTTGCTTCCCCACCCAGCTGCCGCGGAGCCTGGAGCCTGCCTCACCCACCTGGGTGAGCTCCGTGACTGCCATCCTCACCGGCCGTTGCTACAGCTGCTAACAGAGGTGAAGGCCCAGAGGGGGAGTCCGGGAGGGGGGCTGCAGCTCTGCTGTGTTGTCCTGGACCCGTGACCCCGCACATTCGTTCCGCAGTGTAAGGACTTGTCTGCACACGGGCGTCAGCCTCACCTCCAACCCCCACCCATGCCCCTTCTCACAACCACTCAGAGTCCCCCAGACGTTCCAGTATTTTCTCAGCTCTGTGCCTTTGCCCAGGCTGCTCCCTCTGCTTGGCATCCCTCCCTGGCATCCCAGCCTCACACAGACACTTCCAGGCGTCAGCTGTGCCCCTCGCTGTCCCTGGGTCGACGCTTGTGTTCCCGTCCACCCCCGTTCACACGCACTTGGCAGTGACAGTCCTGTCAGACCATGGATCCCTGGGGGCCAGGGTTGGGGATGATTAGGTCTGGTCCCGAGGCCCGAAGTTCTCAGTGGGCATTTGGGTGCTCACAGGGTGACTCTGGGGGTAAGGATGGGCCCCAGCTCTGCTCCACAGCTCTCCCCAGCCTGGGGCCCTCCCCAGGTGGTGCCCACCCTGTGAGCCTTCCCAGACAGGCCCTGACCTGCTCTTGGAGCACCCCGCCTCTGTGCACGCTGATCCCTGAGCCCCTGGGAGCAGCACGGCTAATGGTGTGGCCACTGTCTGCCTGAGGCTATCCATGTCCTGGGAATCCTGTGACATTAAGCCTGAACCAAGACCCCCTTGGGCCCTCCCTTTCTTTTGTCTGTCTCCTCCCTCCACTCTGGCAGAGGACTCCAAAGAGACTGTAGTAGCCAGGAGCCTGGCCAAGCTGTTCCCTGGAGCTAGGGTCCTGTCCCCTCATAACTGCACCCCACAGAGCGGCTGCCTGAGGAGTCCTCTGCCCCTTGCCAGGTCTTTGACAGGACAGCTGAAGAGTCCTCAGGGGCTACCTACTGCCCAGTCCTTCGGAGCTGCTTGCGGGGGGCACTGTGCCTCGCAGACGTGGAGCACTGGGGGCCTGAGGTGAGGGGGACAGGGCAAGGGTCCAACCACGTGGCAGCAGTTTTGAGTGGGACAGAGGCTCAGGGAGACCTGAGCTGGGGAGGCGAGGAGCTGGGAAGTCCTCAGACCGCTTTGAATCCACCTTAACCCTGTTTGTAGCCAGAACCCAGCCCCAGCACTCTGTATGACCTGTCTGGGACCAGGGCCGCCCACCTCCTGGCTGTGATCCAGGACCGGCCTGGGGCCCAGCACGATGTGGAGGCACTGAGGGTCCTGTGCCAGGCCCTGGGCTTTGAGACCACCCTGAAGGTGGACCCTACAGCCCAGGTGAGGGGAAGCCCAGAACTTCTGGGGGTGCTCTGAGGAGGGGGAGCCCCCACCAGGACCCTGGGCACCTCCTGGGCCTCTTACCAATTGTGAGCAGGAAGTGCACCCCCACTCTAGCCTCCATCCTGCCTGTTGCACACATTGGGAATCCACTTCCCTGCCTCTGGAAGCCCAGTCTCCAGGGCCCCTGCAGCCTCCCATGCTGGCCATTTCTCCACTCCCCTGCTCAAGGCCCTGGCTGGACCCTCAGGCTTTTCCTGGGAGGGTCTCATGTTCCTTCCCAGACATCTGTCAGCTCACTGCCCTCCCCTCACAGGTCTTAACTTTTTAGTACAGCTACTCCCCCAGGGCCGAAGAACTAGCTGCTGGAGACTAGACCCACGTCACCTCCAATGAGGTCATGCTGGGCCTTGCAGTGGGGAGGTTAGAAAAAGGACTTGCTCCCCGGGCCTGAGGCTGGCAGGATGGGGGAGGTAGTGTGGGCAGGGGGCTAGAGAAACCACCCGGAGGAAGGGCCACTGGGTACTAGGGAGGCCATGGCCCTGCCGCAGGCCTGATCTCATCACCACCCCCAGGCTTTCCAGGAGGAGATGGCCCAGTTCTGGAAGTGGCTGGACAGCGGCAGGGGCCCTGTGAGCTGTGCCCTTGTGGCCCTGATGGCCCACGGTGGGGCTCAGGGGCAGCTACTGGGGGCTGATGGGCAAGAGGTACAGCCAGAGGCACTGGTGAAGGAGCTAAGCCGCTGTGGGGCCCTTCGGGGCTGCCCCAAGATCTTTCTGCTTCAGGCTTGCCGCAGGGGTGAGCAGGGGCTGGGGCCCACCCTGGAGGCCCGGCTGGGTCCGGCCCTGCAGCTTGCCTCCTGCTGCCCTAGCTCTCCTCACCCAGCCCTCAGCTTCCCAGGACTTGCTAACCACCTCTTCCAGGTAGCCCGAGCAATGCCCTTTCCCCGCCCCCTCTCCCAGCCTTTCCTAGAGGTCATGTCCATGAACTTGAGCACTTCACCCTCAGCACTTGTCATTCAGAGCTTTGAATGTTTCCAGCCTGGCAGGCTGCCCAGGAGCTCTGGGGGCTGGGGGCTGGGGGCTAGAGCCCTGGAAGCACCCCCGGGTGCCTCCTGAGTGAAAGGACCTGACTGTCCCCTCCTTCCTCAGGGCACAGGGACACTGGCCTGGGGCCCACAGCTCTCCCCTGGTTCAGGTGCTGGCTGCGGGCACCACCAGCCACCCCCTCCCAGGCAGATGTCCTCCAGATCTATGCTGATGTGCAAGGTGGGTCTGCCTATCTCAGGGAACCTGGGCTTGGGTGTGGCTGGTGGGATGAGCTGTCTGGAGAGCATTTCCAGGGCTCTGAGCTGGAATTCTCCTTCTTCTCTCTGCCAAGAGGATGGGAAGGAAAACCTTAAATGGCAAAGGCCTTTGAAAATTGAGGGTTTCTTCCCCTACGTGAGCCCGAAACAACCCTGGAGACAGGAAGGTGAAGTAGCTTTCTGAGGTCACTCAGCTCGTAAGCGGCAGGGCTGAGATTTGAAACTTGACCTGTGTTTCCTGCTTTGCACTCTTTCTACTGCCCTGTGTGCCCTTGAGCAAGACTGGAGGAGACTCTTGGGGCTGGTAAAGTCCCAGGCTGCTGGGTAAAAGGCGTTGGTCTCTCTTGCAGGCAGCTTGTCCAGGGGCCCTACTCCAGGGAGCTCTAAGCAAGCAGACATCCTTCTAGTCTACGCAGCTGCAGAAGGTAAGGGGACGGGTCATCACCAAGCCCCGTTACACAGGGCCCAGCCTCCTGACCAGAGATCTGAAGTGGCTTTAGGGGCATCGGGGGCTTGGCTGTTGGAGTGCAGGGGCACCAGCCTCACTGCAGTTAAGCCATGTTCCTTCCATGTGTATTATTTATGATAATAATATCATAACGATGGTGAATACATATTGAGGGCTGATCTGCTAAGCCCTGTACCTGCAGCCTTTCCTCTAGGCTGTAAGTTCCATGAGGGCAGGACAGTTTTGTCTGCCTCAGGGCCCTGGCCAGTGCCTGGCACATAGTAGGCTCACAGTAAATGTTTCTTAGATGTTGAATCCATTGTATATTCACTCCACAAACATTGAGCAACAACTTGATCCAGAAGAGAGAAGTTCCGGATCCCTGCCCCATCCCCTTGCCTGACTCCTGGGGTCCTGTGTGCTTGCCCCCACGTCCACCAACAATAGGCCCCTGGGGATTGGAAGGCAGCTGACAGGGACCCAAGTCTGACCCTCTGGTCCTGGTCCCCTGGCCTAGGCTGTGTAGCCTATAGGGATGAGAAGGGCTCAGACTTTATCCAGACTCGGGTGGAGGTCCTCCGAGCTGACCTCAGGGGAGACCTCCTGGAGCTGATGACTGAGGTGAGTTGGGGGGTGGGGGTGGTGGCCTGGGGAGAGGGGCTGGATTCATCCTTCTTCTCAGCCCTGGTGTTCTGATCACCTCCTTTTCACCCCATTGCTGAGAGAGGGATGCCCCGCCCTCAATCGTATGAGATGGTTGAACACACAATACCCGGCCCTGGACACTGAGACAACATTTATTAGCCACAAATGCTCACAGCTGGGGGAGGAGGACACCTCAGGCCATGCAGGCAACTCGGGGGTTGCCCTGGGGGCAGAGAGAACTAGCAGGGGCTGTAAACGCAGGCTTTGTAGTAACCGGGGGTGGGGTACTAGTTTGAATAGTTTCACAGGCTGGCAGGGAACTGAAGCCCCTCAGGTTGAGGACGGAATGGAGTGCGGCTGGTCTAGCTGGTGGGGGGACTAGCGGAGTGGGGGGGGTCTGCTCTTCCCTGCTAGGTGGGGGGCACATCTGACAAGAGCAGGGGAAACCAAGGGGGGCTGAGACCCAAAGAGGTCAAGGCAGCACTTGAAACTTTAGTCCTTACAATACACTGGGTACCTGGCTGAGCACCAGGGGCCTGGTAGTCCTGGGCACAGGTTGAGTGGGGTCCTCACAGGTCAGTCGGCAGGTGGGCGAGCTGGATGTGCTGGGTCCCGACTGTGATGCGCACCGCAGGGCCTTTCTGGAGATCCGCAGCTCCTTGAGGCGCCGGCTCTGCCTGCAGGCCTGACTGCGCCCGCGGCCACCCAGAGGGTGCTGACAGTGGGTGGCCATACACCAGCGCCACCCCTGACCCCATCCAGTCCTCAGTTTCCTCATCTAAAAACGGCGCGATAGCACAGGAGTCTCAGCCGGCATGGAATAAACATGATGATCGCTGTGCACGTGAACAGTGCCTGCACGCAGGGAGCTACGACAATAAGTGAGATAATATATGCGGACGGCCTGGCACTTCGGAGGCTGGGCCCACCGGCTGAGGAGGGGGAGCAGGGGAGGCGCCAGAGCAGCCTCCTGGACTAAGAAACCCAACATGGGCTGGGCTGAGCCGGATGTCCTGAAGGAGCAGCGCGGGGTCCACAGCATCCTTCCAGCACACGCACCCCACCTGCACCCCACGCTGGGGCCACGGACGGGGCCTCTGCCTACACGGCAGTCAGAGTCCAATCAATCTGGGGCCACAAGACTGGAACAGAGCATGGCAGGTTTAGCGGTGCTGTGATAGGGGAAGCAAAGGGGCTTCGGGAGCAGTGGGCAGCTCCTGACCCAGCGCGGGCCGGGGGCACATAGGAGAAGAGATCAGGAGCTTCTCGGGACAGGAGGGGCCTGGGGAACCTCACCCAGGCTCGAACTTTCAGCCACAGGCCCACTTTACTGGTGCTCAGGAGAGCTCTGCCGCCCAGCTCAGAGCACCGCCCACACGGAGCCCAAGGGGAGGGGCTCCTGGCCAGTGTGAGCATGCGCGTTAGGGCGCACCGAGCCCGCGCCTAGAAAAGCTTTAGGAGAAAAGCTAGCAGCGTGTCAGCCGCAAGGCCGCGTGGCCTAATGGATAAGGCGTCTGATTCCGGATCAGAAGATTGAGGGTTCGAGTCCCTTCGTGGTCGTTGCGCTCGCTCTTTTTCTCCCACGCTTAAAATTTTCCCTTCTGCTCCCTTCGCGGGCCTAGGACCCTGGGGCTGTGTCAGCCACCCGACCTCCAACCCCTCGGATGCAGCCCTGCTCCTGCAGCTGCGGAGGTCGGGACACCGGATAGACCTTGTGTGGAATGTGGGGACCTACGCTGATCAGACCCAGGCGGAATGCTGACCCTGAAGCCCCACGGCCATGAGTGCCGGGAGCCCACAGGGGACTGGCTGCACGAATATAGTTCAGATGACGAGAAGTGCGACAGACGAGGGGTTGGATTTTTGCAGGGGTGGGTCACCCCCAAGGGGTTAGCGGACGGGGCAATTAAAAATATAATAGATTATTGTGATGAAAAAGTTTTGGAAATAGATAATAATGATGGTTGCACAATATTGTAAATGTAACTGATGCCAGTAAATTGTACACTTAAAATGGTAAAAATGGTAAATTTACGCGTATATTTTACCACAATAAAAATGTAGGAAAAAATTAATAGATTATTTCGATTTCTTGCAATGAGAGTGTACCCTTAAATGATTAGTATGAATGTATATTTAAAAATTTAAATGTAAAGAATATGCCCAGGATTGAGTTCTTGCCAAGGGATTCTGGCTAAGCGGAATGACCAGTGTTGGGACCTCCTCCCACCAGGGAAAAACCTGGAGGAATGTATCTCTACAGTGGGACTTTGGGGTTGTGAGTGTCACTGTCTCCTTTATCGATTTTGTGATGTCTCAGTGGTTTACTAAGGGCTCATAAATAAAAAGAAATTTCATTAAGATAAACATTTTTATTATTTCCCCACTTTTACTGAGATATAATTGACATATACAGCACTGGATAAGTTTAAAATGTGCAACATAATGATTTGACTTACATACATCATGGAATGACTATCACAGGTTTAGTGACCATCCATTATCCTTGTGATGAGAACTCAGGATTTACTCTCTTAACTCTTAGGATTAACAATTCTTGTAACGTACAGCAGTGTTAATTATCTTTATCACGTTGAACACTACACCTCTAGTACTTATAACTGGAAATTTGTACTTCTTGACTGCCTTCATCTAATTGCCTCCGTGTCCCCCATCCCCACCCCGCCTCTGGTAGCCAGAATAAGAGAAATATTTTAGAGATGGGAAAGAATACCCATCTTCTGGTGAGGAAGTAAACCCTGCGTCCTTTGATACTACAGTTTCACGCTCTACCAACTGAGCTAGCCAGGCAGATACCGAGCCATTACGGAGGGTCCTTAGGACAAAGACCTAAGGACATTTGGCTCTGCTAAAAACCGCATTGACTGGGGACCAGGAAACACTTTCGGTCTAAGAGGCATCGTGGGGAGGAGGATGAAGACAGGGAACGACAGTTTTCCCAAGCGCCCAGCTGTTCCTTCTCTCCCTTCCGCTCCCACATTTTGCATAGCGAACGCCTTCTTGATGCTAGTTATCCCAGGACTCGGATTCTCCTAAAAGCAGAGGGAAAGCGCTGGTCCGGGACTTGATCCCCAGACCTCCTACATCGTAAGTGAGGATCTTACCCCAGCTCCATCCGCGCGTGCGCGGTCTCTCCCGCGTCCCAGGATGCGCGGGGACAGGCGGATCCTGAGCGGATGCACCGGCCGAATACCGAAGTCAAGGGGACTAAAGACCCGCCGAACTGGAGCCAGGAAGCTGTGTGAAACGTGCAGGAACCGCTGGGAAGTGACAGAAAGACTGGTCTAAGACTGCTGAGGGAGACTTTTTACCAGCCCCGGTGGCCTAATGGATAAGGCACTGGCCTCCTAAGCCAGGGATTGTGGGTTCGAGTCCCACCCGGGGTAAAAAAGGTGCGTTTTAAACCCTCTGGGTAGAGGAAAAAGTGAAATGAAGCCGGCTCCTCTAATTACCTGCGGTTCGAAATTAAAGGTCCTTGGGGCTTATCCAGACCAAGCTAAAGTTGGACAAGGCTTACTTTTTTTTTTTAGCAGACAATAAACTGCATATATTTAGAGTGTACAATTTGGTATCCCAATCTCCCAATTCATTCCCCCCAACCCTCCCCACTTTCCCCACTTGGTGTCCATGTGTTCTCTACACCTGTGTCTCTATTTCTGCCTTGCATTTCCTCTTTCATAGTTGTTAGCATTTGCCTTATGTATTGAGGGGCTCCTATATTGGGTGCATATATATTTATAATTGTTATCTCCTCTTCTTGGATGGATCCCTTGATCTTTATGTAATGTCCTTTCTTGTCTCTTGTAACATTTTTTATTTTAAAGTCTATTTTATCTGATATGAGTATTGCTACTCCAGCTTCTTTTGATTTTCATTTGCATGGAATATCTTTTTTCATCCCCTCACTTTCAGTCTGTATGTGTCCCTAGGCCTGAAGTGGGTCTCTTGTAGACAGCATATACATGGGTCTTGTTTTTGTATCCATTCAGCCAGTCTGTGTCTTTTGGGTGGCGCATTTAGTCCATTTACATTCAAGGTAATTATCGATATGTATGTTCCTAGTACCATTTTCTTAATTGTTTTGTTTTTGTTTTTGTAGGTCCTTTTCTTCTCTGATGTTTCCCGCTTAGAGAAGTTCCTTTAGCATTTGCTGTAGGGCGGGTTTGGTGGTGCTGAATGCTCTTAGCTGTTGCTTGTCTGTAAAGCTTTTGATTTCTCTGTCAAATCTGAATGAGATCCTTGCTGGGTAGAGTATTCTTGGTTGTAGGTTCTTCCCTTTCATCACTTGAAATATATCGTGCCACTCCCTTCTGGCTTGCAGAGTTTCTGCTGAGAAATCAGCTGTTAACCAGATGGGAGTTCCCTTGTATGTTATTTGTCGTTTTTCCCTTGTTGCTTTTAATAATATTTCTCTGTCTTTAATTTTTGTCAATTTGACTACTATATGTCTTGGCGTGTTTCTCCTTGGGTTAATCCTGCCTGGGACTCTGCACTTCCTGGACTTGGGTAGCTATTTCCTTTCCCATGTTAGGGAAGTTTTCAACTAGAATCTCTTCCAATATTTTCTCAGGTCCTTTCTCTCTCTTGTCTCTTTCTGGGACCCCTATAATGCGAATTTTGGTGCGTTTAACATTGTCCCAGTGGTCTCTTAGGCTGTCTTCAGTTCTTTTCATTCTTTTTTCTTTATTCTTTTCCACATCAGTGATTATCACCATTCTATCTTCCAGGTCACTTATTTGCCCTTCTGCCTCAGTTAATCTGCTGTTGGTTCCTTCTAGTGTATTTTTCATTTCAGTTATTGTGTTGCATATCTCTGTTTGTTTGTTCTTTAATTCTTCTAGGTCTTTGGTAAACTTTTCGATCTTTGCATCCAGTCGTTTTTCAAAGTCCTGGATCATCTTCACTATCATTATTCTGAATTCTTTTTCTGTAAGGGTGTCTATCTCCTCTTCATTTAGTTGTTTTTCTGGGGTTTTATCCTGTCCCTTCATCTGGTACAAAGTCTTCTGCTTTTTCATTTTCTCTGTCTTTCTGTGGCTGTGGTTTTCAGTTCCACAAGGCGAAATACTGCTGATACTGCTTGATACTGCTGTCTGCCCTCTTGTGGAGGAAGCTATCCAGGAGCCTCCTGTGTGCTTCCTGTTGGGAGGGACTGATGCTGGGTAGGGCTGGGTGGGCAGAGCTCAGTAAAACTTTAATCTGCTTGTCTGCTAATGGGTGGGGCTGTGTTCACACCTTGTTGGCTATTTCGCCTGAGGCCACCTAGTGCTGAAGCCCAGAGATTCTTTGGTGGGGCTAATGGCGGACTCTGGGAGGGCTCACACCAATGAGCACTTCCCAAAACCCCTGCTGCCAGTGCCCCTGCCTCCTCGGTGAGCCACAGCTGCCCCCCACCTCAGCAGGCAACCCTCCAACACCAGCAGGTAGGTCTGGTTCAGTCTCCTATGGGGTCACTGCTCCTTCCCCCTGGGTCCTGGTGAGCACACTTTTTTGTGTGCCCTCCAAGAGTGGAGTCTCTCTTTCCACCAGTCCTGTGGAGTTCTTGCAATCAAATCCCGCTGGCTTTCAGAGTCTGATTCTCTGGGGATTCCTCCTCCCGTTGCTGGACTCCCAGGTTTGGAAGCCCGATGTGGGGACCAGAACCCTCACTTTAGCAGGTGGACTTCTGCAGTATAACTGTTCTCCAGTTTGTGAGTCACCCACCCAGCATTTATGGGATTTGATTTTAAAGCGGTTGCTTCCCCCCCCCCCACCATCTCATTGTGGCTTCTCCTTTGTCTCTGGATGTGGGGTGTCTTTTTTGGTGAGTTCCAGTGTCTTTCTGTTGATGATTGTTCAGCAGTTAGTTGTAATTCCGGTGCTCTTGCAAGAGGGAGTGAGCGCAAGGTTTACTTTTTTAAAATTTATTTTTGGCTGCATTGGGTCTTTGTTGCTGCGCACGGGCTTTCTCTAGTTTCAGTGAGCGGGGGGCTACCCTTCGTTGTGGTGTGCAGGCTTCTCACTGCGGTGGCTTCTCTCGTTGCAGAGCACGGGCTCTAGGCTCTCGGGCTTCAGTAGTTGTAACACATGGGCTCAATAGTTGTGCCTTGTGGGCTCTAGAGCACAGGCTCAGTAGTTGTAGTGCACAGGCTTAGTAGTTGCTCCGAGGCATGTGGGATCTTCCCGGCTCAGGGTTCGAGCCCCTGTCCCGTGAATTGGCAGGCAGATTCTTAACCTCTGTACCACCAGGGAAGCCCCAAGGCTTACTTTTTTGATAAAGATGTGCACATTTTCAGATTTCGAAAGAGTGCTTGCTTTCTTTACGTTATTTTAATAACATCCATTCTACTTGATATATAAATAATTATTCATCTTTCTAGGTGTGTTAATTGTATTGTGGTTACTTATATTTTTTAAAGTCCTTATTTTTTATAAACAGCCAATTTTTTAGAAATTAAATTATGCAATATCTGGTGTGCTTTAAATAGTGGTCTGGGTGGTGACTACAGTTAATAACACTATTGTATACTTGAAACTTGCGAAGAGAGGAGCTCTTAAGGGTTCTGGTCACACTCACACAAAAGGTAACTATGTGAGCTGATGGATGTGTTAATTTCACTGTGGTGAATATTTTACACTGTAAACCTACATCAAGTCATCATGCTGTATGCCTTCAATACATAACTTTTTTTTTTTTTTTGCCAATTATACCTCAGTAAAGCTGGGGAAAAAAGATAATGGGCTGGATGTAGGTACAGACAAAACAAGCTTTTCCACAAGTAGATGACGGCTTAACCAAGCACATTATACTATTTTCTCTGCTTTAGTGCATGCTTGAAATAGTCCATAATAAAGTTTTCTCTTTTTTTAATCCATGCAATCCATGTCTTCATCCTCAGGGTAAAAATCTCCCAAACTGCAGGACATGGTGGGGAGTAAAATCAGAAGCCTCCTCTACCACATGCCCGAAGAGGAGATGGCCGCTGAGTCTTTGTCACGTATACGTATAAGCACATAGTTCTCTTTCACTTTTAAAAACCGTGAATGGGACTCTTCTGTTCTTTTGGCTCTGGCCTTACTTCTCCTGCTTTCCCAAGCAACTGGGGTGCCATCATCCCTACTCAAATCAGGGACCTCATCTTTTTTTTTTAAACTTTATTTCTTTATTGGATTTAGTATTATTTTTTATTGGCTGTGTTTGGTCTTCATTGCTGCACATGGGCTTTCTTTGGTTGCAGCAAGTGGGGGCTACTCTTCATTGTGGTGCATGGGCTCCTCACTGTGGTGGCTTCTCTTGTTGTGGAGCACGCGCTCTTGGCGCATGGGCTTCAGTAGTTGTGGCACACGGGCTCAATAGTTGTGGCTCACGGGCTCTAGAGTACAGGCTCAATAGTTGTGGTGCACGGGCTTAGTTGCTCCATGGCATGTGGTATCTTCCTGGGGCATGGTTCAAACCCGTGTCCCCTGCATTGGCAATCAGATTCTTAAAGCGGCATCTCCCACCATCATATGTGGCCTGCAGAGAACAGCAACCACAGAGCTATCCAAGTCTGCTGTTGCGTCCCTCCCCAGTGTTTCTCAATGCCTGACGGGAGGTAGCGTCCCTGGGGCCCTCTCAGTGGGGTGGTGGGTGTGCACATCATGGATGATAGACCCTCCCCAGCATTTCTATCTCACAAACTCTCTGGATTCCTTTATCTACATGATGCCAGGGACATTCTTGAATCTTAATCTCCTTAAACACAGGCCACCATTGAGTTCAATGCTTAGCTAACCAACCAAGAAACCTGGCAGAGCCACATGCAGCTACACAAGATAGCATGTTAGATACAGGCTTGCTGGGAAGTGCACCCAGAGCAATACCATCACTATATGCAAAAATCATATCCCATCTTCCTTATTCTAACATCCTTGAATCCATTCCCATATACATTCCCTAGTTTTCTGCTGGCATAAGTGAGCAAAATTTGCAATTATTTGGCATATGAACGATTTTCTCCCCGGCCAGCCTTTGTACTTGCTCATGCAGTATGATCTGACTGTAGTTGTGGGGCCACAAGTCTTAGAGGGTAACAAGGTTCGTTGGTGTGGGCTTTGAGGAGAACTGTCCTCCCCTGTCTCACCTGTCATGCTCCAGGTGAGATTACTATAGGTTATTCAAACACAGGAAGGCTACTCTCCTCCAATATCAGAGGACATGCTTTCACTGTCAAGGGAGGCTCCAAGTGACTGAGTCCAAGATTCTCAACTTGGTCCAAGCCCACCTAGATGTCCCCAGGCTTTGGTTCCACTCCTTCATAATCAATGCCATTTCTTCCACATGAAAAATATCCCGAGGCTGCGAACTCAATTTACATTGTCATTCCACAACACACCATTCAATTATATGTTTGATTTTCCAGCAATGCCAGCCCTTGCAGCTATATGATTATTTTATGGCTGCCAGAAAATGTCCCTGGGTCTCTGAAGATGACTTAGGCTGAAAGTTTAAAGGCCCAATCTTGTCATTTTCTTTCTTTAAGCAAACAGATGCACCAGGAGAATCCCTTCCATGCCACAGTCCTTGTAGTCACCTTTACTGCCATAAGAGTCAAGTGCAACAGCCACGTGGTCCCCCAGGGCACTTGCTTCAGTTGGCACTTCATCATAATCAACCAGGTGATAGGTGGCTTGATGACGATGCCCTTGCATACCTGAGTCACTGGTATCCCATTTCCCCTGGCAAGGAGCTCAAGCCCAAACTTATTATCAAACCAGGGTCCATTACCAAACCAGGGTCAAAAAACCCATCCATTGCAGGGTGGGGTAATAGGGAGAGGTTGTTACAAGGGTACAAGCTTTTAGTTAAGATGAATAAGTTGTGGGGGTCTAATGTATAGCATCATTATTATAGTTAACAACACTGTATTGTATACTTGAAATTGCTAAGAGTAGATCTTAAGTGTTCTCAATACACACACACACACACACACACACACTCAGAAGGTAACTTTGTGAGGTGATGGGTGTGTGAGTTAGCTTGGTTGTGGCAATCATTTCACAAGGTATACATATATCAAATCCTCACGTTATACAACTTCAATATATATGATTTTTATTTGTCAATTTCACTTCAATAAAGCTGGTGGGGGGTAAGCAACCCCATTTGTTATTGTAAGAGACTAATGAAAACTGGTGAAAAGCATCGTTAAGGAGGCAGTTGAGGCAAAAAGGGAACAGTGAGAAGGCGGCTACCACCAGTGGGGCTGGAGGACCACGGGAAGAGGTTGGGATTATTAAAATTTAGAAGCTTGAAGAGAGACTTGTGGAGCTTAAAAGCCAATTTCTGGAAAAGAGGAGTGGCGCAGCTGTGCTCAGAGGAGGGTCCCCTGGGGCTGGCACGCAGTCTCCTGAGGCGGGGACCTATGTCAGCTTGCTCAGGTGTCTCTCATGAGCCATGATCACGCAGGTTCTGTGAGTGCTGGGAAAACGTCAAACTGGATTCAGCTACCATTTCTGGAAAGAACTACTATTGCAGGAATAAAAACGTGAGGCTGGGTGGGGTGGGTGGCAGTAGGAAGGGGAAACAAACAGGGGGTAGTGAGTCCCTTCTTCCTCTGCCAGCCTTTCAAGCTCTCCATCGGCAAAACCTAACACAGATCCACTGGCAATGTGCAGTACAGTAAGTCCCCTACATGCAAACCTTCAAGCTGTGAACTTTCAAAGATTTGAACTGTATTTGCATGTCCAGTCATGTAAGTTAGCTCATATGTCTGGCGTACATTGTCATGCACATGCATCCTCTACAAGTGGTTGTGCTTTTGTGTACTTTACCATACGTACTGTATCGAGTACAGTAGTATAGTGTCTTTTTTTTCAAGCCCAGGATGTCCAGAAGCAAGCGTAAAAGCAGCAGTGATGTGGCTGGTACTACTGTACTTTTCAAGGTACTGTATTGTATGATTAAAAATGTTTATTTTTTGTTTGTTTGTTATGTACTATTTGTGTGAAAAGCATTATAAACCTATTACAGTACAGTACTATATAGCTGACTGTGTTAGTTGGGTACCTAGGCTAACTTTGTTGGACTTGGGAATAAATTGGACTTGTGAACACGCTCTCAGAATAGAACTCATTCGTATGTAGGGGATTTAGTGTATCACTACGCGGGGTGTAGAGGGTGAGTTTGAAGCCGAGAGATAAAAGTTTAAGAACTGGCCCACCTGTCTATCTTGCTTCCCCCACTTCCTTACAGATGCTTCCTCAGGCTGTTGCCTTCATGAACTGATTAAACAAAAATCCCTGTCTCAGGTTTTCTTGGAAACTTGTCCTAAAAGCGTTGGAAACAGACTAAGAATGAGATTGTTACTGAACCAAGCTTGGGTCGGCTTGCAGTAAAGCCAATCTACTGACACCTGGCTGTGGTGAATGAAAATGCAGCATTGACTGCAGGCACCGAGCAAGGAGTCCAGGCAGCTAGTGTTCAAAAGGCCCGACCTCCCCAGACGGCTTTCAGGGAAAAGTTTTTAAAGACAAGGTGAGGGACGGGGGTTGTGGGGTGTGTGCTCAGCCCCTGGACATTCTTGTGATTTGTTGGTAGTGAAATAATTGGGAGTCAACACCATCAACATTCTGGTTCCAACTGGTCTGGGGCCTGTGTGCTTGCGGTCAGCCTGCAGTTAACTTCTTCCACCTGGTGGGGGTTTCAGTCTCTGCAAAACAGCTCAGAATATGATCTACAGCCCTTGAGGAGGACATAAAAGTCCTTGACTTTGTTTAATGGCTAAACTATTGTCTTGCTTGAGTGTTTTCCTTTCTTTCTGCATTTTCTCACTTCTCTGATTAAATTTATTCTTTGAAACTCAAGGTAGGCCTAGGAGGCTAAAGTTTCCTACAGACAAGAGGCAGGTGGAGGACATGTAGGATCTGCCCTGGGAAGGCCCCAAAAAGGGCTTGGTTATAGGATTCCAAAGTTGAATCACCTGCTGGCTGCCTGGCACCAAGGACCACATCATTGCAGGTGGGGTTTTGAGAGACCTGGGTATGCTGCAGCCATACAATCATTAAGCCTTTTGCCTGTGTTGAACTGGGATGGCCATATGGGAGGGTAATGAGCTGTGCTTGCCCCATGTCTCTGGCATTTTGGAGATACAGTGGCAATGGTCATTGCAAGGATTGTGGAATTATGTGTTGATGCATTGAGCAAAAATGTTTCAATGTCTTTAATGCATTGGAGGCTCAGGTGGACTAATCACCAGTTCAAAGCAATGCGAACATTAGAGGCTGCTATGGCAGCATTGAAAGCAACCCACATCTTCTCTAGCTGAAAGGTCAATGAAGCTGAAGGCCAGGCTCAGGGTTTCAGTGTTAAAGCAGCAGGCTTTGAGGCAGAGTTGAAATCCCTGTCTTGGCAGATTTCCTGTGCCAATGTCAGGGAAGATGTGGGACCCTGGAACTTGGAATGGGGATATCTGGGTAGGTGCATTGAGAACCTTGAACACTCAGGGCCTGCTGCCAGGGTGCAGGCCTCCACCTTGTTGCCTGGAGACTAGGAGGAACCTCAGATGAGGCAGGTACTTTACAAAATGTTTGCCCGCCCCGACCTGCTCCAGCTTCCCCTCCAGGCTGCCATACCAAATACTAGGGTCTTGGGACTCAACTGGGAAAGTACTGGAATGCTTCTGTGGGATCTGGATGATATGTCAATGGTGACCTGGAGAGTTTGCACAGAGTGGATCCTGACAGTCCTGGATCTGGATGAGGAGAATAAAAAGCTGGAAAAGGGAGAGATTATCAATATGGGACACTCTTCCATGACACAGGACTTAACACCTGGCATGGTCTCTCAAACTGGTTATGAAACACGGCTAGTACGGCTCTTGGAAGGATGGAAAAAGAAATGGCCTGCATTAAATGAAGTAGAGCTGCCAGAAATGCCATGGCAAACTGTGAAGGAAGGAATCAGAAGGGACAGAGATGCCGGCATGCCATCACGGCTCTACAGCATGCTCTGATGGAGCAAGACCCACCAGCTGACTATGGATCTTGGCGGTGCCTGCAGGAAATGCCATTCTCCAAGGCAATAAGACTTGCACAGTTGAGGGGATGCAGCAGCATCTTTGAGAAGCTTGGGAGGGACTGTTCTCTGGTCTGGTGCCTACTGGGACATCTCCAAAGTAGAAGGTAAGCTTTTGTACCTTGTGTCTCCTATTATCAAAAGCTCAACACTTTTTTAAAAAGTTGAAGTATGTTGTGTTAGTTTCTGCTGTACAGCAAAGTGATTCAGTTATATATATATATATGTATATACACACACACATATATATATTCTTTTAAAAATTCTTTTTTATTAGGGTTTATCACAGGCTATTGAATACAGTTTCCTGTGCTATATGGTAGGACCTCCAGTCTATATATAATAGTTTGTATCTGCTAACCCCAAACTCCCAATCAATCCCTCCCCCACCCCCCTCCCCCTTGGCAACCACAAGTCTGAAAGGAAGCCCAGTACTTTGAGAGGACCCTGTGATGGTTAATTGTGTGTGTCAATTTGGCCAGATTATGGTGCCCAGATGTTTGGTCAAACACCATTCTAGTTCTTACTGTGAAGGTATTTTTAAGATGTGATTAACATTTAAATCAGTAGAGTTGAGTAAAGCAAATTATCTTCCCATAATGTGGGTGGGCCTCAACCAATCAGCTGAAGGTCATAAGAGAAAAGACTAAGATTACCCCCAAGAGGAAAGAGTTGTGCCTTGAACTGCCTTCTGATTCCAGACTGCAGCATGAATTCTTGCTGGTATTCCCACCCTGCTCATTTCACTTTGGAATCCCCACAATAGTGTGAGCCAGTTCTTCACAATCAATCACAATCTCTCCCTCACTTTCCTCTCCCTTTCTCTCTCTCTCTCAGTTCTCCAGAAAAAAAGACTATAACAGAACTTTGATGAATACAGTCTCTCTCTTTTGGATGAGTAGGGTGCCGGATCCAGGCACCAAGAGGGACACGGACCTGGCAGGCACCTCCCCACTGCTAAGCCCTCTCTTGCCCCTCCCCTCCCTCTCCCCCACCTTGGAAATGTGGATACCCAGATGAGCCTCAGGGCCGGCATTGCTAACACTTCTGGCTCTCCTACCCCACCTCCAGAAAGGAACTCTCATTTCCTTCACTGCTGTTCTCAGGGACTGGGAAACCTAATCTCTGCTTGGAGTATCCCATGATTTCCAACTTTCTTTCTACTTTAGAAAGGGGAGAGGGGCTGGGATAGGAATGACGGCCAGATAAGGGGCTCCCTTCCCTTTCGCATCTCTGTCGCAGGAGGGAGAAAATTCTCAGCAGATGAAGGCGGGGACACGCAGGGTTGGAGGAGGCTAGGGTCCTGGGTGGGGTGCACCTCCTGATACACATGGAGCTCCATGTAGGTTCCTGCTTAGGGCCAGAGTTAGCTGAAAATCCATTTCCAAGTCTCCTATTGTCGCTCTCCTTTAGCGTGTAGAACTGAGACTGAATCGCATAAGAAATGGGTTCGAGTCCTACTTTGGGCGATAATTCTGGGCCTCATAAGCGCTTGCCCCCATTTTAGGAATTTCAAGAAAGTTCCTAGAAGAGTAACCTCTCAGAGGGGCTCTCCATCACCCTGTGTGCTTTATCTGGAACTGTTGTTTGTTTCAACTTTTAAATTCCAAAACATACAGTATAATAAGATATTAATGAGACAACATCAAGCTGCTCTGGTGGGAGTCAAGGTGGACTCCCGCGTGCCAGCCACAGAGATCCCCCTTTGGGAGAGGATTAGTTTATATGGACCTGATCACATGACCTCTGCTTTGCTGTGAAGCCCTAGGGCAAAAGGCACGCCCAACGTGGGGCTCGAACCCACGACCCTGAGATTAAGAGTCTCATGCTCTACCGACTGAGCTAGCCGGGCAGCTATAAAGTGAGTGCTCCTCCACAAACTAGTTGCAGTTCTCCAGCACCTTGCTGTCCTAAAACAGGGACAGACCCTGGATCCTGCGCACACCACATCTCAGGCACTGGAGTGCTGAATTCGCAGGTCCTTTCAGCAGGGTAGGAGAGCCTCACCAAGTCCCTGTCTGCCGTGGGTCTCTGTGGTCCCAGCAGCTCTGGGGAGCCGGAAAGTCGCGGCCAAGGGACCGGGGATGGGTGTCACTAGAGACTAGTAAGGAACACGGTGTGATCCTCCATTAGGGTGTGGGAGGTGTCGGATTCCAATCAGGAACGATTTTTCATTATCAAACTCTCGGTCCTTTTTTGGACGAGGTAGCCTGAAGCAAATCTGGAAGGCTCCATGACCTCGCCCCAGGGACAAGCCAGGGAGATCTTCCTTCCCAGGTGGATGCTGGACCCCTTGCTAGTGCAAAAGTTTGGAGCAGCTGCAGTTCACGAAGTGAGCGCCAACCCCAGTTCTGACCCCTGCATCAGGGTTCCAGAACTGTGAGGGTTTTCTGGGCCCGAGCCCAGGCCAAGAGGGACCGCGAAATGCTCGAGGCTCACCTCGGCTGGCCGGTTGTGAGATGGCAGAGCCACATTCTCAAGGTCCTGGATTTGTGTCCCATGTTGAGTGAAATTTCTGGCCTGGGAGACTTTCACATTCACCCGGGCCGCACGGACTCCATCCTCCTCCTGGTCCCCTGCCTCCTGCTCTAGCTGCTGGGGACTGGGTAGCTCTTGTGGCCTAGGGGAGTCTGGGTCTGCGGCCCCAGGCCCCGCGTGTGCGGGAGCCCCCTCTCCGGGAGGCTCCGGCCGCTCCGCACCTCTTCTTCTCCTTCTGGAATCGAAACCGAAACCTCCCCTGGCGCACGTCCCTGTGGGGCCGGGCGGCCCGGACTCTGCTCGGGATAGGAGGGCGGAGCCGCGGTCTCAAGCCTCCAAAGACAGACGTCAGGAGCCATGCTCACGCCGGCTCGTTGGTCTAGGGGTATGATTCTCGCTTTGGGTGCGAGAGGTCCCGGGTTCAAATCCCGGACGAGCCCAGACTTTTCAGACCTCCTCAAATTTTCCTGCTGAAGACTCCGGATTTTGGTCCCCTCTTGTCGCGATCCGGTCGGACTGCACCCAGTTCCGTGCTGCCAAGTGGCTATCGCTCCGCTTGGGTCGGGGACGCAGGAGCGGCCGGTCCCTCCAGGCCGGAGACTCTGTGAGTGTCCTGGAGGCCTGGCGCTGCGGGAAGGAACCTGAGAGATGAGCAGACACTTCTGTCTCCGCTCGCTGGAGACCAGGTCTGTGTGTCAGACTGTCACTGGACCCGGGAGGACGATGTAACTTGGTCCGGGTGCGTATTTTTGCTTTGGGTCATAACTTCAAATTCCGGACAAGCCCACGTTTCAACGTCTTTTTCTACTTGAGGGGCTGACAAAAGGGCCTTCCGCGACCAAGGGAAGGAAGGAAACAGCAGCAGAGACTGAGCCGTGAAGGGCATGGGGTCTCCACAGGCGTCCAGAGGGCAGTGCTCCAGACACGGGATCTCTTCTCCACGTTGGAAGAACGGGAGTGTTTTCATAGGTTTTATTATTATTTTCTGAGACCAACAGATCCAGCCATTGAGAAGATGGCTTGTTACTCATAGTTTCCAAGAGGAGGGGCACGCCTCCCCATGGGAGGGCTGGGGGCCACAGGGGAAGCACCAGGGTCGGTAAGGAGGCTGAAGGAATGAGAAGAAAATGTAGGCAAAAGAGACTTTACTGTGGTTTCACAGAAGGTGAAACAGGTGAAGTAGGAAAAACAGATTTAAATGGGCTAGTTTGAGTAATTTCAGCAGGATAGGTGTTGTCTTCTGTTGTCTGTTGTCCAGCCTTGAGGTGATTGTCAGGTGGGTGGTGGCCCAAAGTATGAGAGTCTGATAAAACAGGTGGTTGTGGGCTGTGGACTCTGGATTGGTTGGTTTGCCTTTGAAATGCCTGCCTGCAGAGGAATTGTTTGCTATCTCTAAGAATTAGCGAACCTTGGGAGGGGCATTCCCTCCAAAGTCAGCAAGGCTCCAGAGGTCAACGCATCTGAATACAGAATACATGGCTGACACAGGCAGGGACTGAGGCTTTGTTGAAATTTCAAAGCCCCCAATCTGGGAAGAGCTTCCTGATCCCAGTCCCAGAGCCGTGCAGGCCCAGGGGATTATGGCACTGAGCCCCCTCCAGGCAAGCTGCTGCAGGGCCAGAACTTCCCAGCACATGCAGAGAGGGCAGGGGGCTGGTGGGCCTCTTCTCTGACCTAAAAGCCTGGGTTAAGGTTAAGTTAAAGCCCAGGGTTGTGCATGCTAGGTGCCCCTTTCATGCCTCCTGACTCTCAAGTCCCCGATCGAGCAGGTTTCCTGCACAGAACCCCTCGGGCCCCACTGGGATGTTTAGGGAGGCCTCTCCCAACCCTAAGGCCTAGTGGGGGTCAACCGGAGAACTCAGACTCCCTGGCCAGCACTTTCTTCTTCTACAGACAGAACCTTTTAGGACTCCCTTTTCCTTGAGGGGAAACCACTACCGCCTCCACCAGCAGGTTAGTTCCTCTGAGAAGTACTCTTCTGTGTCAGCAGTGTCCCTCCGTCAGGCCTGCCTTAACCCGCTCCCCACTTTGGCATCCTCTGTCTACTCCCCTCTTCACCAAGCCCTCAATCTAAGGCCTGCCTCCAGCTGGGGCCTGGCTGTCATTTGTCCAGTGAATGGGAAGTGCAGAGGAAGGTCCTGTGGAGGAGATCTTGTCCTCATTTTGGCTTCAAATCCCCGAGGAGCTCAGTTTGCTTTTTCTGGTCATTTTACATAAGGCAGGAAGGGAATCCCTGGCAGAGCTGGTGTGGGATTAGGTCCTGTGAGGATGGATCATGAGGCAGGCCCAGTGGATGGCAGACCTAGATCCTAGTTGGATGCGAGTGGCCAGACCGGCCCTGGGCACTGAGGTCGGGTGTCCGGGTGCGCTCAGTGGACAGGGAGGCACTGTGACCCAGGTCACAGCAGTGGCAACGGCAACGCGGGGCGGAGCGGGGCATCTCCCCTAAGGGCTCCGTGAGTTTCCTCAACTTCCTCCCTCAACCTTTTGCTTTCTACGTAAGCCCCCACCACTCGCAGGGGCCCCTTCTCGGCTGCAGTCTGCTGTGGGATGCAAATCTGGGACTCTGGGAGGCGGTTCTCTGGGCTGGACAGGATGTGAGACTTGGGACCGCAAGGCGAGTTTTCCCAGTGAGCCGCGTGGGGGGCGTCCAGGAGTCCTAGACGCCGCAGGCGGGGGCCAAACCCTGCTCCCAGCTTCACTCCGCAGCCCAGCCCTTAGCCCGGGGACGCAAAGGGAACCTGGGGACCCTCTCCTGAGTTGATCTTCCCAGTTTTCCGCGGGCGGAGAGGAGAGCGGCGGAGCATGGCCCTCCAAAACCCGCATGGGGACGTGTGAACTTGTAAGTGGCAATGCTGAACCTCCCCCGTCCCCCTCCTGTCCATGGAATCAAATCCTTCCCTGATACTCACGGGGAGAGAGGGACGAGCCATGCATGAAAAAACCCGGACTGTCAGGCCGGTGAGGACAGAGCCACATTGAATCCAACAGGACGGGAAACGCTAGCAGGAGGTGGCTCGTTGGTCTAGGGGTATGATTCTCGCTTAGGGTGCGAGAGGTCCCGGGTTCAAATCCCGGACGAGCCCTCCTTTTAAGGAGTGGTTGGGATGTCCCAGGGACACACCGCCGTCACATTCACCAGACATGGACATGCCCACCCAGGTTGTCACCCTCATCAGTCCTCACAGTGGTCTGGGCTGCGACCCCACTGCTGTTTGAGAGACTTCGTGAGTTGGAATTCGGTCCGCCCTTTGTTCCCAAAGGAACTTGCTGATATAAGTGGAGCTTTTTACACGCGCTGTCCTGCAGATGCAGACAGAGATAATAGAAGCTAGCTCCGTCGACTAAACAAACCAAAGGGAAAACTGTGGTGGGTGGCTTTTCCCTAGTAGCCAGGTTCAAATCTTTGATGGACTCATTTCTAAGGTTCTTTTGGTTAAAGAAGTTGAGGAATCAGTTGGGTTCGCGGACCCACTTGAGGAGGGAACACTTCGGGCCTATGAGAGCTTGGGCGGGGTGACACGCTGCAGATTTGGCAGCGGCTGGAGCCGGACTGTCGGACTAGCCTTTGTACCTAAACCGAATGCCTGGAATTGCTTAAAGGGCCTGTCAAAAAGACGCCCAACGTGGGGCTCGAACCCACGACCCTGAGATTAAGAGTCTCATGCTCTACCGACTGAGCTAGTCGGGCACCTACATCCTGCACGCTGTGCCCAAGTTTGGAAACTTGACTGGCTGTGGGTCACCCAAAATGACTGGGCTGGGTAGGTCCTGGGGTCAGTGGGGACCCAGAGGACCACCCCCCCTACGACGAACGGCCTGACAGACAGCGGCTCGGCGGCTCCCGGGAGCCCTGCGGCATGGACAGAACTCAGGGCAGGCCAGCCCGAGCTGATCCCGAGAAGCGCGGACACGCGACCCAAAACGGGAGCAACGACAAGGGACCCACCACCAATATATACGCAAACAAACCCGTGAACTTAAAATAATTGGTAGACTGAACAGGATTCCTCTTGTTCTCATTAACTCCATCCATGCTTCCTTTGAATTATCTAAAATAAATTTATTTTTATTAAAAAATTTTTTTTTCCTCAACCCTTCTTTGTCTGTCCTTTGGGCGATCTTGAGTTGCTGGAACCAGCGACCTGACGGTGGATTGCTGGAGGGGGTTGGAGACTCCGTGGCGTCCGCCGTCACACCTACCCTGCTCACGCCCTCTGCTTTGGAATCCAGCCTCCCAGGATTCAGGGTCAGAAGTGAGGCATCCCTGGAGGAAGAAAGCGGATCCTTGCACAGCAGGCGCGAGACCGCGGTAGATTGGGGCTGGGGCTACACCCGCCCTGTCCCCCACCCCAACCCCCTTCGGCTTGGCTCTCCAGAGCAGAAAGGAACTTCAGATACGCAATGGACTGGGAGTGGGATCGAGTGGTTGTCTGCTCCTGCCCTACGCCAAATTCTGGAGACAGGGCGCCTCGGAGAATCTGCTGAGGATCCACTGGATTTCAGACTCCACCAACCTCAATACGGAAACCTGGCCTGCATCTTGAGTGCTGCCAACCAAATGCAGAGGCAGGTTAGGAGGCAGCAGGAACCTGCACGCACACTAAGCACGAGAGAACACTGCTGCATCATCCTTAATGTCGTTGGGTGTGCACATGACACTGCGAGTATTTTAGAACAAAGGACTTTATTTGTAGAGAAATTTGCATGCACACACACACAAAAGGAAAAAAGCTTTCATGGGTGAAGTAATGCTATATGTGCTTTAAAATGTCAGAAAAAATGTAGAGGGAGATAGGTTTCAAAACTGCACAGGAATGGGGGAGGCTGTGGTGTGTGGGGGCAGGGGGTTATTTAATTCTCTATTTTTGCTCTTTTTTTTTTTTGAGAACTCTAAAAATAAGGTTTGTTTTGAAATCTTTATTCTTTGATCAAAGAATGGAGAGGTGTGAGTACACCCTCTCTTAAAGTTAATTTTTTTAAAAAAAAAAGCCCACAGGAAATTTTCAGCTACTATTTGTTATTGTTTTTAATTTTTTTGGCTGCACCCCGAGGCATGTGGGATCTTAGTTCCCCGAAGAGGGAACCCTCACCACCTGCACTGGACGATGGAGTCTTAACCACTGGACCCCCGGGGAAGTCCCCTTCTGTTTCTTCTAATACTATTTAGCCTCATCTTTCTCCTCTCTTGGGTCTTCAATGACTCCAGTACTATATAATTTGTTAAAGCTCCACAAATCCTTGAGGCTCTGTTATTCGGTTTATTTTATTTTATTTTTTAAAGTTTATTTTCTCTGTTCTTCAGATTGGGTAACTTCTATTTTCAAGTTTACAGATTCTTCTGTCTTGTTTATTCTGCTGTTGCTCATCAGTTAAGCCTTTTATTTTGGTTATTGTATTTTTCAATTCTAAGTTTATATCTTTATGTCTTCTATTTATTTGAGACTTTATATCTTTATATTTTCTATTTATTTGAGACTTTCACTTTTTAAATTTGTTTCAAGTGGCTTGTAATTGCTCCTTGAAGCATTTTTACCACAGCTGCTTCACCACCTTTACCTTCCTTGGCAGACGGTTCCAACAGCTGAGTGGGAGTCTCTTGATTGTCATTTCTCTTTCAAGTTGAATTTTTCCTGGTTCTTAGTTTGACCAGTGATTTTCAATTGCATCTTGGACATTTTTAGTATTATTTTATGAGACTCCAGATCTCATTTAAATCTTCTGGTTCAGCAGCCTTCTCTGACTAGGTGCCCCTCTGATGGGGACACAGGGGGCTGCCTTTTTGCTATCTGGTGGGGGCAATTCACACAGGGTGGGACCTCCTTACTGCTGGGCTGGAGTAGGAGTTCATGCTCTGCACTAGGCTTCAGCTGATGTCCCCTGGGAGGAGGAGAGCCTCTTAATGCTCCCCATGTGAACAAAGAGAAGGTTGGGGTAACGCTGATGTCCATCGATAGAGGCTGGATTAATGGCAGGGAGTAGGGGGCGGAGAGCGGGGAGGGCTGCTGCTAGGTGTTGGGCCAGCGGCTGAGGTGGCCCTGACGTTTCTGTTCAGATCCCTGCAAAGGAAAGGGAAAGTGAGGGGAAACTGCTGCCGAAGTTAAGGGGTCCATTTCATCAGGTGCATGCTCAGGGCAGTCCTAACCAACTTTCCTACTCTCCCCTTTCGCCCCGTGGGAAGAGGGTCCCGGGAAGCTCCCCCATCCCACAGTGGTCATTAAAAATAGAAGCAGCGCAGCCCGGCGGCCAGAGGCTAGCCCACTGGGAACACAGTTCGCGGCCTTCGTGAACCAGGGCCTGGGTGGAAGTACCCCTCTTTCGAGTCCAGGAATGTCGGCTCGGCGCTCCCCCTAGCGGCCAGCGGGGGAACACCACCTGGGAGTGTACAGCGCAGAGCGGTGGACGGAGCGCCAGGTGTCCTTAGCCTGAAGCTAACGCCTCCCCCTACGTGTGGAAATCTCTCTCCTTACCTCCCACCCGCTAAACTACTTAACATGGAGCCCAAATTCAGGACCTCTGGTCCTTCCGATCAGGTTAGCGGGTCGGATGGGACGATGGTATGAGAGCCATATTTCATTCCCGCAGGAGGCTCTGGGCTGAGTACGCTCGAAGTTCTTGGGATAAAACGGAACGACAGGGGCTCGTCCGGGATTTGAACCCGGGACCTCTCGCACCCTAAGCGAGAATCATACCCCTAGACCAACGAGCCACACTCTCCGCCCTTTCCTTCCTGTCTATCTCTGGTTGCCTTCACACCATTTCCCTGTCAAGCTTCTAGTCGGTGTTTTCCCTCTTCCGAGAACCCCGCAAGGGGCTAGGATAAATTCAGCTCTCAGCCCTGGAGAAGAGGACAGAGAAGTATCGCCTCCCCTGTGCGCATCGTGTCCCGGTCCCGGAGGCTGGCGCTCTGCGGATCTGGGACTCCGTTCTGCTTTCCCTAGTCCTGGGTTTGGCAGGCGTCTCCACGCCCCGCACATTGACGCCTCCACCGCAGGGGAACTTGAGGGTCCTTTCCTCTCTCCACAGCCCAAGGCTCGGGCTACAGCTGGAGACAGGGTGGCCGGATTCCTCCGTCCGGACGAGCCCACGCGCGACACAGCTGTCACTCTCCTCCACTGGAAGCAAGCTGGGATTCATAGAAATGTGGTCTCGTGAGGCTTAGGGACCAGTCACACCGGTCACCCCAGAGGACCAGCTAGTGTGGCCTGGGCCTTTCTTGGGGCCCTTCCGCAGGATCCTCCATCCCTGAGCTGGTGGCCTTGTCCAGAGCCGCCGCTTCTCCCAGACCAGGAGGCTCTGTCCTCTCCAGAGCTTGGCAGAGAGGGTCCCTGTCCTGTCCCAGGCTTCCCATTCTGTCTAGCTCTTCTGACTTTTCAGTAGCAGCAGCTTCTCTAGAGTCCGGGATTTTGGGGGGAAGTGGAGGGAGGTCAGGAAAAGAATCCCACCCAGGATCGGTTTTCCTAGCTGAACAGGAATGGTAAACAGTGTGCCTTCCGGAGAGGGGAACCATTGTGGGCGGGACCCAGGACCAGGTTCGGATTTTCCCCAAGTATTCCCAGGATATTCGTGGTCATGGGCAGAGCTGTGGCTCCATGGAGTACCAGAGGCGAGGACCCTACACAAGGACAAACAGAATCGGCCCACGGGCCCCCCCCCTCTGGGACTTCGGGGGCCTATGGCCCCGCACAATGGTCGGCAGGGGAGTGGGAGGGGCTGATTCTTTGGGTCATTTTAAACAGTTGGAGCCATAAATAGTCAGGGGCTCAGTAATGAGTTAGGATTGGGGTTTATACAAGCAGAGGGAGCATCGACCCAGGCTCACCTCAGCCGTGCTTGGACCCTGGAGAGAGACTGCTCCTTGCCCACACCTCCAACCCCCAAGGACCACCCTGAGAGACCCCCACCCAGGGCTGTGGCTAATGGCCCCACGCCAAAAATTCCACTTTAGCACCAGGTGAAAGATTCCCTATCTGCTGACAGCTGCCTGAGAATGGGGGGGTGGGGGGGGGGGGAGGGGGAGGAGGGGGAGAGGCGGGGGGGCCATTCCGGGCTAGAATGTCCAGCGTCCCCTGGAGGAACTGTATCTGGCGGCTTGAATGCTCAGAAGGCGGGCTTCTGGGGCTGCTGCACCTTTGCCTTTTTTTTTTTTTTTTTTGGTTTGGGGGTTTTTTTGGGGGGAGGGTTGTGGTTTGGTTTGGTTTGGTTGGTTGGTTGCTTTTGGGGGATTTTGGGGGGGGCAACACTCGCCTTTGGAACTCTGTGCTGCAGGGCGTCAAAGATGGCCCATGTCTTCGCCCGGCTAGCTCAGTCGGTAGAGCATGAGACTCTTAATCTCAGGGTCGTGGGTTCGAGCCCCACGTTGGGCGTGTGCTTTTGAAAGCTATAAAGGCTATCCAACCGCGCACCAGCAGGAGGAAATTATTAAAAATTAACCGTTTGGAGAGGTTTTTAGCAAAATAGGTAGTCAGGCGATCTACCTGCCAGCGAGACATCGGTTTGGGGGGGCTTTTTTTTGGGCAACACTCGCCTTTGGGACTCTGTGCTGCAGGGCGTCAAAGGTGACCCGTGTCTTCGCCCGGCTAGCTCAGTCGGTAGAGCATGAGACTCTTAATCTCAGGGTCGTGGGTTCGAGCCCCACGTTGGGCGTGTGCTTTTGAAAGCTATAAAGGCTATCCAACCGTGCACCAGCAGGAGGAAATTATTAAGAATTAACCGTTTGGAGAGGTTTTTAGCAAAACAGGCAGCCAGGCGATCTACCTGCCAGCGAGACGTCTGCATCGCTGACGGTTCCCTGAAGCCGCAAATATCTCTGGGTGCAGACTTGGGTCTTCACCCAGAGTGAAGCAATTCAGATGTTTGCGTCCGCCCGCCGGCTTTTGAATACCTGTCCAGAGGAGACTCCCAGCCCCTGCATCTTAGACTCAGTAAACCGAGTGCGACCGGGCCATTGCATTTGACAGCGGAGCAGGATGGAACCCAGGGCTTCGGGAACTCCAGGCGCAGCCGCCCGCACTGTGTGTGTCCGCGGTGGGGATGATGGTGATGGGAGGCGACTCTCCAGGCCCAGAGCGTGGACGGTTCCCACGATGCAGCAGGAGGCTCCTCCGAAGCAGGGCTCCCCTGGTGCCTGAGGAGGGGCTACTCAGAATTTCCCTCCCCCACCCCCCCAAGTCAGTGGTTTCTTATTTGGGGGGCCTTTCAACCTTGCTCCACTCTCCCCAGTGAAAGGGAAATGGACACGGGGCGTTTTGCTTCCCAATTTGGGGGAGAGGGAGGAGGAGGGTTTATAGTTTCCATCAGCGGATTTTCTTCTGTTTTCTTTCAAGGATTCGGGCTGCTAGAAGGCTAGGCTGGGTGTTTGACAGGACCAGGTTTTCTTTCTTTTTTGGTGGGAACCCCAGCTTCTCTTGGAGTGACACCAGAGTGGCTGTCCCTGCCCCTCCTCTGGACCCTTGGAACTCCAGGTCCCAGGACTGTGGCTGATCCTCAGGCCAGAAGTTGCCCTCCCTTCAGGGCACCCTTAGTCTCAATCATTTTTCCTGGTGTTCTTAGGGCAAAAGAAATAACAGTTCAGTGTACAGGGTAGTTAGGCCCGTATACCTTAATAGCTTTTTGGAGGAAAAAAAAAGTCTTACCAACTCAGTCCCTGTATTACTCTTCTGTGGCTGTTGTAACAAATGCCCACAATCTGGGTAACTTACAACAATAGAAATTTATTCTCTCACGTTCTAGAGGTCAGAGTTTCAAAGTCAAGATGCCAGGCTACCACCTTTTCTTATTTATTTATTTATTTATTTATTTATTTACTTACTTGGCTGCACTGTGTGGCTTGTTGGATCTTAGTTCCCCAACCAGAGATGGAAACCAGGTCCTAGGCAGTAAAAGCGCAGATCCCTATCCACTGGACCGCCAGGGAATTCCCTGGGCCACCTTTTCTACACTCTTTAAAGGGTCTATGGAAGAACACTTCCTGCCTCTTCCAGCTTCTGGTGGCTCCGGGCAATATTTGACTTGCAACTCATCTCTCCAGTCTCTGCCTCTATTGTTACATGGCCTCCTTTTCTCTTAGAGCCTCTGTGTCATCTTTTTTAAAGACACCAGTCATTGGGTTAGGGCTCACCGTACTGCAATATGACCTCATCTTAACTATTTACCTGTGCCAGGACCCTAGCCTCTGAGGTTCTGAGTGGCCATGGGTAGTAGAAGGACACTATTCAACCTAGCACAGTACTTTATTGAGAAAAATATTTTCATATTCCTTTTAAACAATCATCATTATTTTCTAATGGAGTATGTGCACTGTACAGGAGATGGGCCCTGTACAGCTTCTTCAACCTTGGAATCAGATTGAATACAGTCCAAATCCAACTTCCCAACAAAAAAAATACAGCATCATAAAAGTTGAAACTGAATTGCCCTGAGTCAGTGGTATAGAGTATGGTGTCTGATGGATGTTGAGTATTGCTGTTTCCTCAAAACTTTAAAATATCCCTGGAAAATTTTAAATACCTTTAAAGTGCCTCCACAAACAGTTTGGGGACCACAAAACTAGGCCAAAAACATTGCCCCAAGTGCAGGAGTCACATGGTTTAGGAACAGAAGTAGCTGCCATCAGAAGGAGCTCATGCTGGTGGCTCCTGGAGTTGGCGTTTGGGGGTGATTTTTCTGGAGGCAGTTGCACTTTGAGCCCAGTCCCCCCTGGAGGGCCCTGTCTGTGTCTGAGTGGCACCCTGAGCCAGCCAGCTAAGCTCCTAGCCGTCTCCAACACGAGGGGTCAGCACAGGCCTGCTAGGGGTGTCCCTCCCTCTTGAAGGGTCCACATAGACATCACAACCAGGCCCCACCTGCTTAGTTCTGAAGAGGAGGATTCCTGGGATTGAATTTGGGACCTCTCACATCTAAACCAAGAAAGATATCGTTAAGCCAGAATAGTCCATGTGGCTGGTGGTCCTTGGTAACTGCTCTCCCTCACTTGCCTTATGCACAATATGGGGTGTGCCCTCATCTCTGAGGTCTGGAATGCCATGGCTGTGTCTAAGACCATTCCCTTATTGTCCTGAGAAGAAAAGGATGTGGACCACAAGGGTTCGTCCGGGACCTCTCGCACCCAAAGAGAGAATCATACCCCTAGACCAATGAGCCCCTGGAGCACCTTGCTTACCCTTGGTTTTGTCCACTTCACCCCCACTTCACCCTGCTCAGTTTGGGTAGTGTCCCAGATGCCTGTCCCCATGGATGGGAGGCTCGTGGCCAGAGGATTTCACTCACCCTCCAGAGAGGAATGAGGCTCCACACCGTGGGTCCCAGAGTCCGGGGATCGCTTTTCCACCGCGCCTCTGTCTCTGGGACCTCCCTCTGGCGCAGGCTGTCACAGGGACCATGTGTTATTTCCCTGTGGGACCGAAACTCAAGACCAGCTGGCCAGCCATGGCCACTGACCTTGGGTCAAGGCCAAGTTTCGCCCTATTGGAAGCGGGACTAGAGTGTGAAGAAGTCGCCCGGCTAGCTCAGTCGGTAGAGCATGAGACTCTTAATCTCACGGGCTCCTGGGCTCAGCTCCCAAAGCCCCCGTCTGGCTCTAGGTCCCTTACAGTTCCCTTCTTTGTTCCAGAAATCAACTGGAAAGGAGGAAGGTGGTCCTGGCTCGACACACCCCCCGGGTACTAGGTTCCCTCTCCAGACTTGCAGTGGGACCCCTGTGTCGTCCCCGTTCACCCCCCTTGGCTGCCCTAAAGCAGGGTGTGGGGTGGGGTAGGGTGGGTAGTGAGTATGCAGGGTGGGGGTCAAGGGGACCAGGATTTGGACCCAGGAGCTCTCGCAGGCCCTAGGGACTCAACCTCCTAGGACCACTGTAGAAAAGGACGCCCTGTGCCACCTATCTCTAGTGATCTTGACCCCCATGACCCTGCCCTCCCATCTGCAAGAGGGTCCCGATCTTCCCGTTCCACGGGAGGGAGCGACGCTTGGGGGAAACTTCAGTTCCGATTCCAGAGCGGGGAGGCAAGAAAGCGATTTGGCGCCTCAGCCTCCTGCATGCGGGATCCCGAGACCCGTGCGTGGGGCTTCAGGGGCCCAGGCACTGACCTCTCAGCGCAGCAGCGGCCCTGGGCCTCCATCTGTCTGTCCGTCTGGGTCAGCCTCCCCGGTAAGCCCCGCCACCCCGCGCAAGTCTCCGCATTTTGGTCAGGGCGGTCCCGGTCCCGGTCCCGCCCCCTCGCAGCTTTTAAACCTGAGGCTCTAGGGAAGATCCGCAGAGGAAACTGCGGAGAGGCGCGCTGTGGACAGTGCAGACCACAGGGGTCGTTGCTTCAAAGGAGAAAGTGTGAAAAAGTCGCCCGGCTAGCTCAGTCGGTAGAGCATGAGACTCTTAATCTCAGGGTCGTGGGTTCGAGCCCCACGTTGGGCGCAGTTTTGCCAAGCTGCGGTGACGGAGTTCAGATTCTGTCGTGTAAAGCAAGCATTCATCGAATCCTAGCCAGATCAATAACACGACCTTTGGAAAAACTCCCAGACCTCACCCACCGTTGTCTGAACCAGGGTTACAGACCACCATGGGGCTCCGAAAGCAAGGAGACAGGCTACTGGCCTTTATTTTATGATGATTTGACCTCTCGGAGGGGACCTGCTGGCTGGGGAGAGACTGCCAACCCCAGGGCCAGCTAGTTCCTAGAGAAAGTAAACAGCTTGCAAACCAGCCAGTTTCCAGTCCACACCCTGACCCATCTCCTTATCTAAATTTCACACACCAGGTCAATATTTCCCCTGTCCCGAATCACCCAGGGCGGGATACCAGACCCCCTAGGGACAGCCCCTACATCCCACTGAATTATTCAAACGAGCCAGCCACTGTTTACCTCACCCTGCCTTACTTTTCCCGCGGAAATGATTTCCCCAGAACCGTAGGAGTCTCCCAAGGAGGTCTTCGCCCACCTTGCGGCGTTTTGCGGATCAACAGGGAGAACCAGAGTCCTCTATTCGCGTTCCCTTCTCCCGCGCCCAGGCTGGCAGCCCTGGAGCCGGGGGCATAAAGCGAACCGTCACCTCGTTTCCCCCTGTTCCTCCTCCTCTAGAGAATCTAGGGCGGAGGCCACACCTTAGGGCCTACCTGATGCCAGTCCTCTGCCCCCTTCCTGCTCCACAGCCTCAATCCACAGCCCCACGGCTGTCAGCCTGAGGCTCGTGTTCCCTTGGAGAACAGGTAATCTTCCTGTAAGGTGCCCTTCGGCTCACCCAAGCCTCTCGTCCCCGCCCCACCCCGCCCCCACATTTCTGCTCTTCACTCCCCTGGGCAAGAATTAATCCCCCGTGGTCCAGGAATCAATCCCACCCCCTAGTCCGGGCTGAGCGGCCCCTCTTTCTGCCCCTGCGGGCCTGAGTTCCCTCGGTCTCCCGGCTGTGTGACTCCAGTGCCCCTCCCAGTCCACTTCTAAATCAGCCGAAGCGGCGGATCGTTGGGAATACTTGTGAAGGAAGTATTGGGGACAAACATGGAGAGGAGGCTCGTTGGTCTAGGGGTATGATTCTCGCTTCGGGTGCGAGAGGTCCCGGGTTCAAATCCCGGACGAGCCCAACTTCTGTATCCTGGTGCTTCACTGTTTTACAGCCCGGGGATCGGAGACCGAGCCTAGAAACTCATCCAGCTGTTTGTATTGCGCTCCACTCCCGGCCCACCCCTGCTGATCCCGCCCCGGGCCCCTCATTTCCTCCCCAACTTGGGGCACCACATCGCAGGCAGCCCTTGAACGCGCCCCTTCCCCACCGGTACACGCCGCTCCGCTCCGTTCTTATACCCAGGCAGCTCTTCCCTGGCTGGACACCGGTTTCTTCCGGCTGGTCCGATTGAGATGTACTGCTTTAAGTGCAAAAATACACATTGGCTTTTGAAAACTTGGCCCCCCAAAAAGTAAGAAGTCTGATGACTTGTTGAAATGATACTTTGGATATATTGTTAAAATACATTACACTTAATTTTAACTGTTTACTTACATTTTTTAAATCTGTGGGAATTCCCTGGCGGTCAGTACAGTGGTTAGGACTCTGCGCTGGCACTGCTGGAGCCCCAGGTTGATCCCTGATCTGGGAACTAAGATCCTTACAAGCCACGCGGCGCGGTCAAAAAATTTTAATTTAATTTTAAAACATAAAAAAAAATCTGCTGCTAGGTAAGTTTAAATGGCAGATGTGGCTCGTTTTTGTGGCCTTCAGCAATAGACTGCGCTGGGCCAGAGGCATGACTTTAGTGGTGGGGGACAGAGGTCCTGGGTCCAAATGCTGACAGAGCCAGTAGGTGTTAACACTTTCCTTTCTGATTTAGGGCCTGCAAGGGGGGTGGGGGGGCGGTCTGCATTCCTCCCAACCCAGGCTCTCAGCTCAAGACATTTAGCCCTGTAGGCCTTAATTTCACCACCTGTTAAAGGCGGACAGTTCTGATTCAGAACAATTTATTTAAAAGGCTGCCCTTTCCCCCACTGCTTTGTAGTGCTAACTTTTACAAATGTGGTTCTAATACTGCTCTGCTTTGTTCCATGGTCTTGTTTACCCTCCTGACCATAACAATTTAGCTTTATAAGTTTTGGTATTTAGGAGTGTAAATCTCCCAAATTTGTTTTTCTAATTTGTTTTTGTTATTATTGGTCATTTGCACTTTCATTTAAGTGTTGGAATCAACTTGTCAATTTATACAAAAAGAACTACTGGGATTTTGATTGGTCTAGCATTGATTCTGTAGATTAGTTGGGGGTGATTTGATATCATTACCACAATGAGTCTTTCAACTCATGAACATGATGTATCTCTTCATTTGTCAAGGTCTTCTTTAATTTATCATAATAGTGTTTTGTATTTTTCTGAGATAGGCTTTGCACATCTTTCATTAGAATTTTTGCTAGGTATTTGATTTTGTGGATGCTATTGTAACATATCACTTTGAATATAATTTTCTATGTTTTGCAGATACATAAACACATTTTTGTATATTAATCTTATATTCAGTGACGTTGTGAAACATTTATTATTTTATTTTTTTTAAGTATTTATTTATTTGCCTGCGCCAGGTCTTAGTTGCTGTGTGCCAGATCTTCATTGCTGCTTGCAGCATCTTTTAGTTACGACATGTGGGATTCAGTACCTTAAACAGGAATCAAACCCTCCCTAAACAGGGATCGAACCTCCACCCCAGCCCATCCCCCCACCCACCCCGCAGGTTGGTAGCTAGGGAGTCTTAACCACTGGACCACCGGGGAAGTCCCATTGCCTATAATCTGTAGAATTTTCTACGTATTCCTACATGACCTTTGTGAATCACGGCAGTATTATTTAATTATTTCCCATCCTTATTTATACCCTTTAATTATCTTTCTTGCCTTATTGTATTAAGACCTCTAATAAGATGTTAAATAGAAATGTGATAGAAGGCATTCTTGTTTTGTTCCAGAATTCATGGGGAGAAGCTTTCAAAATTCTTCCATTAAATATGTTTCCCATCTTTTAGTTTAATAGTAACTATTTGTCATTTATTACTGCTATGTAACATTCTCAAATGTAGTGGCATAAAGCAGTACTTTACTATGCTCATTGATTCTACTGGTCAGGAATTCAACAGGAAAGAGCAGGTATAACTTGTGTCTGTTAAATCTGGGACCTGGTTGGGAAGACTTGAAGTCTAGAAGCACATGGAGGATCCTTTAACAATACATCTGTCATGTGAACTGAGGTGAATCAAAGGCTGAGCTCAGCTGGCACTGTGGAATGGAGCATCTGCACATGATCTCTCCATGTGGCTTGGGCTTCCTCACAGCATAGAAGATGCAGCCTAATTGAATTTCTTACCTGGCAACTTGGAACCCCCACAGCATGTGTTCTACTGAGCAAGATGGAAGCTGCATCCCCATTTATGATCCAGCCTTGGAGGTTCTACAGTGTCACTTCTGCCATACATTATTGTATGAAGCAGTCACAGCCCACTGAGGCTCAAGGAGCAGAGACACAGACCCCACTTCTCAGTGGAAAGAGTGTCAAATAATTTTGTGGTCACTAAAAAAAAGTTTTATTCAGATTCACAGATATAGAGAACAAACTAGTTGTTACCAGTGGGGAGAGGAAAGGGGGGAGGGGCAACAAGGGTAGGAGGTTAGAAGGTAGAAACTATTAAGTAGAAAATAACACTGAGGGGACTTCCCTGGTGGCGCAGTGGTTAAGAGACACGGTTCAATCCCTGCTCCGGGAAGATCCCACATGCCGCAGAGCCACTAAGCCTGTGCGCCACAACTACTGAGCTCATGTGCCACAACTACTGAAGCCCATGAGCCTAGAGCCTGAGCTCCTCAACAAGAGAAGCCACCTCAGTGAGAAGCCCGCACACCACAACAAAGAGCAGCCCCTACTCTCCGCAACTAGAGAAAGCCCATGCACAGCAAAGAAGACACAACACAGCCAATAAATTAAATTTAAAAAAATTTATAAAAAAGGAAGAAAGAAAATAACACTGGGGAATATAGCCAGTTTTTACAACTATGAATGGAGTATAACCTTTAAGATTGAGAATCGCTATATTGTACACCTGTGACAAACACAATATCGTATGTCAATTATACTTCAATTTTTAAAAGCTTTGATATAGAATAGATTGTACACATTTAAAGTGCACAGTTTAATACATTTTGATATTTGTATACACCCAAACCATCACCAGAGTGAAGATAACAAACATATTCATTATCCTCAAAAGTTTTCACATGGCTCTTTGCCATTTGTCTCTCTCCTACTCCTCAAGGCCAGTTTGCTGAGAGTTTTTATCAGGAATGGAGGTTGGGCTTATCAAATGCCTTTACTGCATGTACCGAGATGATCATACGGTCTTTTTTTAGTCTATGAAATGTACATTGATTTTTAAATGTAAACATTCTAGATAGACAGTTTAAAAATACATACCAGAACTTTAAAGATGTTGCACCTCTGTGAGATGCCCCTCACCCCCCCACCCCCCCCCCCCAGCTAGCCTCCGTGGGTTCAGCCCCAGGTGGCCCCAGCTACCTCCTTTCCTCACCTTCACGGGTGTAAAGAAACACCGGTTCCCCAAACTCGGGGGTCCTAGAAGGTGCAGCTCTCAGACGTGGCTGACAACAGTTTCTGCCACAGAACCCACCCCAGCATAGCGATTCCAAAAACGTGACCGATTACCTTGGGTGGGACTCGATCCTACAATCCCTGGCTTAAGGAGACCAGTGCCTTCTCCATTAGGCCACCGGGGTGCACTATCTAGGCGCTGGCTTCGCATCTGGGATCCTCCCCCTTCTACGCTTCCGGCGCGCGACTTCTGTTCCAGCGTTTTGCTGTGCTGGTTCCTTTGTTTAGAGCCCACGGTGGACGTGGAGTACAAGCATCCACGTGCCGGGTCCCGTTGGATCTCGGGACCGCCCCAGCTCCGCGGACGCTCAAGTTCTCGCAGCGCCCGGTGGGGACGGAGGAGGGAGCTGGGCGGTTGGTGGAAACCACCCTGCGTGTGCCTCTCCTGGACTGGACCCCGGACCCCAGAACACCGAGCCTAGTTTCATCCTCCCCTTCGGGGTATTGGGAACGAAACTTCCCCCAGGCCCCTTCCCCCAGGGTGGAGAATCCCGCCTCTGCCCCAGATGGGGGAGTCAGGGTCACCGAGGACCGGGATCCCTCATTTTCGTTCTGGCTTTTTGGTTTAAGGATAGGATGCTAGCCTTGGGGGTGACGGGCCCTTCGCGTTTGGGGCATCCCCGAGTTTTCAAACCCTGTCTGATTCAGGTGGGGCAAGCCGGGAAGGCTCCGAAGCCCCCTCCAGGAGGAGGAGTTCCACTATGTCTCCCCATTTTAGTGCCCAACACAAGGGAGGCGGTCGCTGAGGATTTTTCCTGCTGGAGTAAGTGTCCCTCACCCTCCGTGCATCTCCCTGGAGGCGCGGGGGGGACAGCGCGACCTTAATGGGAAGGACCCTGGGAGCTGCGGACAAGGACCAAGGCGGGGGTCTGAGGTGGAGCGCTCGGAACCTCCGCACTCGTTCTCGGGCCCGCGCGGCATCTTGTCCCATTACGACACCCTCGGGGCTCGGACCCAGGACCCGGCCCGGTATCTTGCTCAGGAAGAGAGAGGAGGTCGCATCTGCTCGGATTCCGGGCATCCAGGCTGCGGTCTCAGCGACCCCAGACCCCAAAACGCCCCACCGGAGCGCGCGGCAAAGGGGACCCGGTTGTCTGCGGTGGAGACTCTGGTGAGTGGGCCACTGTCTAGGGATCAGGGCCCCGACATTTCTCTGCGGAGCTAGAACTTGGGCCGCAAGTGGGAGACAGCTCCTAGATTCGGCGCCTGTATCTGCCGGCAGGACTTAGAGGGTGGAAAGAAAAGGCCAGGTAGGAGCCGCCAGTCACCTGGGCCCCGCTCGCACTTAAGCCGCCCGGCTAGCTCAGTCGGTAGAGCATGAGACTCTTAATCTCAGGGTCGTGGGTTCGAGCCCCACGTTGGGCGTGTCTCCTACTTGGGGGGGCCCTTGTCACCTGCCCAGGCTTTTAACCTCAGGATCTTGTCTGGGGATATCTTCCCGAGAAAGTAAACACAAACTCCCAGGCTCATCCTATGAGGAGGAAGAGGAGACCACTTTTTGGGGTGTAATTTTTCCCTCGGGGCAGACATTGGGGGTGGGGTGGGGCTTAAACATAGAAAGGCAGACCCCTCCTTATGGGTCTGGTCTAGGTCCTACTCCCCTACTGTCTGGGTTTCCCTGCTTCACTCATACCCTTGGCTGGGTCGATATGGCCCCCTATGTTCTCACATTAAATGAGACCCACATTCTACTCCTCTCTACGGGTGGGTGGTAGGTTGTCCTACAGCAGAAAAGCCCAAGTAGGGATGCTGGGTGGAAAGCATCCAAACCTGGGGATGGGGCGAGAGAGAGGATCTGTCTCCAGAGGAGGAGTGGAGTGGGCAGGAGGCCAGGCAGGAAGAGGACACCCACCCAGGACCCAGGGCCCTAACACCCTGTTGCCCTTTGACTGAGGATCTGTGATCACACCCCTTCTCCCAGCAGAGGAACAGGCTTGGATTTCATACCTCCCTCAGTCTTCTCTACTGCTGCCTCTGCCTCTGCCTTTGCAAGCAAAGGGCCTTAGGGCAGCTCCTGACCCCAGAGCCCCTGTGCAAGGAACTCTACCAATCTGCTCCTCCCGACCACCCTGGGCTCTGAGCCTTTATCTGCTGGAGCCTGAAGCATGGTAGGAACCCACACTTGGTCTCTGGAGGGCCCCAAAGTGTGAGAATTAGGTGGAGGGAGCTGAGGACCCTCCCTGGTCTACCTGCCTCCAGGGCCCCAGGCTCTGCCTTCCTCTTAAAACAGCTCCTTCCCCCGCTAAGGCTGCTGCTGCTGTAGATGCAGGGGGATTGCTGAACTGAGGCTCTTATCTCAGGGATGTGGCCTGTACCACACCTTGGACCTGCCTTTTATGGCTCTGGACCTTTGGGTTTGACTGAGGTCTCCATCCAGACACTAGGGCTCCCAGCGTGAGTAAATCTTACTATCTCATTGTGGAGCCCAGACCAGCCTGGAATCCACAAAATAAAATAACTCATACGACACCCCAAGATGTGACCTCCTGGGCTTTTCCAGACATATTCTGTTCAGACCTGCAGGAGAGAGCTGGGCCCCCCTGGGGAGCCCTTTACAACACCCTGGCCCCTGCAGGGGTGGACAGAGAGGCTGGGAGCCCAGGTGACAGACAGGATAGTTTAGGGAATAAGGAATAGACATGTTTAAAATTAAACCTGATCCCAATGTCAGGGCCAATTTCTCTCTTTTTTTAGGGGCCAATTTCTGGGGTCTTCTACCCTCCCCTCCCAAATGTAGGCAGCCCCACACCCTCTGCACCCACCTTCCCTGCCCCAGCCCTGTGATGCTTCTCTCCAGGGACCCCTTCCAGCACCCAGGAGACCCTGTCGCTATTTGTAGTCCTACTGTCACTGTGGTTCTGTGGGCAGGTTGGTACTCAGTGTATCCCCAGCCTCAGCTCAAGGCCTGGCTCAGCCAATGGTTGTCAGAAGAATGGACGACACAGTCCCCACCCAACAGGGAGCAACACCACTTCCATGGAAGGAAGAGAGGCAGGGGAAGGAAATGACCTTGGTGGATTTCTAAGGGTATATCTCTAGCTTTAGGATTGAGAAGCCCTGGATTCAAATAGTGGACAAGCCCTCCCCTTGCACTCAGGATACTTTTGTGGTGTGGATAGAATGGCGGACCCTGATTCTAGGTGCCTTTATGTTATGATGGAGAGCAAAGGGGTTGAGACAGGAGAGAGTAAAGAGAGGGATTCCTGGAACCAGAGCCCTGCCCCGCCCCCCCCGCCCCCCCCCCCCGTCCACTTTGGGACACTGTAGACTGACCCATGTCCCTGAACCATGAATCCATACTTCTGTGCACAGACTCTATCCCTGAACCTCAGTTTCAGGAGAACCCTGTGCTTCCTGGAGAGATCCTGAGCTGAGAAATCTCAATGACGAAGTGGCTTGTGGTTTGGGGTTTTGGGCCTCCCCTAGGTGTGGAAGATCCAGGACACAAATCCTGGGCAGTTCTTTTAGGGTTGAGGGAGGGTTGCAGGACCAGGATCCTCTATCCCCCATCTGGACTTCACAGATCTGGACCCACAAAGCCTGGACTCTCAAGGACCTCCATTTACCCATCTGTAAAGTGGAGATAATAGCAGCTCATGCCTCAAAGATTTGTTTGGGATATTAAGTTACTTAATTTTTTTGGTAAAGCATTTAGAACAGTGCCTCAAGACTTCTGTCTGAGTTTCCAGCCTGTCTGCCCACCCCAGGCCACCCCAGCCACCTCCCTGAGCAGGACAATTCTAGGCTGGTGGGAGCCCAGGTTTTCTCCCTGTGGCCCCTCCCAGTTCCTGGGGCCCCTCTTGCCTCCCAAGCTTACACTCCTCCCCACCCCTTTGGGCAAGAACCTGAACAGTCTTGTCCCAGATTGGCAGCCGGAAGCTCTGGATCCTGAGGGCCTGCTCCCATCAGGTGATCTGGCTAGACTCACAGTCAGGGGTTCAGCAAAATATTTCAAGAGCAGGAGGTATCCATGGGTCAGGCCTGCTTTCCACCACCCTAAGGAAAGGGCTGGGTTCTCACATCCAGGGCACCACCTCAAGCTGACTCATCCACCTCCCCTGGCCTCAGGGTGGTGCAGGGACCTGGGCATCAACAGGTGGGCCTCAAGCGGTGACAAGGCTCAAAGAAAGACCGGATTCAACTCCGTGCCCAGCACCATCCAGGAGCTCAGACTGCATCTGCCTTTTGGGGTTGGGGTTGAGGGCAATGTATGCAGCTGAAACGTCCATGATCTGGAACAGACCCTGGCGACGCCCTGCGCGGAAACGCAACTTTGGATATTCGGCAATAGCACCTATGTGGGCCGCTCGTCATTTCTGGCGGCGAGATCAGCTCCGGCGGGTCGGCTCTGAGTTCTGTCCACTTTGCAGGGCTTCCGGTGTCCCCCCAAGCTAGTGGCCATTTGTTCGTCCATTGGTCAGTGTGGCGTCTCAGCCCCCACCTGGCACAGCTGCTCCCTGGCCTGGGGACGCTGCAAATTCTAGGCAGTCGAGGCACACAGGGTGCCCCCAGGGAACTGCACGTCCACGCTGACCTCAGGACCTACCCCATCCAGTCATTTGGGGGTGATCCACAGCCAGTCAAGTCCAGAAACTTGGCCGCAGGATGTCAATCACAGCTGCCCGGCTAGCTCAGTCGGTAGAGCATGAGACTCTTAATCTCAGGGTCGTGGGTTCGAGCCCCACGTTGGGCGGGAGTTTTGCTGCTTATTGTAGATTCCCACATGGGTTGGTTTTCTGCCCCCAGCTGTCCACTGCCGACTAAAAAGTGCCCTGTAGGAGGCACAGTGAGCTGAAACAAGTTGCTGCTCACCAGGAGAAGCCATGCTGTGCCCTGCTCTCGGAATTGTCTGCTCCTTGTAGCGGGTGGGCCTCTCATGAGGGCTTCTAGACTCCCAGGACAAGGCAAGAATCAACGCCCTTTAAGGCCGACAGATACAAGATAAGTGTGAAAACCTGGGCCCCTCCGGGAATTGGACCCTCTTGCACCTAATCGATTGAGCCATCCCACGGAACCGCCTCTGGCGTCTGGCTCAGAGACACGTTGGGGCAGAATTTGATCCAGGTGTCCATCACGTAGAGGACCCAGGTGTCCTCAAGTAAAGGAATGTTCAGTAGTTCCAGTGTCAGTCTTGCCTCCTTTAGGAGGCCCAGGAATTGGTCCCTGTGTGGGGCCGCTTGCGGGCGAGCTGTTCACCCTGGAACAGGCTGCCTCACAGAGGCTGCAGCAGCTCGGATAATCGAACCCTCTGTCTGAAATCTGATAGTGGCTGCGAACCCGCGAACCCACAGAGCCGGATTCGCAGGTGCGCGCACTAACAACTGAGCTATCGGGGCGAGCTTCACATGAGCCTCTGGAAGAAGAATTGGGAGGGGAAATAAGTGTGGCGTGGTGGCTCGTTGGTCTAGGGGTATGATTCTCGCTTTGGGTGCGAGAGGTCCCGGGTTCAAATCCCGGACGAGCCCGTTCTTTTTGCTCCAGCGTCCTCAGAGGAGGACAGAAGACCGACCAGGTGGTGGTCTTCCGGGGAGAAGGGGAGACGCAGACAGCTTCCTCTGAGAGTGGAATCCTGTGGTAACCTCAGTCGAAGGTGACGGTTCCGGAAAACAGAGCAAAGGAAAGTGCATTGGTTGTCCTAGGGATACAGTCCTCTTATGGTTCGGGATGACTACTGCCCAAGTTCCAGGTGAGCCCTACTCTTACTTAAAGCTGCGTTTTAGTAGTGAGGAGAGGGAGGGAGAGACACTCCCGGGCTGCCCTGGGCAGAACTTGGGTCCGGGGCTCGGCCTCGAGGCCTTCCCAGATGAGAGCGAAGAAATCGCGCCATGGATCCGGAGGGGGTTGGGGGAGTGGTTGGACGAGTCGGGGAACGACATACCGACTGCAGAGACTGCCCCAGAACCCGACCCCCCGACTCCTGAAGGAGGCTCTCGCTGTTCTAAGGGCGGCGTCCTCATACTCCCCAACCTGCGGGCAGGAGGATCAGCCTCCTCCCCCTGCTGAGCTGGAAGGGGCATCTTGACCCGCCCTGGTGCGCGGCCGTGGTTGGTGGGGCTAACCTGTCTCCCTCCAGGGGCCACCCTCCGCCCCGACGCCAGGCCATCCTAGGGCATCTGAGGCCAGGACCATAGCTGGCTGGCTGATTCCGCCGTAGAACAAAGCGACTCTCAAAGTCAGGTTGGAGGCTCCACGTGCGAAGCTTGCTTTCTTGGTTTTGATCTCGCTGCGGCGGGAGAGGGGAGCGGAGCCGGGAGAAGCGGCAGCAGTGCGGGGGAGGCAAGGCGGTTGGGCTCTTTCCTCCATGCACTCCGCAAGTTTGGTGACCCATCACTGGGTGCCACGACTTGGGAGTTCGACGTTTTCCCAGGCAAGCGTCCCAGAGATCGTGGCTCCAGGACCCTCGGCGCCCTCGCCCGCTCTCGAGCGGTCCGCCTGCTCTGCTAGTTCCTCCCCGGCTTTTGCCCCGTGGGTCCCCAGTGCGCTCGCGGCTACGAGGAGGCCTGCGAAGTGACCCAAGAGCGGCGCGGGAACTTAAGGCCGGCCGCCCTCCCTGGCTGCGGGCTCTTTGTCGTCCGAGCACGGAGGAGAGGCGGCGGGGGCCACCTCCTTGGAGGAGGCGCAGGGGCTGCTGTCTTCTTTGTCCACACAGGGAGCACTGGGTTTTCTCCGCGCCCATTGGTCCTGGAATTCAACACTTCTGGGTGGGTCTGAAATTGGAGCCTCCCCGCCGCACCACTTCACTACTCTCGCGGGTCCCACCCCCGGAATGTCACAATGTCATAGAGGAGAGCCACGAACCTCCGCTTGCGTGGCTCGTTGGTCTAGGGGTATGATTCTCGCTTAGGGTGCGAGAGGTCCCGGGTTCAAATCCCGGACGAGCCCTGCTTTTTCTCTCCAGTTGCGGATCTCAGGGCCCACTCAGTGCTGCCCACTGTCGTTTTAAAAATTTCATTGAGGCCCAGTAGCCAAAGCGTCTCCACGAGTCTTGCAACAAGCTATTGATACCTTGTCAGTCCGAGTTCGAGGCACCGAAGACGGGAGAGGTCTTTCCTTCCTCTGTGTATCAGGAGCCTGTTCTTCGCCAGTTGGAGGCCTCTGAAATGTCAAGCCTGGGCCCCATACACCCTCATCAGGAGGCCAGGGCCTCCGCCTGAGGTGAGACGATGGGCTGCTGGCATTTGCAGCCAGTGTCCCGGGCACATCCCCATCCAAAACCTAGTCATTCTACCTGACGTGGCCTGCCGCGTCTCTCCTTCCCTGCCGGCGGTCAGCAGGAGTCCCAGGAACTCCGGCGCCGGGTACCTGGTCCTGCGCCCCAGTGCTAGCCAAGAGCCGTGTCCCCTCCGCCCTGTTGTGCAGCTCAGGGGGCCACCTTTGAGGTGCAAGAAGTGGACACCGGGAGTCCAGACACGGATCACCCGGACCTGCTATCACTGGAAAGCTCAAAATCCAAGCATTTGAAGAACGATAGTGGGTATGTTGTTGGTCTGAGGCTATTATCCCACGTGGTTACATCTCCACCCCATGCCCCACCAACGTCAAGCAATGGATTCATGAGAGCACACACCTTATGACTATCAGAGAATACCTCAGACCTGTAAGTAAGCCTAACAAGAATTTCAAAAACTCTACAGCGGTGGACATCTGTTGTGATATCCTGAGATGGTGATGGCTCTGGACTCCAAATTCCTACAAAACAGTGGCTCAGTGGGAAGGCACCTTTCCTCCCAGTACCCAGGAGTGAGAGGGAATCGAGAGGGAGATTACCTCCTCCAGCCTTTCCCGCTTCCCTGGCGCGTGGGCCCAGGAAAGCTCCCCCGTGCGGTCTCAAGTGCTTGCCGGCAGATGCCTTCAGCATGTGCTGGAAAAAAGAGTGCCATGGTGTGCCTCCCATAGGATCTTAAGGATGGTTACACTGGAGAGGAGGAAGCAGAGAAATGGGTGGCAGAGAGTCTTCCTTTTTGTTTGGAAGGGTGAGTTTGTGCGCCATGAACCAAGGATAATGAATAATCCAATGCTGGGAACCTGAGGATCAATTGGGGGTGGAGTTGGGAGGGGGGAGACTCAAGTAGAAGATTTAATTTAAAGTGACCCTTGACTGGTAAGTCCTTGAGCCCTAGCAGGAGTAAACAACGATTTTCTGTAGAGAAATACACTTTTATTCTAGATCTCACAGGATTCCCCACATGAGGAAAATGGACTACTTACAATGAAAAATAACGAGGAAATAAGGCAACATGAGCAACAACCAGACAACGGAAATAAAATTGGAAAGATTTCAGATGCCAAGATTATCAGACACAGACTATAACACAACTATCCTTATTAGGTATAAAGACATGAAAGACAATGATGAAAATACATTTGAGAACAGGAGGTATGTAAAATGCTCTAGAAGAATTAAACAAGACTAAATTTTTCTTTTTTTTAAATAACTTTTATTGAGATATAATTGACATACAATAAACTGCATATATTCAAAGTGTATGATTTGATACTTTTTCTTATTAGTAATGTATACATGGCAAACCCAATCTCCCACTTCTCCCCCCCCACCCCCACCCCCCTGCTTTTCCCTCTTGGTGTCCATATGTTTGTTCTCTACATCTGTGTCTCTATTTCTGCCTTGCAAACCGGTTGATCTGTACCATTTTTCTAGATTCTGCATATATGCCTTCATATACAATATTTGTTTTTCTCTTTCTGACTTACTTCGCTCTGTATGACAGTCTCTAGATCCATCCATGTCTCTACAAATGTCCCAAATTTGTTCCTTTTTATGGCTGAGTAATATTCCATTGTATATATTTACCACATCTTCTTTATCCATTCATCTGTTGATGGACATTTAGGTTGCTTCCATGTCCTGGCTGTTGTAAATACTGCTGCAATGAACATTGGGGTTCATGTGTCTTTTTGAACCATGGTTTTCTCTGGGTATATGGCCAGTAGTGGGATTTCTGGGTCATATGATAATTCCATTTTCAGTTTTTTAAGGAACCTCCATACTGTTCTCCATAGTGGCTGTGTCAATTTACATTCCCACCAACAGTGCAAGAGGGTTCCCTTTTCTCCACACCCTCTGAAGCATTTACTGTTTGCAGATTTTCTAATGATGCCCATTCTAACCGCTGTGAGGTGATACCTCACTGTAGTTTTAATTTGCATTCCTCTAAGAATTAGTGATGTTGAGCAGCTTTTCATGTGCCTCTTGGCCATCTGTATGTCTTCTTTGGAGAAATGCCTGTTTAGGTCTTCTGCCCATTTTTTGATTGGGTTGTTTGTTTTTTTGATATTGAGCTGCATGAAGTGTTTATATATTTTAGAGATTAATCCTTTGTCTGTTGATTCATTTGTAAACATTTTCTCCCATTCTGAGGGTTGTCTTTTCGTCTTTCTAGTTTCCTTTGCTGTGCAAATGCTTTTAAGTTTCATTAGGTCCCTCTTGCTTAAGACTAAATTCTTCTATAGATAAAAATATGCAAAAAATGAAACAAAACTCAACAGATGTATGTAACAGTTGGTTTAAAAAGATGAGATAAATGGTAAACTAAAAATATGTCAAAATAAATAATACAAAAATAAACAAAAAACTAAAATATCCCAATATGATTACAAATTAAGCAATACACTTCTAAAATTTCCATGGGTTAAGGAAGAAATTACAGTGGGATTTAGAAAACACTTCAAAATAAATGGTGATGAAAATACTACATACCAAAACCTTTAAGACATGGCTAAAGCAGTAGTTAGAGGGAAACTGATAGCCTTAGATTGGTATAATAGAGAAGGCAGGTTGAAAACTAATAACAAGACGTTAGAAAAAGTACAGCAAAAATAAACCCAGATAAATTAGAGCAAGGGAAGAAGTGATGAAGAGATTAAAGTAATGAAATTGAAAACAAACATACAATAGAGATTAATGACAAATTCTGAAGACAGGTCTTGGGGAAAGCTAATGTTATTGATAAAACTCTGCAAAAACTCATTAAGAAATAATGACAGATGACATGCATAATCTGTATCAGGGAATGACTTCAGAGTTATTACATAATTGCATTTTATTATCATTAAGAAAATAATAAAAGCATATTCTAGACAATTTTGTAAATATTTAGGAAAAATATGTAATTTTTTAAAAAATAAAATATGCCTTATGGAATCAAACTGTAATAAAAATGTAAATGATCTTAAAGCTAATAAAGTGAGTCAATAGTTAAATATTACCCTCCAACGAAAATTCTTGACCATGATGCCATCAGTGGAGCACACTAACAAGCATTCAAGAAATAAAAATTTAATCTCATACAAAATCTTGCATAGACCAGAGAACCTCTGAACACATTTTATGAGGCTAGCATAACTCTGGTATCAAACTAACCACGGAGAGCATGAAAAAGACATGTAAAAGCACGTAATCTTGCTCATGATAATAGATGTAAAATCTTAAAACATTAGCCAACCAAATCTTATGAGATGTAGAAAGAATAAAATGCCACGGCCGAGTTGAGTCTATCCTAGGGAATGCTAGGTTGATTTGACATGAGAAAATCGATAAATGTATTCAATAAATTCAGGGGAAAGTATTTGATACAATCCAACTTCCATTCATGACTTTTTAAATTCTAAGTAAATTAGCAAAAGAAGGTAATACCCATAACTTCTCAAAATTATCTACAAAATACTGCGGCAAATTTCGTATTTGCGGTGAAACCTTGAAAACATTCTCTTTGAGGTTAGAAATGCAACAAGGATGCTGACACTCTACTTCTAGTGAACATTTTATCGGAGACAGTGGGTCACCTATACACTGCTGGTGGGAATGTAATATGGTACAGTCACTCTGGAAAACACTGCGGCATTTTCTTTAAAAACTAAACATGTGGGCTTCCTAGGTGGCGCAGTGGTTAAGAATCTGCCTGCCAATGCAGAGGTCACGGGTTCGATCCCAGCTCCAGGAAGATCCCACATGCCGCGGAGCAACTAAGCCCGTGTGCCAAAAAAAAAAAAAAAAAACTAAACATGTAACTATTATATGACCTAGCAGTTTGGGTATTTATCCCAGAAAAATGAAGGCTATGTTCACACAAAACCCGTACATGAGTGTTTATCGCTGTTTTATTTGTAATAGCCAAAAAACTGGAAATAATCCAAAGGTCCCTCAGGAGTCAATCGTTAAACTAACTGCGGCACATCTCGCCCTAGGTCTTCACCCTTGCGCCGCTCCCTCCGTCCTCCTTTGCCCAGCTGCTTCTCCCTACTCCGCCGGACGTCAGATGGGCTGGCCGGGCACTGAGGCTAGACTGGGTTCCCCAGCTGCGGGGTGGTGAGGGAAGCCCTCGACTAGAAGCACCTTTGTTACAGCGGGGGGCGGCGATGGAGAGTGGAACCCGCAGCGGGGAACCCCCTGTGAGACCGAGGAAGCTTTGGCGCCTGACCCGCCCCTGGTGCCCGCGTGTAAGTCATTACCTAGTCTAGGTCCCATCACCTTCACCGTACCCCGTCAACACGTACGACCATAGAGAAACCATGTGGTCGCCCGGCTAGCTCAGTCGGTAGAGCATGAGACTCTTAATCTCAGGGTCGTGGGTTCGAGCCCCACGTTGGGCGGGCTCTTTTCCTGGTTTGGACCTTTTGGAGTCCTGAGAAACTCAGCAGGTAGGGATTAGTGAGCATCAGGTGGATACCAGGACACCACACCTGGGGGAGCGGCTATTCCAAGCAAGGCATTCCTGTGACCTAGCGTCGAAAGGCATTCGACGCTGCCCCGCCAGACCCGGAGCTCCTTGCTGGCTTTTACCCCAGCGTGTCCCCAAGCACGTTCCTGGATGCAAGGAGTGTTTGCGAAGTGACCTAAGTTCTGGGCAAGGACGCACAGATCGACGGCCCTTCCTGGCGGTAGGCTTGTTGTTGTCTGAGCGCTGAGACCATCGGATTTGGGCGGGGGGTAGGGCGCAGGGGCTACTCTCCACTTTGTGGGCACGAGGAGCTCTGGGGTCCTTCCCTTGCCTACTGGTCTTGAGCTCAGCACTTCCCGGCAAGTTAAGATTGGAGTCTCCTCCCTGTGCCACCTCATTGGCCTCCCCGTTCCACTTGCGGTTCCCCACGAACTCATAGAAGATCGCGAAAGCGAGTTTTTCGCGTGGCTCGTTGGTCTAGGGGTATGATCCTCGCTTAGGGTGTGAGAGGTCCCGGGTTCAAATCTCGGACGAGCCCACACATTCTTACACAAAAATAGTTCCTCTCCAGCGATATGGGAACTATCCCAAGGACCGAGCCGTGGGTCGTCGAAACCTAACCCCGCAGGAGACAATTAGAGAAAAAATTTAAAAGCTTCATACTGGTTCCAGGTGCTTTTAGCAGAAGTCTTGGGAGTCCAGCGGTGCGGAGATCCCTGTGCAGGGCCCTCCGCCCGTGGCTTAGGTCAGGTTAGGGAAAAGAGAAAATTCGTGAGAGGCAACAGTCTCCCAACTTCACGTACCTTTCAGGGTTCAAGACCAGCAATTACTCCAGCGAGACTCAAACATCCCTGCTAAAGTGTCCAGTAATGTATCCGCCTTGACTACCGAGGCGGGAGGATGGGTGAGGCACTTAGGGCGTCCCAGGCCCTCCTTTCCCTTTCTTTATTCCCTTTTCTTCCTCCTCCTCTTCTCTCCAATTCCTTGTCACCCTTCATCTGGGCGCTCCAGGTCTACCTTCGTCCCGCTGCCCAGACCGGAGGCTTGGCGGACTACCTAGTCCTGGGGTCCACGCCGTCAAGACGGGGTCCTGTGCCCCTTCCTGAACGTCAGGCTGTGATAATCCCCGCCCCTTTTTTTTTTGGCAGCTGGGGGGTCCAAGTGGGGTTTGACTTTTAAGGAGTTCCAATCCCAGAGAGCTGCTTTCCGTAAAGGACGAAGGTTCCCCGCTTTCCAAGCAATCGTGGGCCAGGGTCACCCCTCAAGCCAAATCTCCTCTTTCTTCCAAAGTCCACTGTGGGAAGACATTCGGGAACCTTTCTGAAACACTGAAAATGTTGAAGTATGTGGGCCGAGCGATGGGATTCAGAATGTCCTGCTTGAGCAGTGGAGGAGCTGAGGGTGCGGGGCGTGGAGACTAATATCACCCTGTTTGGTCCTGAGGGATGGCTGGTTAGCCAAAGACGGGTAAGATTCCTCAGAGGAGGAACAACCTAAGACAGGCACAGCCGCAGAGGGGCCAACAGGGGTGGTGCATAGAACCTTCCTTATATCACCGTGTTTGGCCCTGGAGGATGACTGGTTAGCCAGAGACGGGTAAGATTCCTCAAGGGAGGAACAACCTAAGACAGGCACAGTCGCAGAGGGGCCAACACGGGTGGGGCACAGACCCCCAATATCTGAGAAAGGTCTCCTGCCCCCAGGGCTGTTTTGCTCTCCACCCCCAGCTCAAATCCACACCTGCTCAACTCGGACCCAGGAAGTAAACAAAGATAATTGCCTCAGTCATGTGAGGCCTTTGATTGTTTATGAGTGTAACCTGAGAATGTTAGCCCACGAACTCAATAAAAGCAGCCTGGGATGAGTCAGCGGGGCTCTTGATCCGAGAGGTCTTGAGCCCCCCGGTCCCACTTTTCTCTTCAGTCTGTGTCTGTGTCTTCTTCAAGCTTGCGGCACCCGTCACTCGCCTCTAGTCGCCGAGCTGGTCTCGGCAGTCCACCGCAGAACTCCAAGGCTAACTGTTGACTTAGATTTCCTGGGGGGAATCATCTCACTCCTAATTTCTTTAAAACTTTAATTTATTGATTAAAAAATATTAAAAGCTTTAAGGAAGTTACAAAGAAAAACACTCCGGCAGAGTCAAGGTTTCCAGCAAGACGAACGGGCGGGGTTTTGGGGACCAACCATCTCGCTAAAAACAGCTGAAAATGTTGGATATTAAAAACAAAACCAACAAACCTCAAAACAGCGAAGAGCTTGCCTTTGGGAAAGTAAAGAAATTCCGGGCCCAATTTAAACGGATGTGGAAAACCAGAGGAATGCTGGAGCCCCAAACCTGCAGTCCCAGCAAGGACACTTGCCAATCAGGCAAGCGTGACCTCCTCGGGCTCTAGAAGACCAAGGCAGAGATTAGGACCTGCTCCGGGATTCCTCCTTGAATCTGTGACCCCCAAAGATAAGTATGTAAAGAAACACACCTGTCCCGCCCCAACGAGCCGACAGTTGCTTCTGCCTGGGGTCTCCTCCTCCTGCAGCCTTCCGCTAAAATGCAATAGATATAAGACCAGAACCTGTGCCGAGACCTTGTGCATCCGAAGGACGAAGCACACCCCACGAACAAGGGGCCTGCGTCTACGGCGTCCTAGTTCCTCTCAGTGACGGCCGCGTTCCTCCAGACTGGTTGCTGTGTAGTCTCGGGGGTGGCAGCTCCAGCCCCTCCCGCAGGTTCATCCGAGCCTGTGATCAGACTGCCAGACTAGCCGGACAAAGTAGATTAGAAGACTCGGTAACTGAATCAAAGTGTGTTCTCTGATTCTGTCCTGGATCTTTTTTTTTTTTTTTTTTAAGCCATAAAGGACGTTATTGGAGGAAATTCGAATATGGACTGGGCGTTAATCTTGTTGCTCGAATGATAAAGGATAAATTTGGGGTGGGATGGTGGCAAGAGGAGTCTCTGAGGTCCCAGGAGCTCTCCTGGGGGGAGGGGGGGAGAATCTTGAGAGGCTCTGGATTCTGCTGAATTTTTACCTTTGGATAAATTACAAGCCTCAATGAATAAAGAAGAGTGGGTGGCGAAGAAAATTGCAGGGAGTGTGTCCAGATACCGGGGATTTCGGCTTTGGGAAGCTCCAAAGGAAGGGGTTTGGTCTGGCGCTGGGCCTGGAAAAGCGAAGTCCGGAGTAGAGACTTACGCGTGCCGGCAGCCTCCTGGACGTGGGCCAAGCCTTGAGTGAGGGGGCCCAGCTCAGGAAGCTGTGGAGGAGGCTTTGACTTCCGCCTGCGGGTGAGTCTCTGGGGGTGCGGAGGGGTCGCCTTCCCTTGCATGAGGTGTTGGTCCCACACCATCTTCCTCCAGCCCTGCGCTCTCTCTGGTCTTCTGTCCAGCCGGGTCCCGGGAGGACCGAAAGTTTATCACACACACTGCAGGGTGGTCCGGCCCGACGTGCCACCGACTGATCCACCCAGGGTCCCTTACTTCTCGCTGAATCTGTCATCCGAAGGAGAATTCAGGGCATTCTGGAACTTGGGACTCCTTCTGGAGGAAGCCGAGGAGCCAGACTCCGCGCAACCCGCGCTGGAGGAGCCACCAGAATGCAGGGAGAGGAGAGCGCGGCGGGCGGCGAGGGCGCGGTCTGCACAGCAGCTCCGCCTGGAGCGGCAGTTTGCTTTGTTCACGACTGCGTTCCTGGAGATTTGTATAGAGGCTGGGACGTTGTAGGGATTCAGCCAAGTTTTGAGTAAATACCCAAACCAATTCTTGGATCACTTTCTGGCCACTGGTGACGAGTTATTCCTTCTTTCTCTATTCTCAGGAACGTCCTTGGTAGTGGCCTCAGTGGCCTAATGGATAAGGCACTGGCCTCCTAAGCCAGGGATTGTGGGTTCGAGTCCCACCTGGGGTAGTATGAGAGGCAATCTGTATTTAGCTGGAGAGGGAGCGTTTTGGGTTACGGATACATAGAAAAGTTGCCCTTCATAGGGAATGCGACGTGAGATAAATTAACATGTTTCCTTCTCTCCCAACAAAGGAAAAGGAGGAAGACCGTGTACCCACACATCTTAAGGGAAAAATGAGTGGTTTCATTCTGCATTTTGGAAAGCAGTCTGGTATACACACCTCTTTGATCCTCTAATTCCACTTCTGTGAATCTATATTAGAGACAAAACTACCGATTTAGGATGTTTTATTGCAGCAGTTTGGTAAACAATAAATAAAAGGCATAGGGGAATGACCATTTGTAGGAGAGAGATGGAATACATTTTGCTTCATTAATAGTGTTCAACCTCAGGAAAGAACGTTCAGTCTATCCTGGTTGACGCGGAAGATCCCTCTATGAAAGCCATGTATGATCCAATTCTTACAAAACAAATGGTAACTCCCAAACCGCAGCTGTCCCTGCATGACTGCCCAAGAAAGAATCGGGCGTGGAAGGGCCGAGGAAGGAAGGGGAGAAAAAAAGAGGCTCTAGCAAAATGCAAAAATGTGCAGGTCAAAAGGTAAACAGAATATGTGGAGAGCAGACGTTGTACCTTTGATATGTGAATGTGTAAGAACTGAATGGGTGCTTAAGGAGGAGTTGGAAGGCACGTGAGCCAATGACAACGTTGACTTGATCTGAGTTAGGGCTGTGGGTGATTTTTCTGCCTGGATTTCTGTTATTTCAGTATAGCTACTTTTATGAACTTTTCAGAGTTCCTCCAGGGCAAGAAAGGGCCCTGTGTCCTCAGAAACACCACATTTCCCACCCCCCCTTTCTTTTCCTTCCTTCCTTCCTTCTTTTCTTTGCTCCCTCCCTCCCTCCTTCCTTCCTTCTTTCTTTCCTTCCTTCCTTCTTTCTTTCCTTCCTTCCTTCCTACCAACTAAAGAGGGCAGGGCAAGTATCCGACCAGGGGAGAGAGAGAATTGCCCCTAAAAGACACCTACCGCGATTCGTGTTAAACTGCAGGCGTCGAACCTGGCGAGGAAGGAAACAAAAGTGAAAAATAGCAACTTCCTCTGATCCGGAATCAGGCCCCCTTTCTTAAAAATCTAATTTGTCAACTGCTGTATCCTTAGTGCCTGGTATACATTAGGCTCTCAATAAACACTTGAGTGAATGAATGACTCTATTAGGCGAGTGGCCTCGGATATGTTGGGGCGCTCTTGGGGCCAGAGCTTACGGGAAGATGCACGCTCCCAGCTGGGACGTGCAGCCCGGTCCTGTGGGTTTCCTCGGCTCCAAGGCCGCGGAGTCCCGCCTCCACCCGCTGACCAGGAGACCCGAGTAGCTTCCGCTGGGCTGCGGTGCGCTTCTCCTCCCGCAGGAGCTGTCGGTGGTGCTCCCGCTTCATCCTCAGGGTCATGCCAAGCAGTATTGACACGTACACACTCTCCTCTAGAGATAAGCATTACCCTCGTGCGCCCCGCTAGCTCAGTAGGTAGAGCATGAGACCCTTCATCTCAGGGTCATGGGTTTGAGCTCCAGGTTGAGCATGTACGTTCTCTCCTTTTCACGGTAGGTGCAGTGGGGAAGGGTGAGAAAGCCAGGATTCCCCTTAAATACATGCCCAGTTAGGTGTCTTTGAATGACAGTGTTTAAGTTTAGCAAGACTTAGAAAGATGATATCTATAGTACTATATCAATAATAATAATTTTTAAAAAAAGGACAACCAAGAAAACAACAACCATAACAAAAAAGAAAGAAGACAAAAGGACAACCAGATACAATGTGCCTCCTGAGGGGATCCCAGAGCCAGCAAATGTCATATTTGTAATTAAAAATTTTCTAGTAGCGCCATTAAAGTTTAAAAATGAAGTTAATTTTAATAATTTATTTTAACCAGTTTATTATAATTTCTCATGTAATAATGTGCAAATTATCAGAGGTTATTATAGTCTCAACCTTAGTACTTTTGAAATTTTGAATCAGATCATCTTCTGTGGTGGGGGGTTTTCCTGTACACTGTAGGATGTTTCGCAGTATCCTTGGCCTCTGTCCTCTAAATGCCAGCAGCTTCCCCATACTTGTGACAACCAAAAATGTCTCCATACATTGTCCAAAGTCCTCTGGGAGACAAAGATGTTTCTGGTTGTGAGCCACTTGTCCAGAGAATTAAGGGCATAAATATAGGTGCAAAGCAGCTCAGGTGTGGGATCTGACAAGAGGGCTAGCTGGGCACAGGGCCAGGCATCAGGGCCAAGTGGGAACTCATCCTGAGATGGCCAACTCAGAAGGCAGCCTGGTTGGGTCAGGAAGTAGGCTATGTACTGAGGGCTGCACAAAAAAGTTAATATATTGAAACTAATGCGAGCCAGATTTCTTACTGGTGCTGGAAAGAGAGAAGGCTTCAATAAATCCTGTGGTGTTGTGTTGGAATTGGAAGTATTAGTGATGTTATTTGAAAACTTGGTAAATGTTGTGTTTCTGATGAAGATGGTTGGTGGTAGTGACTTTATAAAAGCAGTTCTTATATTGGTATATTTTCCTGCCTGCAATTAGTATTTCCTAGTTCTATCATTTTTCTATATTTCTTAACTGACATTATTCTGTAAAGAAGAGCTTTTCCCCATGAACACATGATGAACTTCAGATCATTTTAAAAAGACTAGGTAAAGGCTAAATTCATTCCCTTGTTAATTTTCACCTTCAGTTATGGCAAATTACCTTAAAAATTTCTCTCTTTTAAAGATAATGTATTAATATTGATTCACAGATTGTAATATGTTTACTATTTTGTAACCACTTACAGTTATTATTCTCTCTCTCTCTTTTTTTTAATTTTGTTTTTTGTTTTTCGCCTCGCAGGATCTCATATCCCTGATCAGGGATTGAACCTGCACCCTTGGTAGTGAAAGCACAGAGTTCTAACCACTGGACCACCAGGGAATTCCCTATTATTCTCTTTGATGCTCAAATTATTCCAAATTTAGCCAGTGGGAGAGCCCTTTCAAGCTAGCATCGTTGTTCCTCTTTAAAAAATCTCTGTTTATTCACAAATCTTTAGTTTGAAAATTTTCAAGCCTGAAGAAAAGTTGAAAGAATAGTACAGTGAATTCCCTGGAGGTCCAGTGGTTAGGACTCTGTGCTCTCACTGCAGAGGGCATGGGTTCAATCTCTGGCTGGGGAATTAAGGTCCCACAAGCCATGCTGTGTGGCCAAAAATATAAATAAAAATAAAATAATAAAAAAAGAAAGAATAGTACATTAAACACCATATATGGATATGGTGATCCATTTGAAAGTCATTTGCAGTTTATATATGTCCACATTGGACTTCGAGCATTTCCTTATTTTCTGGCAAACACATCATGTCCTGGACTTATCTTGGTTTTTTTTTGCCCAGATCTGGAAGCAGCCCTTTCTCTAAGGAACGCTATTTCCTTTTAGTGGGTAATGGTATTTAGAAACCAAGATCTGGGTGCTAGATGTGCTCAATGATATGGAGTCATCACTAATTATAGTTTTTGTTTTTGTTCAGTTCACCTTCACTGTTAAAAGAGCTTACTAATTTATTCTTGTGTCTTAAGTACTCCTTCTCCAATCCTTTGCTCAACTCAGGTCAGCTGATGGAGTGAATCTAGTGGATCGTGGTAACTTGATTTTTTGTTCCACAGCATTCCTTCCCATTTTGTTTTCTTTTTCTTTTTTAAAAATCTGTATGGGAAACTCCTCCCCTCATCCATTTAGTCCTGGTGATAAATGTGCATCACTGAATTCCCACATGGAATGGACTGTGTTTATGACCTGGGATGACCAGAATACCCCACTTTTCCATCAGGAATTGTTGGTTCTGATTTGGGTATATGATCCAAGAAGGGATGATCACAGTCTTGCCTTACAGCAGTGCCAATAAACACTGGTAGAGGGAAGTTATGTACCCTGTGATTATGTGCTAGTCTGGGAGGATGTGAGTTTGGAGATACTGGTGGCTGCCTTCTTGCCACGTGGAAAGAGACAGTCTGTAGAATGAAGTCAAACAGAAGCAAACAGAGTAGAAAGATAGGGAAATACTGGTCTTGATGTCATTATTTGGGTCCCTGAATCTTACCCTGCCTGAAACACACAGGCTTTGCAAGAACTTTGGACTTTGCAATTACATCAACCAGTAGATTCTATTTCTCCTTAAGCTGATATGAGTTGGTTTTCTATCCCTTGCAAACAATGGCTTTACTAACCCAGTCACTATTCTCTCTCTCCTCCTCAGATCTTTGATAATTAATTTTGTGTGTGGGGAGGTTGGCCTATTTTTGGAGATGGAATGGAGAGAACTTGATGTAATAACATATGTCTAATGGAGACATACATGCTCATTACAGCCCTGAGTTCTTATTTTTAGTTGCTGGGAGCAAGTTAAAGATATTTATTAAGATGCCATAGTCAGTCAGCATGGGGAATATATTGTTGATAAATAACCCAAAGTGGAAGATTAGCTAGAGGAACACTTTGGTTTCCAAAGGACATTTTTTAAGAAATTCAACTGCCACTTACGACTCAGGTGTATTTTTTTTTTTATGAGTAGCTCTTTAATCCTATCAACTCAGGAAAGTAAACTGTACAATGCAAAAGATCAAGACCTTTACAGGCACCTTAAAGCCAGATCTTGCCTTTGGAACAACTAGAGTGATAGGTATTGGACTCAGGAATTTCCAGTTCCTCATTAGCACCCATGTTTTACCAATTTATGAATGAACTATTTTTTAAATTAATTAATTTATTGGCTGCGTAGGGTCTTCATTGCTGTGTGTGGGCTTTTCTCTAGTTGAGGCAAGTGGGGGCTGCTCTTCATTGTGGTGCATGGGCTTCTCATTGAGGTGGCTTCTCTTGTTGCCGAGCTCGGGCTCTGGGCACTTGGGCTTCAGTAGTTGTGTCACATGGGCTTAGCTGCTCCTCGGCATGTGGAATCTTCCCAGACTAAGGATTGAACCCGTATCCCCTGCATTGGCAGGGGGATTCTTAACCACTGCACCAGGGAAGTCCCAGCAATGTTTCCTATTTCTATCTCATTTACCCCCAAATTAAAATATAGAATGAAAAACTTGTCAACTGGTCCTTTATAGAAATGACTATTGACATATGAAGATAAACACGTGACAATATTTCCAAATTATATTTATGCAGAATACAGCTGATTGAGCACAGAGCAAAGGATATAAATATCACTTAATACCTTTTTAAAATGTTTATTTATGAGGCTGAGCCAGGTCTTAGTTGCAGCATGTGGACTTTTTAGTTGTGGCATGAATGCAGGGATCTAGTTCCCACATGCAACCTGGGCCCCCTGCATTGGGAGTGCAGAGTCTTACCCATTGTACCACCAGGAAAATCCCTCACTTAATACCTTTGACTTCCACCTAGTGGACATGGTCCTAGCCCAGTGCATTGATGAGGATAGGGTCATGAGGTGTTTAACATAAATTACACCATTTAATCTGCACAACTCTACAAGGTGATTATTATTTCTCCTCTGTACAGATGGTGAAATTTTGTAATTCTGTGAAGATTGGTGGCTTTCTCAAGGTCATACAACTGATAATGTGGGTTTGGAATTCAGTACAGATCTGTGTGAATCCAAAGTTTAGCCCCTATCCAGCTTCATGTGTATTTGCTAAACAAGGTTGAGTGGGGGATAAAATACAGAATTGTGAATTTTCTCTAGCAGAACGGTTGTGGCTAATGATTACCCCTAAGATTATATCATTTGCAATGATGCCAAGTCCTGAAACAGCAATTACATAACTCCAATGACAGGTCTTTATTATTAAAGTTGGATCCAAAAAAGCTCACAGAGAAGAAGGGACAATTACTCTCTACTTGTCTCTAATGAAGCTCTCAGGGAATATGGCCCTAGTGGCCATCAAGGCTCCTGTAAAGAGCTGGCCCTGTGACACCCCAAATATGCTTCCAGCACCAAGCGCTGAGTCCATGCACCCCAGCCACTTGTTCAGGCAGACTTAGCCTGAAAAACCCAAAGACAAGTCCCTCTTCCTCAGACAAATAATCTCTGGCCAGGTCTAGAAAAGTGAAGCAAACCTGGGATTTCTGGGGACCGTGAAGACTGCCATTCATTTTGGGTAAGAGTCAGATAAGTGGGACTTTATCAATAAATGCTTGTTAAGGTGTAAATCCTTAAGGAGGCATTCCTCACTACATCTTCCTTTTTTTAAAAACTGTTAATTTTATATTGGAGTGTTGTATGGTCTGAAAGGATACATGCATCCCAGTGTTCATTGCAGCATTGTTTACAATAGCCAAGACATGGAAGCCACTACATCTTCCGTTTAAGTGGAGCCTTAGAAACAGTTCTGAGATCATCAACAGTTCCTTGAGATCCACCAGGCATGGCCAGTATGTGTTATCTGTTTACGAGACCCTGAACTGTGGCAAAAACAAATTGGCTGAGTTTCTGCCCATACTTCTGGGTTGTTTCCATTTTAATTTACAAGTTAGTCTTAGGGAGCTCAGCGGACACAGCCAAGAAGGACTGGCTCAGAGCTCTGTAAAGTGCTCTGAATATGTGAGCCCAGGAAGCAGCAGTGGCAATACTATCATTACCCCCCGGGAGCAGATTTTGATTGATCACTGACATCATCCTCAGAGCAGAGGTGTTAGGAATGTGTAACAGCTACAGATTGCAGATAAGGGAACTAAAAAATATTCTTAAAGTCAACACCACTAATGATATCAATGACATCAGAACCCTGTATTAGGATATATGCTTAGTACATGTCATTCTCTATGGTAACCATTCACACGTGTTCTCTGGTTCTCATAAATATTAAAGTCTCTATTAATATTCCTTTATCTATAGTGTTTCTGATACTTGATTTTAAAAAATACATGGTTATGGTAGAAAGTTTAAACATATAAAGGATTTATGGACAAAACCACTGTCACATTCTCTCAGCGTCCTTCTGGAATTACTGCACATGTATAAGGAAATTGCCCTCATTTTGCTAATAAAGGAGGCACCAAAAGGGCCATCACCAGCCAAAATACACAGGGAGCAAAGTGCTAATGCCTCCCTTCTGTCACACAGCCTTTCTCCTTGCAATCTTCTTAATTGCCCCATATTGGCCACCATTTTCCAGGCTTTTGAATTTTTCCTGCTTTGTCTGCCTCTGGACCCAGGCTCCTAGCCCCATGAGAGGGGCAAACCAGTCGAGTGTCTCTGAGTTCCTCCTCCTGGGTCTCTCCAGGCAGCCCCAGCAGCAGCAGCTCCTCTTCGTGCTCTTCCTGAGCATGTACCTGGCCACGGTCCTCGGAAACCTGCTCATCCTCCTGGCCATCAGCATGGACTCCCGCCTGCACATCCCCATGTACTTCTTCCTCTGCAGCCTGTCCTTCGTGGATGTGTGCTTCTCCTCCACCACTGTCCCTAAGATGCTGGCCGACCACATATTCGGGAGCCAGACCATCTCCTTCTCTGGGTGTCTCATGCAGATGTATTTTGTTTTCATGTTCGTGGACATGGACAATTTCCTCCTGGCTGTGATGGCCTATGACCGCTTTGTTGCCATATGCCACCCCTTACACTACTCAGCAAAGATGACCCACCAGCTCTGTGCCCTGCTGGTCACTGGGTCGTGGGTCATTTCCAACCTGAATGTCCTGTTGCATACCCTGCTGATGGCTCAACTCTCATTCTGTGCAGACAATGCCATCCCCCACTTCTTCTGTGATGTGACCGTCCTCCTGAAACTCTCCTGCTCTGACACACACCTCAATGAAATGATGATTCTGACTGAGGGTGCCCTGATCATGATCATCCCATTTGTTTGTATCCTGGTATCATATATACACATCACCTGTGCTGTCCTGAGAGTCCCATCCACAAAGGCAAGATGGAAAGCCTTCTCCACCTGTGGCTCCCACCTGGCTGTGGTTTCCCTCTTCTATGGCACCATCATTGCTGTGTATTTCAACCCTTCATCCTCACACTCATCTGAGAAGGACACCACAGCTACTGTGATGTACACGGTGGTGACTCCCATGCTGAACCCTTTTATCTACAGCCTGAGGAACAGGGACTTGAAAAGGGCTCTTGGAAGAGTGGTTGGCAAAAAAAACATTTTCTGTCTAAGGAGAGAATCAAAACTGTCTCATCCCCATGCAAATTTATTTTTTTGTCAATTGAGTATCAGTTGAACTATTTTGTCAAAGACAGTCTGGAAACAAACATATTTATGTTGTGCTAGGGGCATGTAGAAGACAATCATTATTTGTGGATCTAATTCACCTGTAACTTGTTGCATCTACCAAGTAATGAGACATCTTTTTAATGACTAACTTTTGAATTATTTTACACCCATGTCCAGTTTTTCCTTTTTAAGGAAATGTTTAGAAGGATACATGCTCCACATATTTTTGAACATTAGAATCACCTGGAAGCTACAGTCCACTGATGTCCAGGTCCCAACCCTGACCAAACAGATCAGGGTCTCTGGAGGTGGGGCCCCAACACTGAGATTTTAAAAATCTCTTGATTCTACTGTGCAGTTAGGATGGAGAATCACTGGTCTCCATCATCTCATGTGTTCTCTGTCATGGTCAGTCGTAAAGATTGGGTCACAAAAACGCTCACAAGATTAGTTTGGAGACTCAGATAAAGGAACAGCCGTGTAAAATATGAGGACTGAAGTGGAGAGTAACATTTCAGGTGAGACTCAGAGGCCCAGATGGACTTGTGGCTTAGAGCATCAAGAGGTGAAGCCATGCAGAATGAGGAAACCCTCTGTGAGCATCCTGATTGGCTATCTGATCTTAGAGGGGGCGGGGTCAGTCAGGCAATTATTGATACCAGGGATACAAATCAACATTTGCTATTCCTTCTGCTGGGACCAACCCCCCCCCCCACTTTCTTCTCTCGCTAGCAATCCTCTTTCACACCTTCAAGAGCCAAGCCAAGTGCCACCTCTTCCTCCATTAGGCCTCCTGATTCTCTCTTCTGGTTCTCTAGCTCTATTTTTTTCTTTGGTTTATTCTTCCTCTCCACAAGGGTTTTCCACATATTATGAGACCCCCCTCCCCCATACCCAAATGCACATGCTATTCACCTTGTACCCGTGTCTGGCAGTGCTCTTAGACCAAAGGCAATACTCAAATCTAGATGAAAGAAAAAAATGGATGAATGAATATCGCCTTAACTTCTAATCTGGACATTCTTTCTTGAGTTTGTAAAATTGCCCATTAAAAAAATCACTTTTGTTATTTGACAGGTAATACCTAATTATGGAACATAAAAATCATAAAGATGAAAATTAAAACAACCTGTAAATTTGCTGCTCCAAGATATCCGTGGTAATACACTTATAGTTTTAGAAAAGTTGGCTGCAACCTTTCCATATAATTTTGTGTTCCAATTTTCCATCTCCTTCCCATGTCAGTAAAGTTCTTAGAAATGTGATTTTAATGGCTGCATGATATTTTATCCATTCATACGTGCAATATAATTTGTCCATTTCTTGACCCTGGACAATTTCAATTGTTTCTGTACTGTAAATAACGCTGCTGCACACTTCTTGGTGTATAAATCTTCGCGTTCCTTAATGTCACATGACCTATTTCCCCAGCTGGGAGTAAAAATTTAGGTCATCATTCCTTTATTTCTTCATTATTTCTGCCCACCCCACCTGTTAATCCTAGCAGGGTTCCAATACCTCTCTCTTAGTGTCAAAGCATCCCAGAAGGTCATTCAATCAGCCAGCCAATCTCGCTTTCCGCTGCCAGGTGGAGAGAGAGAACCGGAAGTTGGATCCACCCACTGGCATGATTGCGTGAGTTGCTAGGACACAGTGCAGCTCCTGAACCTTGGTCTTATTCCTGGAGGCCTGTTTTGCTGCAGCATTGATGCTCGTAGTTCACATCCCTTTGCGGCCCGTCTATGGCCTCAGGTCACAGCTATCGGAACTCATATTTACTTTATCCCCCATTAAGTTCTGACTCTGCGTCCTGGTGGCTACGCGCACCGAGACTTCCAGCTCCACTCTCTCAGACCAGCTCTGCCCATGAACACCCAGCTCAGATTTACCCTTCTGCCTTTGAGATTCCTGCTGGATCCTTGGGGTCTTTTCTGTATGGAATGGACTTCATTCAGGTTTCTGCTATGTCATAACTATATCTGTGAAATAGAATTCAAATAAGTATATATGAAGATTATAATATTCGGATACTTAATGTTTTTATTGATTGGTTGATCTGTAAAGTAATGAACATTTCAACTATTTTCTTTCTGTATATTAACAGCTTTTACCTTTTGATTTGATGTTGGGTTATGGAGGGCTTAGGGGTTCATGAATATTACACATTCATTGTGGATTGTATCTTTTAGTAACTGAAAGATCTTTATCCTCTTTAATCTCTTATTTTCATCTTAAAACATACTTTAGTTAATATTAATATCACATCTCTACTTCCTTTCTGCTGTGTTGACTCATTCTCTCAGATTTTCTAAAATACTTGATGAGGGGTTCTTTCCCCATGTGTCAGTATCTTTCTCTTTTTTTTAAAGCTTTTAGTACATGAGAAAAAAATAGAGTATAATTCTATACCTAGAAAGAATAGTAACAATGAATGCCTCCATCTCCCATTCACTGTTAAAAACAAATGAAACTATATGAGTATAGAATTAATACGCGCTTTGTAAGACAGTTCTCCATGTGTCTCTTGCATTTCTGCACATTTTGTGACATAGACATTTACTTCTTTTATTCTAGACCATTTTTTCAAGGATGTTTGTATAATGAACAACATTGGAAGGTAGAAATGGTGTGTCTTTCCAGAGCAAAGGGCATATTTTTCATATACATTAAATATAATGTATCCTTCTGGGGAAAAGTTCAGGCTTATTCCCAATGACAAAAAGTTTGATTTCCTAAGCTTAGGAATCCTCTCCTGTGACACATCCATTGTGTATGCAGGTGCTGTGTGGCCTTATTTACATCATCCTGTGAGAATCCGGTCTTAGGGAACCGGTGTAAATATTGGTACCCTGGCTCCTGCTACTGCTGAGAGTAATACAGGCATGCCTTGTTTTATTATGCTTCACTTTATTGTGTTTCGAAGTTATTGTATTTTTTTACAAATTGAAAGTTGGTGGCAACCCTGTGTCAAAGTCTCTTGGTGTCATCTCCCCAACAGCATTTGCTCAGTTTGTGTCTCTGTGTCCTATTTTGGTAATTCTTGCAATATTTCAAACTTTTTTATTATTATATTTTTATAGTGACCCATGATCAGTAATCTTTGATGTTACTATTGCAAAAATATTATGACTCTCTGAAGGCTCAGATAATGGTTAGTCATTTTTTAGCAAAAAAGTATTATTAAAGTAAGGTATGTACTTTTTTTAAGACAGTGCTACTGCACACTTAATAGACTATAGTATAGTGTAAACATAACTTTTATATGCACTGGAAACCAAAATATTAATGTGACGTGCTTTATTTTGATGGTCTGGAACTGAACCGCAGTATCTCTGAGATATGCCTTAAAGTTCTTTGTCTTTAACCCAAGAGTCTTGTGTCTTCTGCTACCACCCATGAACCTGGAAGACTAGGTTAACTTGTCAGTAGGGTGAAATCTCAGACTCTTTATGGTTCTCAACACTGCTTATTAAAGAAACTTTCTGGAAAATGCAGAAAGAAGAAAGAAAAATATCTAAAACCTCTGTATTCAGAATATTTTTCTATCTTACTTTTTCATTTAACATTTAAATTATAATGATACCCTGACAACAGTAAGAACAACTAAGCCATGTTGGCTGACCGAAGCACACATCTTAACTACCAGGCTGGACTGCATTTACCATATTATAAAATATACTTTGAAAACATCACTTAGTCTTTTCTTTTTTCTTTTTTTCTTTTTTTTGGCTGTGCTGCACGGCATGTGGGGTCTTAGTTCCCCAACCAGGGATGGAACCCGTGCTCCCTGCAGTGGAAGCACAGAGTCCTAATTCACATTCACTCTCATGGCCTCAGGTAAATTTATGTGCTGATGACTTCTGAACCATGTGAAGCCAGACCCTTGCCTGAGTTACAGGCCCAAAACATCTGACTCTTGGGCCCCTCCACCCAGATGTCTATCATACAATATGTGACCCTTCGTGTCTGTCTTCTTGCATTTAGTGGAACGATTTTGAGTTTCATACAGGTTCTAATATGTATCATGACTTTGTTCCTTTTATGGCTGAATAATATTCCATTGTATAAATAGACTACAGTTTTTTATTTTATATTGGAGTATAGATGATTAACTATGATGTGTTAGTTACAGGTGTACAGAAAAGTGATTCTGTTATACCCATACAAGTATTCATTCCTTTTCAAATTCTTTTCCCATTTCAATAACCATTTAGGTTATTACAGAATATATAGCAGTGTTCCCTGTGCTATACAGTAGGTCCTTGTTGGTTATCTATTTTAAATATAGTAATGTGTACATGTTAATCCCAAACTCCCAATCTAACCCTCCCCCCAACTATAATTTACTTATCTACTCATCCTTTGATGGACTCAATATTCTTTTTTTTAAAATTTATTTTTATTTATGTATTTAATTTATTTATTGGCTGTGTTGGGTCTTCATTGCTGCACACGGGCTTTCTCTAGTTGTTGCGAGCGGGGGCTACTCTTCGTTGTGGTGCTCAGGCTCCTCACTGTAGTGGCTTCTCTTGTGGAGCACGGGCCCTAGGTGCGTGGGCTTCAATAGTTGCGGCACATGGACTCAGTAGTTGTGGCTCATGGGCTCTAGAGCACAGGCTCAATAGTTGTGGCACACGGGCTTAGTTGCTCTGTGGTATGTGGAATCTTCCCAGGGCAGGGCTCGAACCTGTGTCCCCTGCATTGGCAGACGGATTCTTCACCACTGCGCCACCTAGGAAGTCCCTCAATATTCTTTTTTTTAAATTAATTAACTAATTTATTTTTATTCATTGGCTGTGTTGGGTCCTTGTTGCTGCTGCGTGGGCTTTCCCTAGTGACAGAGAGCCGGGACCACCCCTTGCTGCGGTGTGCAGGCCTCTCACTGTGGTGGCCTCTCCTGCTGCAGAGCATGGGCTCCAGGCACCGGCTCCAGCAGTTGCCGCACATGGGCTCAACCGTCATGGCTCACAGGCTCTAGAGCGCAGGCTCAGTAGCTGTGGCACACAGGCTTAGTTGCTTCGGGGCATGTGGGATCTTCCCAGATCAGGGCTCGAACCTGTGTTCCCTGTACTAGCAGGCGGACTCCCAACCACTGCGCCACCACCAGGGAAGCCGTCGATATTCTTTTTTTTAAAAAATGTATTTATTTATTTATTTATTGGCTGTGTTGGGTCTTTGTTGCTGCACGTGGGCTTTCTTTAGTTGTGGTGAGCCGGGGCTACTCTTCGTTGTGGTGCGCGGGCTCCTCATTGCTGTGGCTTCTCTTGTTGTGGAGCACAGGCTCTAGGCGGGTGGGCTTCAGTAGTTGCAGCACATGGGCTCAATACTTGTGGCTCACAGGCTCTAAAGCAAAGGATCAATAGTTGTGGTGCTCGGGCTTAGTTGCTCTGCGGCATGTGGGATCTTCCTGGAGCAGGGCTTGAACCCATGTCTCCTGTTTTGGCAGGCAGATTCTTAACCACTGCACCACCTAGGAAGCCCTTGATATTCCTTTATTTATTTATTTATTTGGCTGTGTTGGGTCTTCGTTGCTGCACACGAGCTTTCTCTAGTTGCAGCGAGCATGGGCTCCTCATTGCGGTGGCCTCTCTTGTTGCAGAGCATGGGCTCTAGGTGCATGGGCTTCAGTAGTTGTGGCGCATGGGCTCAATAGTTGTGGCACACGGGGTTAGTTGCTCCGTGGCATGTGGGATCTTCCTGGGGCAGGGATGGAACCCATGTCCCCTGCATTGGCAGGTGGATTCTTACCAACTGCGCCACCTGGGAAGTCCCTCCCTTGATATTCTTTTAATGAAATCCTTTTCTGCTCAAATTAGCCATATTGGTTTTTATTATTTGTAACTAAGAACCCTTGGTGAAACATTCTGAATGTAGTCAATCATCAGGTAAGGACTTGGACCCAGAATTAGAAAACCATGAGGATTTTCTCCAGCTAATATCTTCTTCTCTCTCTGTGTTTGTTCATTCAGCCCTTCTCTGCTCCTCAATCCATAGGATAGCAACAGGCAGGCAGAAGAGGGTTGAATTTACACATTCCGGCCAAGTCACATTGTGATATGGACTGGCTCTCTCTTAGCCTAGTTCCAAATACCCTGGTCTAACCAGCTATGGTGAAGGGGGGCTGTGTGTGGTATAAACATGGTTGCTGGGGCCCCACGGTCACTACTATGTGAATTAGGGGTTCCATTCAGATAAAAGATAAACGATGTCAGTTGGACAGACATCCTGAAAGGTATCTGCCTTGGGGCCTGGAGTTTGTAAGTCACAATATGCTGGGTTCTCCTGGAGACAACTTCCCTTAGAATCAGGCTGTCCTTCAACCCAGGTGCAATCATGGATTAAGCTCAGCTCTGTAATGGGCTCTCAATATTCCCATCTGCACAATGGAGACAATTAGGCATCACTAATCTTCTCTGGATATAACCAGACATAAGAAAGCAAGAATTACACAGGAAACTCAGGAATAGACCCAGGTCTGAACAAAGGAAATGAGGAGAACAAGGATTTAATAATTGAATTTCCCCACCTATGGGCACAGGCCCAGATCAGCCAGGTCCCACATTTGAGGTCTCGGGAAATTTTGTCTGGGATTTATCTCCATAGAGTGGCTTCATTTCTCATATCTTCCATTTTTGATGCAAGTGTTATATCTAAACCTTAGACAATATTCTTTATCATTGTTTGGTACAAAGAGGCCAAGAAGTAGGCAAGACAATTATTCTTTTCTCTAATGAGGCTCTTGGGAAATCCGGTACCAGTGGTTGTGAAGTTCTTGTAAACACCTGCTCTGTGATTGCCCTGAACATCTTTCCTGCACAGATGACCAAGACCGAGAACCCCTGCTCCTCACTCACTCAGTACCTGCCTGTGTTTCTAAGACATTCCAATCCCTACAATGAACAGAAGCATTGATGACCAGTTATCCAGACATGAAGAACACTTGATCTCAATAGCACCAACCTCCCCCAGGAAAGAATACAGCAGTGAAGACATTGATATCTATTAAGACAGGAAATTTTTGAAGGAACCTCCTCTGGTATGTCTTCCAGATACGGAAGTTAATAGGATGTCGTGAGTCCAACAGAAATCACTCAGGATGAACCCAGTGATAATCAACTGTTCCTCTAGTTTGTTTAAGAGCCATGTAGGAGTTAGGTAGATGGGGTGAGAACTGGGAAATTTAAGCAGAGACACATAGAGTCAGGCTGTGTAGATGCCTGCCTGTTTTTCAGTGTCTTTTTTTTTTTAATAAAAATTTTTCTTGTCTATTATACCTCAGTAAAGCTGGGGGTGGGGTGGGGGCAGGTGCGGGGCGGGGAGAGAAAGCAGTGGTGTTTTCATGGTAATAACACACCACCAGCTAATTGTTTTCCTATTCACTACTCTCCCAGAACAGTCCCGCAGAGACTGCCATTCCCCAAAGCAGCCACACGAGGGCGACTATAAGGCGATCCATTTTTCAGTGTTACTGTGTATTTTTCAATGGAAAATAAGAATCTGCGAGTCCAGTAGGAAAAGCATCAGAACTGAGAGTTGGAAATTGGGAGTATAGGTGGGGTGGGCACAACACTCACAGCAACTCTATAAACTGATTTTCAAATGTGATCCTGCCTGGAGCCTAATTGGGCACTTATCAACCATCTTTGTCTGGGTTTCTGATTTCGCGGTTGGTTATTAACCTGGGTTCAGCCCATGAGAGGGACAAACCAGTCGAGTGTCTCTGAGTTCCTCCTCCTGGGTCTCTCCAGGCAGCCCCAGCAGCAGCAGCTCCTCTTCGTGCTCTTCCTGAGCATGTACCTGGCCACGGTCCTCGGAAACCTGCTCATCCTCCTGGCCATCAGCATGGACTCCCGCCTGCACATCCCCATGTACTTCTTCCTCTGCAGCCTGTCCTTCGTGGACGTGTGCTTCTCCTCCACCACTGTCCCTAAGATGCTGGCCGACCACATACTCGGGAGCCAGACCATCTCCTTCTCTGGGTGTCTCATGCAGATGTATTTTGTTTTCATGTTCGTGGACATGGACAATTTCCTCCTGGCTGTGATGGCCTATGACCGCTTTGTTGCCATATGCCACCCCTTACACTACTCAGCAAAGATGACCCACCAGCTCTGTGCCCTGCTGGTCACTGGGTCGTGGGTCATTTCCAACCTGAATGTCCTGTTGCATACCCTGCTGATGGCTCAACTCTCATTCTGTGCAGACAATGCCATCCCCCATTTCTTCTGTGATGTGACCGTCCTCCTGAAACTCTCCTGCTCTGACACACACCTCAATGAAATGATGATTCTGACTGAGGGTGCCCTGATCATGATCATCCCATTTGTTTGTATCCTGGTATCATATATACACATCAACTGTGCTGTCCTGAGAGTCCCATCCACAATGGGAAGGTGGAGAGCCTTCTCCACCTGTGGCTCCCACCTGGCTGTGGTTTCCCTCTTCTATGGCACCATCATTGCTGTGTATTTCAACCCTTCATCCTCACACTCATCTGAGGACACCACAGCTACTGTGATGTACACGGTGGTGACTCCCATGCTGAACCCTTTTATCTACAGCCTGAGGAAGAGGGACTTGAAAGGGGCTCTGCAAAAAGTGATTGGCAGAAAGATATGCTCTTACTGATGAAGGTACCATGGATCTATCATTTGCAGGCATGTAAATCTTTCCCAACTCACTGCAATGTTGCAATCTGTCAGTGTCTGCAAAGAATTTAGAATAAAGAAATACTCTCAACAGATACTTGTCAATGAACTCTGACTTAAGTACAACCCTGCTCCTTTGAATAGGTCAATTGTATTTGTTTCCAATTACTGTATTTTAAACTACTTTGTGTAAAGATCAAGTTTTTCCTTTCTAAGTGATCACTTTGAAAAGTTACATGTAACAAATATTTTTGCATTTCCCTTCTGGAAATGCTTTCTCACACCAAAGGTCTTGAATCTTGGATGCATGATATTATCAGCTGGGAAGCTTTGGAAGTTTATATACTGATGCTGGACTAGACCTTCTTTGTAGTGGGACTTGGGCATTAGTATTTTTTTCCCCTGAAAGTTTCCCTGGGGGTTCTAATGTACTTTCTGAGTTGACCATCAGCTGCAGAGACTGGAGCAATGTATTTACAAGCATCACCTGGATTGCACTAAGCAACCCTAAATGATCTCAAGGGTTGCTGCAGCCACAAAAGGTAGAACAGATGAGAACCTTCAGAAGGAATCAACCCTGCCAACACCTTGATTTTGGATTCAAAAACTGTGTTCCTCTAGAAATGTAGGATAAATTTCTGTTGTTTAAAGCCATTTAGTTTGTAGTACTTTGTTATGGCAGCCCTTAGGAACTAAAATGTCTTCCCAATAGAATTGCTTACCTTTTCCTGTACAACCTTCTCCTGTAGTTGTTTGCATTCTTCTTGGGTCTTCCATCCTTGCAATAAGAAATGGGTCATTATTCACATTTGTTGGGCGCTGGATCTGGTTCACATGAAGTGCCTAATGTTTCATGAAGGATGAGTGCATAGCAGAGATCAATATTCTGAAGGAATTATTATTATTTTTTCCTCCTCCTGCCACCTACCCCAACTAGGCTGTATCTCCATGAGTGCAGGGACCCAGTTTTTTCAACTGTACCTGGGATGTAGTGGTTGCTCAACAATTGTTATTTGCCTGAATACATGATTATATGACTGACTGAATATGGGGAAAGGACAACGAGAAAGTTTCCTGGAGGAGTTGATGGGCTCGGTTCAGCTCTCCGCCACCTTTCAAGCCACACTGAAGCCTATGTGCATGTTTTAATGCATTTTTCAATGGTTAATTTTTTTTCCGAAACATTTTCACAAGGACCAACCCTCTTGTCCTGCTTTTTGTAATTTTTCACTTCCCCAACTCTGCTCAAGCCCCTGCTGTTCCCCCTCCCAACTCCCTCATTCTCCCTTTAAAATGCCCAGTCACCTCTGCAGAAATTGGAATGGTGCGCAGCTGTAATTCCCCCTTATCCACAGTTTCACCTCCTGCAGTTTTAGTTACCCATGGTCAATTGTGGTCCAGAAATGTTAAATGAAATGTTAACATTTCAAAAATGTTAAATGTTAAATTTCATGCCATTTTGAGTAGCCTGATGAAATCTCATGCCACCCCTGCTTCGTTCAGCCCAGGGTGTGTATCACCTTTTTGTCCAGTGTATCCTGACCATTAGTCTCTTAGCAGCTCTCCCGGTTTTCAGATCAACAGTCGTGGTATCTCAGCGCTTGTGTTCTAGTAACCCTTATTTTACTTACTAACAGCCCCAAAGTGTAGGAGTAGTGATGCTGGAAATTCAGATTCACCAAAGAGAAGCAGTAAAGTGCTTCGTTTAAGTGAAAAGGTGAAAGTTTTCAACTTAATAAGGAAAGAATAAGAAAGTGTATGCTGAGGTTGCTAAGATTACAGTAACAATGAATCTTTTGTGAAGTTGTGACAAAATTGTGAAAAGAAATTTGTGCTAGTTTTGCTGTTGCACCCCAAACTGCAAAAGTTACAGCCACTGTGTAATGAGTGTTTAGTTACGATGAACCTGCATTACACTGGTACAATAAGCTATTTTCAGAGAGACCATATTCACATACTTTTATTACAATATATCATTATAATTGTTCTATTTTATTATTGTTGTTAATCTTTTATTATGCCTAAATTATAAATTAAAGTTTCATAGGTATATACGTATATGAGGAAACAGTATATATATGGCTCAGTAGATCCATAGTTTCAGGCAGCCACTGTGGCTCTTGGACTGTACCGTCCCCCCACGATGGGGGACTACTGTAATTACTGAATAAAATCGGTTTCACTGCTTTAATGTCTGGGTGGTGTGTATATTTGACACTAGTTTTAGTGGAATCAAACTAAATATCAGTAATATTTTCAAAATCTACTTCTTTGCCTTACTCGGTCTCAACAGAGAGAATTTCCATCTTGACAACTTCTCTCCATCAACCAAAGCTCTTAAATACTATTACATTAACTTCTATCTCACTGATCGTCTTTAAATTTTTGATATTTTGTTTATAGACTTTTTGCACTAATTTTGATTTTAAGACATTGCATTGAAATATGATTCATCTTGAATATTAAGCTCTTGGGATCCTATGGAGTTTTGCACCTCTGTCCCCACCTCCTCGGTGTCAGGCGTCTCCGCACGTAAGAGGACTTCCCTATGCCGGCCACTCACGCGCAGGCGCAGCGCGGGAGGCGCCGACTCGGCGGGACCTCTTCCCGGAAGCGCTGCACAAGTCCGGGACCCGGACCACTAAGAGGCTGCGTTGTGTGGCTCTCCTTGCTCCGCCCCTTGCAGACTTTTCTTTAATTATCCAATAATAGCGGACCACCAGCCCGCCGCGCACCCCACGTGCTCCTGCCCAATTAGAAAGGAGGGGGTGGGGCCTCAGCTCTGCGCAGTTTCCTTGGCAAAGTGCGACTGGGTCTTTCACCGGAAGTACGGCGGACTGGGTGAACCAGTGTGTAGCGGATAGTCTGCGTTGCAGTAAGTGGCTCTGACACTTTACCCTGAAATGGTATAAAGAGAAACTCAGGGGTTGGTGCTCGCCAAGCCTGGTCAACTGTTGGGTTCCATGAGCCTTCCACACTTCACCTGGTCCCAGTCCTTTCGGTCTCAGCCCCATCTGTCTGCCCTTTCTGGTTAGGATGGGTCCCGAGGTGTTCAGGATTTCTGTCTCTGGCTTCCACAGGCTGGGACTGTTGGAAGTCGAGGTCTGACTTCCAATCTGGATATCCTTTCAAAAGGGGAGGTTGACTGGGAAGCCAGTAGCGCAAAAACTGGTGTACCCTTCTCAGATTAAGGGCTTCTTTTACTCCATTGCTGAGCACTTGCTACTACTCTGTGTGATCCGAGGACTAGGCATCATTGCCTGGGTGATTGTTAGAAATGCATAATCTCAGGCTGTTACAGAAAACCGATCCCATGAGAGACCAAGCATCACACTCAGAGGGTTGGAGAACTCAGATTTATTGAGGCTTCGGACCCAGACGAGCTAACGCTCCAAAATTCTGGGCCCCCGTTTCAGAGGAATCTTTTCCTTATATAGGTTAAGTCATATAGCTATAATTGGCACAGACTGATTGGTTGGTTTAAACAAGGCTCTAGTTGAGTTTGGCACAAACTGATTGGTTACATAATTACTATAGGTTTCAGGCAGTGACAGAGCCTGGGAGTTGCTATGGGTTATGCAAGGGTGGGGTGGGGGGGTGGGGGGGGTGCTTCCAAACAGAAACTTGCATGACCAGGAGCAGGACATTCCATACTTATCAGAACATCTTAAGGTTACAGTTGACTATTAGGTCATCTTGTTCTTATCGTGGCACAGCAAGCAGATTTTACAGAAACAGAGCTAAGCTAGCATAAAGTTATAAACTTAAAAATTCCCTCATCAAGGCTCCATCCCAGACTTCCTGAGTCAGAATCTTTAACAACGTTCTAGGTGATTCCTGTCCATGTTAATGTTTGATTACCTTTTAAAAAAATTATTTAGTTATTTTTTTGGCTGTGTGGGGTCTTAGTTGTGGTTCGCGGGATCTTCCTTACAGCATGTGGGATACTTTGCTGCAGTGTTTGGGCTCCTAGTTGTAGTGCTCAGCCTCTCTAGTTGTGGCACAGATGCTCAGTAGTTGCCCCATGGCGTGTGGGACCTTAATTCCCCCACCAGGGATGGAACCCATGTCCCCAGCATTGGAAGCCGGATTCTTAACCACTGGACCACCTGGGAAGTCCCTGTGCACATTAATGTTTGACAATCGTTTTAAGCTTCCCAAGATTTCTAGTCTAGGAGGCAGTGTCAATATATGTAATTTGTTCTGCAGACCTAAAGAAGATGTTTGAGCCTTGCCAGTTGACTCAGAATCTTTATGACATCCCAGGCATCACTTACTACTTACTCAAGATGATATAGGTAGAAAACCTGTGGTGAGCTGGGTATCTGGGAATGTGCAGGAGCACTCGGGAAAGGAAAACTAATGTACACAGGAAGTGCTTAATCAGCCTGAGGTTGAAAGACTAACAGGATATGTGTTAGGGTTGAATGGATCAATTCATCAGCTTGGCATCCCACTATCATTTCTAACCAAGGAACTCACTTTATAATAAAAGGAATGTGGTAGCCAGTTGACAAGATGGTCCCCAGCAATCCTAGTCTTGTGTGATCCCTTCGCACACTGAATTCAGCTGATTCTGTGTCTTAATCCATTCGGGCTTTTGTAACAAAATAGCATGGACTAGGTAGCTTATACGTAAGAGAAATTTATTTTTCACAGCTCTGGAGGCTGCAAAGTCCAAAATCAAGATGCTGGCACATTTGGTGTCTGGTGAGAGCCCACGTCCTGGTTCATAGATAGCAGTTCCACCTCACAGGTGGAAGGGACTAGGGAGCTTTCTCAGGCCTCTTTTGTAAGGGTACTAATCCGGTTGGTGAGGGCTTTCCCATCATGACCTAATCACCTCCCAAAGGCTTCACCTCCTAATACCGTCACCCTAGGGGTTGGGATTTCAACAGATGAATTTTGTGGGGACACTGTAGGATGAGCTGTAGGAGCTGTAGGATGTTGTGGAAATGATGTTGTGTGACTTCTGGAGCTCCACCATAAAAGATATTGTGGCTTCCATCTTGCTGTCTTGAATCACTTGCTCAGGGGAAACCAGCTACTCTGTTGCAAGGACACATCAAGTTATCTTTATGGAGAAGTCCAGGAGAGGAACTGAGGCTTCCTACCGATAGCAATATGAGCACGCCATCTTGGACACATCTTCCACCATGGTCAAGCTTTCAGATAGAGCCCCTGCAGATAACTTAACTGCAATCTCCTGAGAAGCCCTGATCCAGAACCATTCAGCTAAACCGTTACCAGATTCCTGACCCATAGGAACTATGTGAGATAAATGTTCACTGTTTTAAGTTGCAGAGTTTTGGTATAACTTGTTATTTGACAATAGATAGATAATACAGGGATAAGACTGCTGTCCATGGGATTCTTTGGCATTTACTTTTACACCATCACCAAGAGCAGTTGACCTTATGTAATAGAGAAATGGTCTTTTAAAGACAATTTTGGTACCTCAGTTTTTGAAGTTACCCTGTAAGGTTAGGGTGCTGTTTTACAGGATACAGTATAAGTTTCATACCAGTGGACAATATATGCTGAACTTTCTCCCAACAAGGAATTTATGGGATAAGGAAACAAGAGGTAGAAGTGGGCATCTCTTTTTGTAGTACCTAATGATCTATTTGCAAAATTTCGCTTTTTACCCCAGCAACACTGGGCTCTGAAGAGACTTCTTGCTGGCCAATTTGGGCTCCTTTTGCTGCTGATCAACTGACCAAAAGGAGATTCTAATATTGTTATGACTTTGACTATCAATAGAAAATAGTTTTTCTGCTACACAGTGGTAGCAGAGAGAATTAAGGATGGAAAGATCTTGAGAGGATTCTGGAATTGCCATGTCCAGTGATGGCAGTTAATGAAAGACTAGGACAGTCTTATATGGGCAAGATTGTAAGGAGGCCAAATCCCTCAGACATGAGAATTTAGGTCACTATTCAGATTTTTAAAAGCTTGAGTAGCTGAGATGCTGGCTAAAGATAAAGGGAACATGAATTAGATTGTAGATAAGGAGAATTATTAATATCAATTAATCGTTCGTTCATGGCTGCCTGTGGAAATGAAGATTATCAGTCATATTTTTCTCCTTCCTTTGTTATGTGTATATTTATGTGTTTTAGCTAGGTAGCTTTCTTCTTTTCTCTCCCTTCCTTCCTCTGTTTTACATATACATAGGATATGTAGTTATTGATTAGCTTTCAAGTTTGATTCAGAAGTTATAGAATGTCATGATGGGATCATCATTGGAGCAGGGAAGATCTTGGTTTGGGACCTGGATACAGTAACTGATGGGATTTTGAGTTGTTTCCCTGTTGTGAGAAGGATAGTTGGATTATGTTAGACCAGAGAATTGCTCTTCTACTGAAGGGTATGTTGGTAAGAGGGATGTGTGTTAATGTTGTACAGCTGGTAGGGGGTGGATTCTAGTGGGCATTTATCTTTTTTGGCTTCCCAACTTTTGTTACCACATCCAAAACTTAGGTGATACCCTACCTCATAATTCTAGTTGGGAAGAAAATCCTGCTTCTTCCTATATCACAGGAAACCCTGAATAACTTATGTCCCAGCCCCTCTAGCAGCTAAGTTGTGGGCATGGGACAACTCATTAGATGTCCTGACTCTGCCTTTGACACAAAGAAAGGGAGAGAAGGAGGAAATTTTTCTAGCAGTGGCAGCCATTGCAGCAGGATGGATTCCCTGGGTAACAATGCTACTAGTGGCACCCTGTGTCTAGTGGCTAGCTGTGTCAGAGCCCTGAACTGTAAGATTTATGCATGGAGGTAGCAGGAACATACTAATCAAACATGTTGTGGCGTGATTTGGGCCATTATAGCTGCCGAGTGACTTCCTGAACCTGCTTCTTCAGTTGCTCCATGGTTTTGAAGTACGCATTATCATTTTCAAGAAATCGTTTGATGCTAAGTCAGCAAGATATCGTTATTATATTCATCTAGGAACTGCCACATTGTAACCAATCACCAGAAAAGGACTTGAACCTGGAACTGGGCAGCCACAGTACCCTCTCTAGCTCATTGCTACTTCTCTCTCTGTGTACATTTTTTTGTCCTTTCTGCATAGATTTTTGCTTCTTCGTCCATGAGGCAGTGAGAAGAGACTTGGAAACTTCTGGAATTCCATGACCTGACCAAGTCATACTGAGAATGACCTGCAGGTCTGCAGCCTCAGTGGCAGGTTCCCAAATCCAATCATGAATCCTCACTGGGCAACAGGTGACAGACTGTAAATTGGGCTGCTGGAGCCCGCAGCGCTGTGACTCTGTGAATTGGGGACCATCCTCAGAAAAGGGTGACTCATAGTGAGCTGCAAAGACATCCCCAAATAAGTCTACTCTGGGAGCCTGGAGTTTCTCAGTCATGGTATGCTGTGCTCTCTGATACATCTCTCTGCCAGGCTAATTTTTTTTAAGATTATTCCTTTTCTTTTCTTAATTAAGTTAAAAATTTTTTTGGCTGTGTTGGGACTTCGTTGCTGTGTGCGGGCTTTCTCTAGTTGTGGCGGGTAGGGACTACTCTTCGTTGGAGTGCGAGGGCTTCTGGTTGCGGTGGCTTCTTTTGTTGCAGACCTAGGGCTCTAGGCATGTGGGCTTCAGTAGTTGTGGCACGTGGGCTCAATAGTTGTGGCTCTTGGGCTCTAACGCGCAGGCTCAGTAATTGTGGCGCATGGACTTAGTTGCTCCAAGGCGTGTAGGATCTTCACGGACCAGGGATTGAATCCATGTCCCCTGCATTGGCACGGACCAGGGATTGAATCCGTGTCCCCTGCATTGGCAGGCAGATTCTTTTATTTTTTTAAAATAAATTTATTTATTTATTTATTCATTTACTTATTGATTGTGTTGGGTCTTCGTTGCTGCACATGGGCTTTCTCTAGTTGTGGAGAGCAGGGGCTACTCTTCATTGTGGTGCGCTGGCTTCTCATTGGGGTGGCTTCTCTTGTGGAGCTTGGGCTCTAGGTGCATGGGCTTCAGTAGTTGTGGCACATGGGCTCAATAGTTGTGGCTCTCGGGCTCTAAACTGCAAGCTCAGTAGTTGTGGTGCATGGACTTAGTTGCTCCGAGGCACGTGGGATCTTCCCGGACCAGGGCTCGAACCCCTGTCCCCTGCATTGGCAGGTGGATTCTTCACCACTGTGCCACCAGGAAAAACCTGGCTGGCGGATTCTTTACCACTGTGCCATGTGGGAAGTCCCCAGGCTATCCTTTATATGTCAAATGCTTTACAGGTTGAAGCACAACCCTACTGCCACCATCCCCCCACCCCAGCATCCCTTTCTGCAAATCCATCACTAGCTCTAATCAGTAAATGACCAGATATTAAACAAAAAAGGGGTTCACTCAGATAACACTGCAATAACCCCAGTTTCTGAGCTAAGAAGATAAAAAAAAAATCTTTTAGTAACTGAAGTTTCAAATACATAAACATAAGCCCAGATCAGCAAGGTGATGAAATTGGAGATCGCAGGGAGTTTTCTCTGGGACTTCTTTCCACCCAGATTGCTTTACCTCCAAGTTCTGACCCAGGAGTTAGATCATATACTTTGTCATCACTTTTGGGCCTACAGGGACCAGGAAATAAGTGGGACAATTACTTTCCGCTTGTGTCTAATAAGGCTCTCAGGGAATCTGGTCCCAGTGGCCATGGAGGATCCTATAAATGCCCATCTCTGATACCCCCAAACATCCTTCCTGCACAGAGAGCTAAGGCTATGAACCTCTGCTCCTCACTTACTCAGGAGCTACCTGTATTTCCAAGACTTTCCAAACCTTGTAATAAAGAGGAGTACTGGCCTGTTCCTCAAAGGTGAAGAACACTTGATAGCAACAGCACCAACCTCTCCCGGGTGAGATTGTAACAGTGAGGATGTCAGTGTCTTTACAGATGGGTGAAGTTCTTTGAAGAACCTCCTTTGTTAAATCTTCCAGATCCAGGGAGTAGTAGTAAGAGTCCTGAATCCCTCAGCTGAGCTTTAGATATACCCAGTACGAATGAGCTGTTTCTCTTCTCTCCACAAGCTACTGAGTGGGAGAAAGTCTGGGAATGTTAATAGAGACACACATAATGGCAGGGAAGGGCTGTGTATGTGCCTGTGTGTCATTTTTATGTTATATTTGATATCATTTTAAAAATGAGTCCAGTGGGACTAGCATCATCTAGGACTGGGAGTCAGACGTTGAGGGTGTAGGGAGTAAGGGCAGATCCTGACTGAACGACTCTGATGTAGGTTGTATTAACATGACCATGGCTGGGGCTTGGATTATTGCAACGGGACACTTAGCTTCTAGGTTTCTGACCTCTGCTTCTCTTCTGTGCACCTGAGTCCAGCCCCATGAGAGGGGCAAACCAGTCGAGTGTCTCTGAGTTCCTCCTCCTGGGTCTCTCCAGGCAGCCCCAGCAGCAGCAGCTCCTCTTCGTGCTCTTCCTGAGCATGTACCTGGCCACGGTCCTCGGAAACCTGCTCATCCTCCTGGCCATCAGCATGGACTCCCGCCTGCACATCCCCATGTACTTCTTCCTCTGCAGCCTGTCCTTCGTGGACGTGTGCTTCTCCTCCACCACTGTCCCTAAGATGCTGGCCAACCACATACTCGGGAGCCAGACCATCTCCTTCTCTGGGTGTCTCATGCAGATGTATTTTGTTTTCATGTTCATGGACATGGACAATTTCCTCCTGGCTGTGATGGCCTATGACCGCTTTGTTGCCATATGCCACCCCTTACACTACTCAGCAAAGATGACCCACCAGCTCTGTGCCCTGCTGGTCACTGGGTCGTGGGTCATTGCCAGCCTGGATATGCTGTTGCATACCCTGCTGATGGCTCGACTCTCATTCTGTGCAGACAATGCCATTCCCCATTTCTTCTGTGATGTGACTGCCCTCCTGAAACTCTCCTGCTCTGACACACACCTCAATGAAATGATGATTCTAATTGAAGCAGGGCCAATAATGATCGCTCCGTTTATTTGCATCCTGGTATCATATATACACATCACCTGTGCTGTCCTGAGAGTCCCATCCACAAAGGGAAGGTGGAGAGCCTTCTCCACCTGTGGCTCCCACCTGGCTGTGGTTCTCCTCTTCTATGGCACCATCATATTTCTGTATTTCAACCCTTTATCCTCCCACTCAGCTGAGACAGATATAGTAGCTGCTGTGATGTTCTCTGTGGTGACTCCCATGCTGAACCCCTTTATCTACAGCCTGAGAAACCAGGACATAAAAGGGGCTCTTGGAAAACTGGTTGCTATGAAATTTTTTCTACTCAGTAATGAAATGAGCTAAGAAAATCATGGAGGGAACAAATTTCTAAGAAAATCATGTTTTTGTGTTTTGATTATATGAAACAGCATTTGTCTTTTTTTTTTTTTTTTTTTTTTTTTTGCTGTGTGAGGGCTTTCTTTAGTTGCGGTGAGTGGGGGCTACTCTTCGTTGTGGTGCGCTGGCTCCTCATTGCTGTGGCTTCTCTTGTTGCTGAGCACGGGCTCTAGGCTCGTGGGCTTCAGTAGTTGCAGCACATGGGCTCAGTAGTTGTGGCGTACACACTTAGTTGCTCCGCGGCATGTGGTATCTTCCTGGAGCAGGGATCGAACCCGTGTCCCCTGCATTGGCAGGCAGATTCTTAACCACTGCACCACCTAGGAAGCCCCTAGCATTTGTCTTTTGTAAGAGAGTCATCTACTGTCTATCTTGGGGGAACAAAACTTGATACAGCCTCTTCAGGTTAAAGATGGAAAGAGAGATCCTTGTACCAAATAACCTGACTATTCCAACTGTCAGTGCCCTCCAGCTAAAACCCACTAGGAACACACCTTTTGTTGAATAAGTTGCGTTTATTACTCATTGTAACAGGGAGTTACACACACCATGGGGAAAGAGTGAGGTATCTTAGTAGGAAGGTGCTCAAAAGGATTTATTAAAAGCCTTGGGCTTGTATGAGGTGATTTTGGTGAGGATTTGAGGGATTGGGTCTTTGCTCTGGATTTGAAGCTGTCGCAAAGTGGGGATAATTTTGGTTGAATATCTTAATATGCAATATTTGATCTATAAGGATGGAAGACTAGACCAAGGCCAAAGCTATAATTGGCAGAGAAGTAGCAGTCACTAGCAGAGGGGGAGTTTGGTCATTTTTGTTGCTTGGGCAGTGTTCACATGCTTATGGAGTGGTCTTGTTTTGTCTTGCTCTATTACAGTCACATAATGGCCTTGTGAGTCACTGATAACCTGTGTAACTCTTTGTGTTCGTTTAGAAAGCATGAAGGGACTTACCTGGCAGTCCAGTTGTTAGGACTCCAGGCTCCCAGTGCAAGGGGTGTTGGTTTGATCCCTAGTCGGGGAACTAATATCCACATGCTGTGTGGCACTGCAAAAAAAAAAAAGAAGGAAGAAAAAAAGAGAAGAAAGCACTAAGACCTGGCAGTGAGTGTTAGGCTGCTTCCTGGATATCAGGGCTGATTTCTCTCTCACAACAGAGACACAGAGACACAGGCACTTGTGATAAGAAGGTCGGACTGGTGTTGGGGCAGGAGGGAGAGGGTTCATTAAGGGCTCCAGGAAGCCCTAACTCTGCACCACGTTCAGGCTAGTTACTTTTTATCTTTGTATCTGAGCTTTATGTATTATACAACATTATGACGGGAACATGGGTAAGTTAAACAAGGAAGATTTATCCCCCGCAGTCCTCAATGCCCTGTTAGAACTGCATTTTTTCTACCTTCTGTTCCATTTATCTCAGTGCACTGTGATATTTTATGCAGATACTTATTCATATCCTGATTTTCCATTTACATTTTATAATAAAGCCTTTCTCAATTGCTGAATAGTCTGCACAATTTATTTTCCTTCCCTTTTATATTTCCGTCAAGTTGCTCTAGCAGAATGTACTCACTAGTAATCCTGTTCCTGAATTAAAACATAAAGGAAATTGACTATTTGAAAGTATGACTTTAAATTTATTTTGAAAATGATTGCAGACAATAAAAAATTGCCAAATAGATGAAACTGGTTAAAACATCACTGAGCAGGATGCTCTGGATTTTGAGGAACCAAGAGGAATATAGGGCAGTCCCCTTACTTTCAGAGAGATAGGTAAGATGATATCTTGTATGAAGATGGACAGAATTTAGAATCTGAGGCCATTTCTAGTTTATCATGTGATTTTCTTTTTTATATTTGTCATAATTGTGTGTTCATATGTTTGCCTACAGGAATAAATGCTATCATTCTCAATTTTTAATCTGTATATCCAAGAATTCTTTATAATAAGATGGACAGTACCTGTTTCTTAAAAGTTTGAAAGAAATTGCCAGCCTTTGTTTCATATATTTTGGTGCTCTGTATTAGATACATGTATTATTTACAAATTTTATATAACCTTGTTTTATCCTTTTATCATTATAAGATATCCCTGTTTATCTATAGTAACATTTTTTGTTTTAAAGTCTGTTTTGTCTGATATTAGTATAGCCACTCCAGCTCTTCTGTGGTTTCTGTTGGTATGACACATTCCTTTCCATCTTTTTATTGGGTTGACCAAAAATTTCCTTCAGGTTTTTGGCCAACCCAGTACTTTCTTTTTTTTCAAATTTATTTATTTATTTATTTGGCTGTGTTGGGTCTTTTTTCTGTGCACGGGCTTTCTTTTAGTTGCAGTGAGTGGGGGCTACTCTTCGTTGTGGTGCGCGGGCTCCTCATTGCTGTGGCTTCTCTTGTTGCAGAGCATGGGCTCTAGGCGCGTGGGCTTCAGTAGTTGCAGCACATGGGCTCAATAGTTGTGGCACAAAGACTTAGTTGCTCCGCAGCATGTGGGATCTTCCTGGAGCAGGGATCGAACCTGTGTCCCCTGCATTGGCAGGCAGATTCTTAACCACTGTGCCACCTAGGAAGCCCCAACGCAGTATTTTCAATCTAATGTGTCTTTGAGTAGACAACATATACTTTGATCATGTTTTTTAATCCAGTGTGATGATCTCTGACTTTTGGTTGGATTGTTTAACCCATTTGCTTTTAATATTAATGTCTGCCATTTCACTTTCTGTTTTCTATATGTCTTGTGTCTTTTTTTGCATGTGTCTTTTCTGCTCTCTTTTGCATTTACTGTATATTTTCTAATGAAGCATTTTAACCCCAGTGATTATTTTTTTCAGTATATTTTTGGGAGTTTTCTAGTGATTGCTCTACGTTTTACCACATACATTTTAACTTATCAACATCAGCTTTGGGTTTATACTAGCTTAATTCCTGTGATATAAAGAAATGCTTCTCCTATATAGCCCTTTCTCCATTTGAAGCATTATTTGTATATTATCTGTTCACGTATTATATCAATGTTGCAAACTCAACAATACATTCTTATAATTATTACCTTACCATCTGTGGTCACTTGCTTTCAGCCTGAAGGAATTCCTTTAGTATTTTTTGTAAAGCAGGTCTGCTTCATTTTTTAAAGCTTTGCTGGATATAGGATTTTTGATTTACATTTTCTTTCCTGGGTATTTTTCTCTTAAATTGTTTTTATTATTTGTGAGAGTTCTTTAAATGTTGACTTCATAGCAAATTGTTGAACCATAGTTTTTGAGCATATCAGACACCCTTTCACAAATGCTACAACTAGCTTTCCCCAGTTTATACCTTACCTTTTGGTTTTGTTAACTTTTTTGGACATAGCATACATTTTAATTCCATGTAATTATAACCAGAAAGCATTTATTTCATGTTTTCTTTCACTTCTTTTATGCTTTTCTTCCCCATTCTTTCATTACTTAAATCTTTAGCTATATTTTCTTCTAGTTGTTTTTGGTTTTTACAGTTTAAATCGATAATTTGTGTTTATGGCTCTAATTTCATTTTTTCATATACTTACAAAATTACTCCAGTTACTTTTTTATAACTTTCCATACTTCACTGTTTGTAATACCACTTTAATCATTTGTAAAATGCTGATCATTGTATCTCATATGCATTGGGAACTCACTGTGTGCTAGCCAGTTGGCCAAGACTTTTCTCTTCATATCTGTTTTAATATTGCATTCGTGAGCTAAGTATCCTTATTATTGCCACTCAAGGCCATCTCTGGGTTTAAGGAGATTGACTGTCTCAAGGTCCCACAGTTAGGACATGGTGGAACAAGGTTTCTGACATATCTAGCTCTATGACCAAGTTTATCCTCTGAATGACTCTGCAAATTCATATAGAGATGTATACATGTAGATATATAAATATAGGTATAGAGAGATATAGATATATTTTTAGATTCTCTGTTCTGATACATTGATGTGAGCTTTTATTATTGTGCTAATACCATGCTATTTTAGCTTGAGGCTTTTTAAAAGTTTTATAATACTTTGCATTATCTGGTAGATTATTCTTGCAAAATTATGCCAAGATGCAGGTATAGAAACATTTATTATTGTAAAACTGCATAGGCTTAACACTTGGAAATACCCCAAGTGTCAATCTAAAGGGGAGCAATTCAGTAAATTATGATCCAGCCTTATAATGGAATCCAGTATAGCCACTTAAAGAATGTTGTAGATTTGTAAGTTGTGATGTGGAAAGAATTCCCAAGATATAACTTAAGGATTTCTTTTTTTTCAGACTCATCTCTTTTGTGTAGGTAAAAATAAAGGATTATATTGGCGTATTTATCCTTTTAGGAGAAATACCCCAAAACTCTTAATCAGTTCCATCTTTTCATGTTAGTACATATGGACTTAACTCATTTTTAAAAGAAACATATACCATATATGAAATTTATCAAAATAAGCAAATAAAGAACTCCCCCTCAGTCTATTTATTTGACATATGGTTTGTTTTATTTATTTATTTATTTATTTATTTATTTATTTATTTAGCTGTGTTGGGTCTTTGTTGCTGCACACGGGCTTTCTCTAGTTGCAGAGAGTTGGGGCTACTCTTCATTGCGGTGCAACAGGCTTCTCATTGGGGTGGCTTCTCTTGTTGTGGAGCACGGGCTCTAGGCATGCAGGCTTCAGTAGTTGTAGCACACAGGCTCAGTAGCTCTGTGGCATGTGGGATCTTCCCAGCCCAGGGATCAAACCCATGTCTCATGCATTGGTGGGTGGATTTTTAACCACTGCTCCATCAGAGAAGTCCCCTGGTTTTATTTAAATAGCTGTGATTGATGAAAATTTAGGTTGTCCATTGTTTCATCATTACAAATGTGCTGCGCCACGTAACACATCCTTGTGCCTATAACTTTACTTACATGTGCAAAAATATCCTATCTGACAACAGTATCTTCATTTCTGAGTTGTTTATATTTATCCTTTTTACTAGAATGTAATCTCCATGATTTTTATCTGTTTAATCACCGTTTGTAATAGATTATTGTTTGGCACATATTCAGTCCCCACTCACTTCCCCTTGGGGTAACATATACTTTCCTGTTCTATTGACTTTGAACTTGGCTGTGTGACTTGCCTTAGTCAGCAAAATGTGAGTCATCAAAACATGAGACCTGGGGACTTCCCTGCTGGTCCAGTGACTGAGACTCTGTGCTCCCAATGCAGGGGGCCCGGGTTCGATCCCTGGTCAAGGAACTAGATCCCACATGCCACAACTAAAGATCCTGCATGCTGCAACTAAAACCCAGTGCAGCCAAATAAATAAATAAATAAGTAAACAAACAAAACAGAACAAAAAATGAGACCTTAAATCAGCTGTGCAGCTTGGTTTGGCTCTTGCACTGCCATGATTACCACAAGAAGGGCTCTCACCAGGTAGCTGCTGCCCCTTTAGCCCAAGTTCCAGAACATGACACGAGAATCAGACCTGAATCCAACATGAAGTGTAGGGTGAAGCAGAGCCACCACAACCAACCTGCAGACCCAGGAGTGAGAAAAACAAATGCTTACTATAATCCACTGAGACTTAGAATATCTTCCCCAAGTACCACTGCAGCAATAACTGACTAATTCAGTACAGGGATGTGGAGGCTATTGTAACAAAAGCCTAAAATATGTGGCATTGGTCTTCGGATCAGGCAAAGAAATTGTTTTTTGTTTTGGGTTTGTTTGTTTTTTTTGCCCACATGGCATGGCTTGTGGGATCTCATTTCCCTAACCAGGGATTCATCCCGGGTCCTCAGCAGTGAAATCTCGGAGTCCAAACCACTGGACCACCAGGGAATTCCCAAGAAATTACTATAGAAAGATGGAAAATGGTCATTGTGCTGTGTAATGGCGAAACATTTGGTAAAACTATTGCCTCATTAACTTGGCAGACTTAAAGAACATGTGGCATTTGGCAAGGATGTTTTGAGACAGAATATTTGCAGTATTGGTTAACTGTGGATAGCTGACTTTCACTAGTTATTGGAAAGATATCAATTTAAATTGGAAAGATATTTGGTTAGATATTGATAGCTGATTTGGTTAGATAAAGAAAAAATAAAGAGCTCGATGAACTCAGGAAACAACTGTCTAGTTTTTAAGAAGAACTTAGACGGAAAGTAGCCTGGAAGTTGTGGAGTCAGAAGGTCTAACTGTTTTTTACCAAATCAAAGTTGTGGCCATTTAAAACACATGAACAGGGGCTTCCTAGGTGGCACAGTGGTTAAGAATCCTCCTGCCAATGCAGGGGACACGGGTTCCATCCCTGCTCCAGGAAGATCCCACATGCCGCGGACCAACTAAGCCCGTGCGCCACAACTATTGAGCATGCGCTTTAGAGCCTGTGAGCCACAACTATTGAGCCCACGTGCCACAACTACTGAAGCCCATGCACCTAGAGCCCGTGCTCTGCAACAAGAGAAGCCACAGCAATGAGGAGCCCGTGCACCACAACAAAGAGCAGCCCCTCTCACTGCAACTAAAGAAAGCCCGCACACCACAAAAAAAGACCCAACACAGCCAATAAAATAAGTTAATTAAAAAAATAAAATAAAATAAAACACAGGAGCAACCCCCCACCCCCCATATCTGTTACTTAGATGCAATAATTAGAAATTCATGGTCAGTATTGTTTCACCTAAGTGCCTAACCTCTTTCTTTAAATTCCAGGCATCATTTCATCTATAAATATTTCTCTATCTAAAATTAAGGTCTCTTCTACCTCCCCTCCCCCATCTTTTTAAACATAACCACATATCATTACCATGCTTTAGAAAATTAACATCTCAAATCAAAATTCAAATTAATTTTATCAAAGATTTCTAATTATCTCATTAAAGTCTTTTCATTTTTGTTTTGAGACTCATTTTGTATATTTTCTGCCCTAGTTCTAGAATCAGACATTTCTCTAAAGTGCCGTGTTTCCTTTTAGTGAGAAATGGTGCTCATTGCTACTGAGCTGATCATTTTTCCTGAGGTCTTTCAGTGGACAGAGTTTGGAAATTTTTTCTTGAGATAAAACTACACCATAAGTTCATACTGATACTTCCAATCAAATTTAAGACTAACTACAGAGTTTTCACCAAGCCTCTTTGATGATACATTTGTATCTTCTATCTCCCATGCTGAGACAATCTCTATGCCACCAAGAATAATAGGATGTGACATAATCCTTTGCTTTCTTCCATAATAATAGTCTCAGAACAATGGTGGGGAAAATCAAGATTTCTTTTATGGCCATTTTGAATCTGAGGTGTTCATTGGACATCAATATGGAACTCTCAAAAAATTGTATATATAGGTTTAGACATCAGGGGAGAGGTTGGAACTGGAAATATACATTTGTGAGTCATCAGCATATAGATAATATTTGGGAAGAACTGATACATTAACACTACTGAATTTTCCTATCTATGAACATGGAATAGCTCTCCAGCTACTTAGATCTTTATTTTCTTTCAAGTTTTGTAGTTTTCCTCATATAGACCTTGTACATATTTTGTTAGATTTATACCTAAAAATTTTTTAGGGGTACTAATGGAAATAGTGTATTTTATTTTAATAAATTTATTTATTTATTTATTTATTTATTGGCTGCATTGGGTCTTCATTGCTGCACATGGGCTTTCTCTATTTGTGGCGAGTGGGGGCTACTCTTCATTGTGGTGCACGGGCTCCTCATTGTGGTAGCTTCTCTTGTTGTGGAGCACAGGCTCTAGGTACATGGGCTTCAGTAGTTGTGGCACATGGGCTCAGTAGTTGTGGCTCACAGGCTCTAGAGTGCAGGCTCAATAGTTGTGGCACATGGGCTTAGTTGGTCCGCAGCATGTGGGATCTTCCTGGAGCAGGGATCGAACCCGTGTCCCCTGCATTGGCAGGCGGATTCTTAACCGCTGCACAACCTAGGAAGTGTTGTATTTTAAATTTCAAATTCTAATTCTCATCGCTGGTATATAGGAAAGCAATTGACTTTTTTATTGAAGTATAATTGATTTACAGTGTTTCAAGTGTATAGCAAAGTGTTTCATATATATTTTATATATATATGATAATATCTAGGTCCATCCATGTTGCTACAAATGGCATTTCATTCATCTTATGGCTGAGTAATATTCCATTGTGTGTGTGTGTGTGTGTGTACATACACCACTTTTTAAAATTAATTTATTTATTCGCTGCATTGGGTCTTCATTGCTGCACAGGAGCTTTCTGTAGCTGCAGAGAACCGGGGCCACTCCTCATTGCAGTGTGCGGGCCTCTTATTGCGGTGGCTTCTCTTGTTGCAGAGTGCAGGCTCTAGGTGCACTGGCCTCAGTAGTCGCAGCACATAGGCTCAGTAATTGTTATACACCACTTCTTTATCCATTCATCTGTTGATGGGCATTTAGGCTGCTTCCATATTTTGGCTATTGTAAATAGTGCAGCTGTGAACACTGGGCTGCATGTAAGCAATTGACTTTGGTAGATTACTCTTGTATCCTGCTGTAATCACTTACGACTTCCAGGGGTTTCCCCCCACCCCTTTGGGATTTTCTACATAGACAATCACATCACCTACAAACAAATGTTTATTTCTTCCTCCCCAATTTGTATACCTTTTATTTCCTTGTCCTATTGTATTAGCTAGAACTTCCAGTAGATGCTGAATAGGAGTGGTGAGAGGGGATATCCTTGTTCCTGATCTTTGTTTCTTATTCCTATCTTAGGGGAAAGGCATCTAGTTTCTGACCATTAATTATGATGTTGGCTGTAAGTTGTTGTTGTTGTTGTTTTTAGAACTTTTATTGAGATACAGTTAACAGACAATAAACAGCATATATTTAGAGTGCACAATTTGGTATCCCAATCTCCCAATTCATTCCCCCCCAACCCTCCCCACTTTCCCCACTTGGTGTCCATATGTTTGTTCTCTACATCTGTGTCTCTATTTCTGCCTTGCATTTCCTCTTTCGTAGTTGTTAGCATTTGCCTTATGTATTGAGGTGCTCCTGTAATGGGTGCATATAAAATTTATTTATTTATTTATCTATTTTATTGGTTGTGTTGGGTCTTTTTTTGCTGTGCACAGGCTTTCTTCAGTTGTGGTGAGTGGGGGCTACTCTTCATTGTGGTGCGCGGGCTCCTCATTGCCATGGCTTCTCTTGTTGCAGAGCACGGGCTCTAGGCACGTGGGCTTCAGTAGTTGCAGCACATGGGCTCAATAGTTGTGGCTCACGGGCTCTAAAGTGCATGCTCAATAGTTGTGGCGCATGGGCTTAGTTGGTCCGCAGCATGTGGGATCTTCCTGGAGCAGGGATCGAACCCGTGTCCCCTGTGTTGGCAGGTGGATTCTTAACCACTGTGCTACGTAGGAAGCCCCGATCCCTTGATCTTTATGTAATGTCCTTTCTTGTCTCTTGTAACATTTTTTATTTTAAAGTCTATTTTATCTGATATGAGTATCACTACTCCAGCTTTCTTTCGATTTCCACTTGCATGGAATATCTTTTTCCATCCCCTCACTTTCAATCTGTATGTGTCCCTACATCTGAAGTGGGTTTCTTGTAAACAGCATATATATGGGTCTTGTTTTTGTATCCATTCAGCCAGTCTGTGTCTTTTGGGTGGTGCATTTAGTCCATTTACATTCAAGGTAATCATCAATATTTATGTTCCTCTTACCATTTTCTTAATCGTTTTGTTTTTGTTTTTGTAGGTCCTTTTCTTCTCTGATGTTTCCCACTTAGAGAAGTTCCTTTAGCATTTGTTGTAGGGCTGGTTTGGTGGTGCTGAATGCTCTTAGCTGTTGCTTGTCTGTAAAGCTTTTGATTTCTCTGTCAAATCTGAATGAGATCCTTGCTGGGTAGAGTATTCTTGGTTGTAGGTTCTTCCCTTTCATCACTTGAAATATATCGTGCCACTCCCTTCTGGCTTGCAGAGTTTCTGCTGAGAAATCAGCTGTGAACCTTATGGGAGTTCCCTTGTATGTTATTTGTTGTCTTTCCCTTGTTGCTTTTAATAACGTTTCTCTGTCTTTAATTTTTGTCAATTTGACTACTATATGTCTTGGCGTGTTTCTCCTTGGATTTATCCTGCCTGGGACTCTCTGCACTTCCTGGACTTGGGTAGCTATTTCCTTTCCCATGTTAGGGAAGTTTTCAACTAGAATCTCTTCCAATATTTTCTCAGGTCCTTTCTCTCTCTCTTCTCCTTCTGGGACCCCTATAATGCGAATGTTAGTGCATTTAACATTGTCCCAGAGGTCTCTTAGGCTGTCTTCAGCTCTTTTCATTCTTTTTTTCTTTATTCTTTTCCATATCAGTGATTATTACCATTCCGTCTTCCAGCTCACTTATTCGCCCTTCTGCCTCAGTTAATCTGCTGTTGGTTCCTTCTAGAGTATTTTTCATTTCCGTTATTGTGTTGCATATCTCTGTTTGTTTGCTCTTTAATTCTTCTAGGTCTTTGGTAAACTTTTTGATCTTTGCATCCAGTCTTTTTTCAAAGTCTTGGATCATCTTCACCATCATTATTCTGAATTCTTTTTCTGTACGGATGCCTATCTCCTCTTCATTTAGTTGTTTTTCTGGGTTTTTATCCTGTCCCTTCATCTGGTACAAAGTCCTCTGCTTTTTCATTTTCTCTATCTTTCTGTGGCTGTAGTTTTCAGCTCCACAAGACAAAATACTGCTGATACTTCTTGATACTGCTGCCTGCCCTCTTGTGGAGGAAGATATCTAGGAGGCTTGAGTGTGCTTCCTGATGGGAGGGACTGATGGTGGGTAGGGCTGGGTGGGCGGAGCTCAGTGACACTTTAATCTGCTTGTCTGCCAGTGGGTGGGGCTGTGTTCCCACCCTGTTGGTCCTTTGGCCTGAGGCCACCTAGTGCTGGAGCCCACAGGCTCTTTGGTGTGGCTAATGGCGGACTCTGGGAGGGCTCATGCCAATGAGCACTTCCCAGAACCCCTGCCACCAGTGCCTTCTTCTCGGTGAGCCACAGCCACCCCCCAACTCCACAGGCAACCCAACACCAGCAGGTAGGTCTGATTCAGTCTCCTATGGGGTCACTGCTTCTTCCCCCTGGGTCCTAGTGAGCACACTTTTTTGTGTGCCCTCCAAGAGTGGAGTCTCTGTCTCCCCCAGTCCTGTGGAGGTCCTGCAATCAAATTCTGCTGGCTTTCAAAGTCTGATTCTGTGGGGATTCCTCCTCCCGCTGCTGGACTCCCAGGTTGGGAAGCCTGACGTGGGGTTCAGAACCCTCACTTTAGTGGGTGGACTTCTGTGGTATAACTGTTCTCCAGTTTGTGAGTCACCCACCTAGCATTTATGGGATTTGATTTTAATGCGATTGCACCCCTCCTACCGTTTCACTGCAGCTTCTCCTTTATCTCTGGATGCTGGGTGTCTTTTTTTGGTGAGTTCCAGTGTCTTTCTGTTGATGATTGCTCAGCAGTTAGTTGTAATTCCAGTGCTCTTGCAAGAGGGAGTGAGTGCACGTCCTCCTACTCCGCCATTTTGTTCCTATCTCTGGCTGTAAGTTTTTAAACATGTTCTTTATCAAATTGAGGAAGTTCCCCTCTATTTTTAGTTTGCTGAGGGTTTTTGTTTTTGTTTTGTTTGTTTTTTCAGCTGCTCCAGGTCTTTGTTGCCATGTGCAGGATATTCTTTGTGGCATGTGGGATCTTTAGTTGCGGCATGTGGGATCTTTAGTTGCTGCATGCAGGATCTAGTTCCCTGACCAGGGATCAAACCCAGGCCCCTGAATTTGCAGCTTGGAGCCTCAACCACTGGACCACCAGGGAAGCCTTTGCTGAGGGTTTTTTTTTTTTTTGGCACATGGGCTTAGTTGCTCCGCGGCATGTGGGATCTTCCTGGAGCTGGAATCGAACCCGTGACCTCTGCATTGGCAGGCGGATTCTTAACCACTGCGCCACCTAGGAAGCCCCTGCTGAGGGTTTTTATCACAAATGGGTGTTGGATTTTGTCAAATTCTTTTTCTGCATCTGATCTGTTTATGTGATTTTTCTTCCTTAGTTGATGTGAGGGCTTTCATTCATTGATTTTCTTTTTCCTTCTCTTTTTTTTTTACATTCCTTGATTTTTCAGATGTTGAACCAGCCTGAATACCTGGAATAAATTGCATTTGATCATGGTGGATAATTCTTTTTATACACTGTTGGATTCAAGTTGATAATATTTCGTTGAGCATTTTGGCATCAATATCCATGAGGGATATTAACTGTAGTATTCCTTTCTTGTAATGGCTTTGTCTGGTTTTGGTATTTGGGTAATGCTGGACTCACAGAATGAGTTAGAAAGTGTTCCTTTTGGTTGTATTTTCTGGAAGAGATGGTGGAGAATGTGTATAATTTCTTCCTTAAACATTTTGTAGTTTTCATAATGAAACCGTCTGTGCCCAGTGCTTCTTGTTTTGGAAGATCATTAATTATTCATAGTTTATTTAATATGGGCCTATTCTGATTATTTTTTCTTGAGTGAGTTTTGGTAGATTGCGTCTTTCAAGGAATTGGTCTGTTTCATCTAGGTTATCAAATTTATGGGCATAGAGTTATTCATAATATTCCTTTATTATCATTTTATTGTCCACAGGATCCATAGTGATGGCCCCCTTCTGTCATTTCTGATAATCGTAATTTGCACTTTCTTCTTTTGTTAGGTAGCCTGGCTAGGGGTTTATCAATTGTATTGATTTTTATTTTCTGTATTGATTTCCTAGTTATAATTTCTTTGATTTCTATTCTAATTTTTATTATATCTTTTCTGCTGTTTGGATTTAATTTCCTCTTCTTTTGTAGATCATAAGGTGGAAACTTAGATGACTGATCTTAGATATTTATTCTTTTCTAATATATGTGTCCAATGCTATAAATTTCCCTCTAAGCACTGCTTTCATTGCATCCCAAATTTTTGATACGTTGTATTTCCATTTTCATTTAGTTTAAAATATTTAAAAATTTCTCTTGAGACTTCTTCTTTGATCCATTTGCTACTTAGATGTGTTGTTAAATCTCCAAAGATTTTGGGATTTTTCAGCCAACTTTGTTATTAACTTCTAGTTTAATCTCATTGTGATCTGAGAACGTAGTTTGTATGATTTCTATTCTTTTAAATTTGCTAAAGTGTGTTTCATGGCTCAGATGTGGTCTATCTTGGTGATGCTTCATGTAAGTTTGAAAAGAATGTGTATTCTGCTGTTGTTGGGTGAAATATTCTTTAAATGTTTATTGAAGTGCTGGAATTGAAGGTGAAGCTCGAGAGAGAATGGAGAGGGTGAGAATCACCCTGACAACTAAGATTAATGACAAGCATTATTTTTATTTAGCTTTATAATATTCCACACTATTTATCCAACCATTTAGGTTGTTTCTAACTTTTCAGCATTATGATATTGTGATATTTCCCTGTACACAGAAGATAAATTGCTCGGTCAAGAAGTAATAATTTAACATTCTTGTCAAGAGTAAATGGATGCCGCTCTCACCCTTCTGCCAAGCCAAACATTTACACACACACACACCACACACACACAGTAAATGGATGCCACTCTCATCCCTCTTCTGCCAAGCCAAACATTTATACACACACACACCCTGCTCATTTAATGTACCTAAAATGGTATCTTGTTCTTTCAATATATACTTCTTAGGTTTCTATTAAGGCTGAACGTTCTTTCATCTATTTCTTTTAGCCACTCACGTTTATCTGAAGATTATCTGTTCATGTCTTCCTGTTACTGGAACATCCTCTTGCTGCTCCCTTCCTCCCCGATCTCATCCTTCTGGTCTCAGTTTAAATGCCACTTCCCCAGAGTCATTCCTGGGAAAATCTGCTGTTATCACTCCTAGCAGCCTTTCCTTCTAGCACTTGTCAGTGTGTAGCTACATACCTGTTTTTGAGATTTACTGAATTTCTGTCCCTGCCAGCACGCCATGCCCCAGGAAACTCCACGGGTGTGTTGCTCCCCATTATAACCCAGGACCTGGTGCTGAGGCTTTAGGGTATGTGTGCTTTAGATTTGCAGCTGCTGTAGGAATAGGATCTTTGGGCCTTCATATTTTCTAACTGGCCTTTGCTGCTCTATTGGAAAACCATTTGTTGTTGTGTTTACTTCTTCTCATTAATTGCTGTTGGGGCCCCTTTTGAGCACTTACTTGTTGCCTAACGGCTTCTCAGTGTGCTTCTGGGGATCTTGATCCTTTGTGCTCTACAGGCGGGGCACAGAAGGCACTTGCTGGGTGTGGGGAGGGGGTTTGGGTCATGGGAGGATCACCAGCCCAAACATCTTGGGGACCTTGTGGCCCGACCCTTAGGCAGGGAACAGGACCATCTTGCCCCCGGGACCTCACCCTCTCCTGTCACTGCCCAACAGCCATTTAGCCTTTTTAAGTTTTCTGGGTATGCAGCTGGGTCCCTCAGCATGATAACTGTGTGGACCCCAGCCAGACTTGCAAAGCAATAACAAAATAACATTGGCAGCTAGGTTTGTCCCTTATTTTAAAGGGTACAGTAGGCTTGAAATACAACATCAATAAAGGCCTGTTTTACTGTGGCTTTTAAGTGTTGGGGTTTCTTTTTCTACCTTTAATTAGGACTCAGGAATGAATTGTATCATAAAATATCCTTCTTTTAGCATGCTTTGTACCACAATAAAGCTTAGAACCACATATTTTAAAAGTAACAACAAGAAAGAGCAATAGACATAAAGGAAGAAACAAAACTAATATTTGCAGATGGTATAATTTTTAACTATAAATTTTAACAGAACTGAGAAATGACTGAACATTACATTCAGAGAAGTGGCTAGTTTTGCAAATATATAATTAAAAATAACTTTCCTGTGTAAGAGCAATAACCAACTAGAAAAATATAATGAAAAAAACTATTTACAATAACAAAATTGTGAAGAACTTCCATGAAGAAAATTAGAAAAACTTACTCAGGAATATTCTAATCAATGAAAAAGTATGTTTCTGGATGGGAAACAAAATTTGTAAAGGTAATTTTCCAATAGTATTGATATATAGGATTTAACCTATTCCAATCAAAATACCAATGTAAAACCTTAGGAAATCTAAGAACGGCAAGGTTGATCAAGAATCCATAAAATGACACACCACAGGATCAGTCCCATGAAGGCACCACTGGCCTTGCCTCTGGCAGACAAGTCAGGAAAGCCTGGGTATCAGGAGGCCAAAGAGAACAAATATCCACTACAATGAGGACACTGGAACCCTGTCTCCTGAGGGGTAATGGGAGCTAGCCACTGGAGACATAATTTCTAAAAGTAAAAACATTTTGTTTGTGAGGTAGTGACCACCCATTGCCAAAGGTCTAAAGGGAATTAAGCATATGGGAAGGTTACAGACCAGCCATGGATCCAAGCCAGTGTCTTCCTCCTCCTCTGCAGGCCCTTGGGGTCTCCCTCCTAGCAGGTTTTCTTCTTGACTCAATAGAGGGGCAAGATTCTAAAGAGCTTTTCCAGGAGCGGAGCTGGGTGGCCAGGCCTGAGCGAACCAAACTTCTTTTGGCAAGGGAAAGGCATGAGAGAGCTGTTTGAGCAACTAACAGCTGAACAAAATAGAGTAAGAACAGTAGACACTTTTAAATTACACTGTGAAAAGGATTTCTGTAAAACAGTCACTTTTCACCACAAGCTGCAAATGTTATTGAAATTGATTGTTAGTTTAGATCACATACAAATGACAGAGTAAGTCTTTGACATTCACTTGCTGTATTTTCCTATATTCCAAAGTAAACAATCCCTTTAACTCTCAAGCTTAAGGGTATCCTTAGAGGGTTATATGAGTTGCTAATAGAAGCTGTTGACCTAAGTCAGTAGTTGGTTCTTCCAAGGGAACAGAGTTCCAGATGAGGACCTTTACATTATTTCTCAAGTGTGAATTCCTATGTGGGGGAAAAACTGGATATACTTTCAGTACACTTGTTACTCGTCACCTTGCAGGTAAGCAGCCCCCAGACTCATATTTCAAAGCCATTTTAGGGAAAGGGATCTGTGATCTGTACATCCTTGTATAAGTTCACAAAAGCTCCTTAGTCCAAAAAGCCTGGTTGCTAACTGAGGTATAGCCCTTGAGGATGGTTTTTTTTCCCCTGTGAATTTTCTAAAAACTTGAGGTTTCAGCAAACATGGGTATTTATCCAATTTTGGCTATAATGAGGTTTTCTTATCTGTATCTTTTCAGATAGCCTGGGAATTCAGAATTCCTTACAGAGTATTTCAGGTTGAGGCAGGACCATCAGACCTTTCCCAATCCCACTTCTGTCTTTGGGTCTTACATGCTGAGTGGATTTTTTCATGCCGGGTACAGTTTGACAGCCGACCAAACCTTCTCCCACACTTTTTACAACCATATGGCCTCTCAGCCTCGTGACTCTGCAGATGAATCACAAATTCTTTGTTTCCTGGGAAGGTTTTCCCACATTCTGGACACTTAAATATCTTCTCCCTTATATGGATTCCTTCATGGCGACTCCGATGAGAATTCTGACGAAAGTTTTTCCCACACTGAGAACATGAATAAGGTTTCTCTCCTGTATGAATTCGCTCATGTTTATTAAGGTTTGTTTTATGATTGAAGCTTTTCCCACAGTGACTACAATCATAGGGTTTTTCTCCAGTGTGAGTCCTCTGGTGGGAAATAAGGTAAGAACTTTCATTAAATTGTTTCCCGCACAGTGGACAAGTATACCATCTTCTTGTTCTCCTATTTCTGGTAAGTGCGATAACGTTGATATCCACATATTTTGAGAGTTCCTCTAATGGAGTATCATTTTCGATGGTGACTAAAAGATTTCTCATTTTCCTTTCCTTTGGAATGGATCCATTTAGTCTTTCTTCTTTTTGGCAATCTGGAGGTTGCTCAGAGACCACAGAACAATCCATTTCATCACAATTTGGAGACTTTTCTCTGTGATCTTCATTCTCTACAGGTTCCTTCTGAAGATCTTCACCCTCAGGATTACTGTTACTGACTGTTGAAACAGAGAGAGAATTTAATAACTCTCGAGGGATATGATACCAGGCAGGAAAAAACAAGTCAGATTTCTCATGAAACAATAACCCTGAAAGTCAGAAATCTGAGGACTGGCATGTAACTGCCATCAGCACTCTTCCACCCTTATCAAGGGTGGGATATATGACTAATAAATTTTTCTGTACCCTACAGTGCAAGCACACACTCCTCTTTTTACTTTTCTTTAAAAACTGGAATGAGTGGGACTACACTGAAAGATTTCATTTGTTTGTTTTCTGAATAAGCACCAACTACTCACTTAACAAGTCATACTGACCTTATATTCTGTGTAGAGCACTGAGTTAATAAGGACCAGGGGATGAAGGACACAAATACTAAAGGGTACTACCTGTAATCCTTAGGAGGCTAGTAAATGAATGGTAAGATGAGTCACTTCCAGGTTTCCACTACATTAAATATTACAGTATTTTTATAGTATTAGATAATATTAGAATATTCAAAATAGTGAAAAACTGGAAAAAATTTAAAAGACCACAACTAAAGGAGGCATAGTATATTCACACAATGGATTATTATCTGGACATTAAAGGATTACTACAATTGATAAAATGAAACTATGGTAGAAGTCAACAGTTGTCATTTTGGGGAGGAAGGAGAGTAGTGACTGAGCAGGGGGCATAACAGGGATTTCTAGGGTATTAGGAATAATCAGTTTTGGGTGTGGTTAGACAAATGTGAAAACCTGAGCTGTACACTTAGGATCTGTACACTTTTCTGCATTTGTATTTCCCAAAAAAGTCTGTGTAAAATAAGATTATAAAGACTAGGTAACAAAGTGGAAAAAAAAAAAGTATGCTGTGAATGGGTGACATGACAAGGGACTTGGCTGACTCTGGGCAACTTACTGAGAGTAACGTAAAGGATTAAATCAACCACTTAGATAATGTGACCAATCCTGAAGCTAAAATAGAGTCTCTGCTGGATTTAGCAGTTTCACACCAATAGATTTTTTTCTTTTAAATTATTTAACTATTCCCTTAGGATAATGAAAATGCTGGGTCAAAGCACATGCCAGTTTTTATCACAGCTCTTGATATGAACTGCCATACTGCTTTCCAAAGAAGCTGTACAGATTTCAATACAGCCATCATCATGTAGCTATCTATTTTACCTAATCTTGCCAACAGTAGATATAATGGGTATAAAATGGTTTCTCATTGTAGCTTTATTTTGCACTTTGATTACTACAAAATAGTAATTTATCTATTGGACTGAGACTTTTATAAATTTAAATAAGTTTTATATACTGCAAATCTTAATCTCTTTATCAATCACTACTGATATATTTTTTAATTGAAGTCTTCCTCTATAATAACCCCACAACTTAAAACCAGAAAAAAAAAATCAGTCTTTTAAAATCTGATAAGTTTCTTTTGTTTCCTGGCCATTCTTTTATGACTTATTTTTACAATTAACTCTAATACATTTGGAATTTAGTATCACACTGTTGTTGTTTGTAACATGTCTAATACTGGTAGAATCAGTCAGAACATCCACTTCTACCTTTTCACAAATTTGATTGAATGTATTTACAGTCAAATCAATTTCCATGATTTTAGTTTTCCCATTTACACCTGTTTCTCTCCAATATTTAAAAATCTATTTACCGATAAAACATCTCTCTAGTTTACTCTTATTTTATTGTCATTCTGAATGAGAGCTCTCATTATTTTGTGTTTATTTCAGAATGCTATTGATTGTTAAATATTTATTCCTGTTGACCTACTTTAAAACTATTAAATATAATAATGTTTTAGTTGATCCTTTTAGATTTTCTAAGTACAAATCATATTTTGGTTCCCTCTCCAATATTCATTCTTAACTTCTTTTTTCTTACCTTCTTGCTTTAGAAAATTAGTTAATGATATTAATAGTGATAGAAGGTTTCTTTATTCTCCATTTTAAGGAATTACCATCAGTGTTTATGAATGGTTATAAACATTAGGTTATATTAAAGAGCTAAATACATGTTTTGAGAACAATTAGTTGAAAGTCATACGATTTTTCTTACTTTTCTGAAAGGGTCAATGAAAATACAGTTGACTCTTCAACAACACAAGTTTGAACTGCAAAAGTTCACTTATACGCAGAATTTTTTCAACAGTAAGTACTACAGTACTACACAATCCAAGCTTGGTTGAATCTGCAGATGTGGAACCACGGATATAGAGGAACAGCGGGTATGGGGGCTGCCTGTCAATTATACATAGATTTTTGACTGCTGGGAGGGTCAGCACCCCTCACTGCTGTGTTGTTCATGGGAAACTATATTTTACATTCCTTTATTGTACTAACTTTAAAAATAAAAGAATTTTAGTAGCTAATATATTTATATGGCTCAAAAATCAAAATATGAAAAAGTATACACTGAGAAGCCTTACTGTCATCCCTGTCCCTATCCATTATATTCATTCCCCAGACAGTAGCAGTTTTTATTAATTTTGTTTTTCCATTGTTTCTTTAAGAATACATTTTCTTTTTCTCTCCCTTTCTTAAGTAAGAGGTAGCACAATATGTATATTTCTGCTGCTTGCCTAACTTCAATCACTATATTCTAGTGCACAGAGATTATCATGGTATGATGAGTGGAAACGTACCATATTCAACCAGCCCCCTGCAGAAACACTTGGATTGTTTTCAGCCTTGTGTTTTTACAAACAATACCACAATGAATAAACCTCGTTTGTACATTATTCTGAATCTGTGCTATTGCTGTTATCTATAATTCAGATTCCCAGAAGTGGGTCTGCTAGATCAAAAGGTAAATGCATCTGTAATATGGGTAATTACAGAGTCTCAAAATTGGGACTGTACTATTCTGCATGCCCACCAGCAATATACCTGTCTCCCAACAACCTCACCACCAATGTGTTAAGTTTCGGATTTCTATAAATCTGATAGATTTTTTAAAAAAAGGTAACTCAGTAAAGGTTTTACTTGCATTTCTAATTTTGAGTGAGGCTGGAGATCTTTTCATGTATTTTAGAGTAATTTGTATTTCTGAGAAAATCTGTTGATCTTTCTCTTCCCAATTTCTAGAAATTCTTAATAAATTAGGAAGATTAGGCTTTTGTCTAAGTTGCAAATATTTACCTCCAATTTACTGCATTTTATTTGCTCATATATTTGTTTTTTATTTTGTTATACAGAAATTTTAAAATTTTTATGTATTTATTGATCTTTTCTTTCAAGACTTCTGGATTTTTAAGTTTTAATTAGAAAAGTTTTCCTATCCCATGGTTATAAAGGAATTTACCCTTTGATCCATTTGGAGTTCTTCTTGGTGTGCAAAGTAAGGTATTGATCACCAAATGGCTACTAAGTTGTCACAACACCTTTTGTCAAAAATCCCTCTTTACCTTGCTGTTTGGAGATTCCAACTTTATCACAAACTAAATCCTCATGTGTATTTGAAGCTATTTCTGGACTTCTTATTCCATCCCATTGGTCTATTTAGTCGCATGCCAATACTATATACTGTTTTCATGACAGGCTTTAGAAGCTGCTTTAACACCTGATAGGGCTAGAAGGAAGCTGCCCCACTGCTCTTCTTTTCAGTTTTCCCAGTTACTTGTAGTTATTTTTTCCAATTGAATTTGAGATCAGACTGCCTATAGTTCCAGGGGAAAAATCCTATTGGTTCTGTTAAAGGGATTACATTGAATTCATAAATCAATTTGGGAGAACTCTGACTTTTTTATATTAAATCTTCCCCACCAGGAACATACTTCTTTCCATTCATTCAAATCTACTTCTGTGTCCTTTAGAAGTGTTTTAAAGTTTTCCTTATAATTTTTGCATATTTCTTAAGTTTATTCCTAGGTGTTTAATCTTTTTTGTTCCTACTGTATATCTTCTAAATGATTGTTTGCATAAATGATTTCCATATAATAATTTTACACCCCATTGCATTACTAAATGCACTTATTATTATTTTTTTTGCACTTATTATTTGTAGTAAGTTTTCAGACATTCTCTAGGATTTTCCAGCTACATAATTATGTCATATGTAAATAGATATAATTTTATCTTTCTCTTAAGTTCTTATAATACATCTAATTTCCTTCTTACTTAACTGCACTGGCTAACATCTGAAACAAAATATTAAATACGAGAGTGAGTCAAAAATTATCCACACTCCGGTTGTATTAAAACGTCTATAAATTCTACAGCCAGAGTGCAGATAATTTTTGACCACCCTCGTAGCAGCAGTGATAGTGGGCTTCACTACTGTATTCCTAATTCTAGTGGGAATGCCTCCCAGTGTTTCCCATTAAAGATGATGCTGGCTGAAAAGATATGTAGCCCATTAAGGAAGTATCCATTAGTTACAATTTTGTTAAGTGTTCTTATGGAGAAGGGGTTTGTATTTTCTCAAGTATCTTTTCAGTAACTATGAAACAATCATAGGATTTTTCTCCTTTTTATTTTTAAGATGGATAGACGTATAACAAATAGACTTTCTATGCCTAAGTCATTTTTGTATTCCTGGAATAAATCTTATTTGGTCATTGCAATTTTCATCAGGTTGTGATATCTTTGTTACGCTAATGTCATAAAAGGAATCCGGAAGTTTTCCTTCTTTTTCTATACTCTGAAAGTTCTCATAGTATTTGAATTGTCAAATTTTTAAAGATTTACAAGAATTTTCTGTGAAACTAAGGCTGGTCCTTTTTCTTGTGTGTGGGACTAGTTTTTTGACAATTTCAGTTTCCTCTATGGAAACTGGTTTATCTATTTGTGTGTAAATCTTTCTACTTATTATTAGTTCCTCATTTTTTCTATTTTTAACTTATTGATTTCTAAGTTTGTATTTATTCATATTTTATTCCTGTTTTCCCTTGTTTTCCTCACTTTGAGTCAGAGGCTTAATTAATTTTTGTAAAAACATGTTTTTACATTCCTGAATATTCTTCTGAGTACCACTTTAGATTATACCATAGATTCTGATACACAGTGTTTTCTAGAAAAATTATGTGATTTTAATTTGTATTTCTCCTTTGACCCAAAGTTACTTAATAGTTTTAAAATTTACTGATAGAAGGAAATTTTTTCCCTTGGTTTCATTATTAATTTCTGGTTGTATTGCATTGTGATAGATACTAATGTATAATTTCTACTCTTTCAACTCTACTGAGTCTTTGTCGCATAGTATGTAGTCAATATGTATCAATCTTGGAAAGGTATATCCTCTTACCATAGTAGAGGGCAGATATAACTGTAAGAACTATCTCACTGAGAATTTAAGTGTTCTACCTTTCTGATTGTTTTCATGTGGTGCATTTGGACTGAAATACAAATTCTGTCTTCCTCTGTCAAGGGCTCTCCTTTTGATTCCTGTCCCCACAAGGTTCATTCCCTTACACTTTTCCCTTTGCAAACCGACCAAATGTTACTATTTCAACTATCAGCAAAATGCTGATGACTCCCAAATCTCTACATCCTTACATCTGACCTCCAATCCCCAATGTCCAAGTGTCCAGAGGATAACCTCATTTTATTTCCTGTTATGGACTGAATCTCATCTACAATCAAATCTGTCTTCTTCCAAACTCTGCTCCTGGGTCCAAATCCTGCTTTGACCTTATCATAGCTGTTTACAGCAGTAACTTAGAAGCTCTTAGAGGGTAAGAATGGAGCATTGTATATATTTTTAATCTCCTGAATATCAACTCTAAAACAACCCTGCTGGGAAAAATATCATTTATTAAATGTTGGTGAATGACTCTAAGCTTAAATCATCAGCTGCAGGATATGAGCAAGGAAGGGGAAAAGAGAGGGTTAGGATTGGGTCTCAGGCCTTTTTAAAGTGCAGGGCCAAAGTGTTCCTGGAGTTGGCAACATACCCACCAGTCAGTCCCCAAAATAAATGCTAGCTTTACCTAAGACTCAGGAAAAACTCAGTGTTATAAACCTGATATATTTATACTTTTTCCTAAAATAAATAAAATATTACATATAATAATCTAAGGGAAATTAACCAGGCCTATTATGTACCACCACCCCAACCATATAGTATAAGACAAGCTACAGAGTTAAGTAATCATTATGGATTTCTGTCACCCCAGGCAACTCACAAAACCCACTGCTCCATTTCAGCCTCAGAACCAGTCTTGAAGGCAAGGTAAAAAGTGTCAGGCACTCAGCAAAATGATTTTTAAGGGCCCCTGGCTCTAGGGTAGCAGTATATTTCTAGAGAAAAACTGAAGCATCTCTAAGCAGCTTACAGAGAAGCTGCTGCCAGATGAGTTCATATGTAGCACTGAGGACACTTGTTAACCAGTACTGGGAAATGAGTACAAATGAAGAAGGCTTCATTCATCAGCCATATAGGAAATTCACTGGCGAAATTTATGAAAAATGCAGCAAGGACGCAGTACTGTACTGGGCCAAGACTGTAAGCTCTGGTGTTAGATTCCCTGAGTCCAAATCCCTGCTCTACTACCTACTGCTGTGGGACCTTTAGCAAATTTCTTAACTTTTCTCTGCTTCAGTTCCATCATCTATAAACTAATAATGATTCCTACAGCCCACAGTACTATCATGAGAATTACATGAGATGATAAACGCATGCACAGTAGTTAGAGCAGTGTCTAGCACATATTGGCACACAAGTGCTTAATATATGCTAGATGTTATTTTCATCAAAGGTGGGATATGTTTTCTCTTACACTAGTAGGCTTCACAGCTATTGAACATCAAAAAGAAAAAAAAAAGACTTAAAAGAATTAGTCACGTGTGCAATAAAAACACTGATGTAAAATATATCCATTGAGAGAACAGCACTGGATGCAGAGATTCAGAAATAGTATACTTGCATTTGCTATCTGTTTAAATATTTGCTGTTAGTATATCAGCGTCAGGTCTTGCTTACCAAGAGAAGTCCCCTCCACCCTTACTGCTCCCAAGCTACAAGGAAAATGGCCACTCACAGCTGGAGAAGGCTCTGCCACATGGAATAAAACATGCACATGAACATGGACTTAGCACGTGTGAACAGTGTCTCAAAAAACTCTGAGGTGAAATAGAACATGCTTTTCCCACAGCCTTCAATCTGAACATACAAGGGACTTGATTTCTTACCCAATAACATCATCTCCCCAATATTGTCTTCTTCCATCTCTGAGGTGGGCTCCTGAGCAGGATCCAGGCTTACACATTCTTCTTGAGAGTGAAATACATTCAAATCCTCAAAGACCACCAGCTGCTAAAAGAGCAATAGGCCCCCCTCCTCTTAGTAACAGAGGTTCCTTGACAGCCCTGCTGTTAAGAAACACTGAGATCAGGGAAGAGATGGCAAAAGGGATCTGTAAGTCCCAGGCAGACAGTAAAGCCAGGCTGAGAGAGGAGCCAGAGGAAAAAAGACAGCTGTCCAAGGAGGCAGTGAAGAATGAGCCCCATCTCCCTGCTGACTCCCAAATGGGTCTTTATACGTGGGAGGGCTGCAAGAGCAGAGAAGGTCATGCACTCAAAGAGTGAACAGGAAAACTGAACCAACCTCAGACTCAGCTTTCAAACACAGAGACACTGTCTCCTGTTTCTGCTGGATTCCTTCTCTGGGTAGAAGCTTCACTAAGGGACGAGGTTGCACTAGGGAAAGAGGAAGTTGTAGTTAATAAAAAAGTCAGTGATTCTAATATGGAGACTCTACCCACACCTTGAAGCCAGACTGTCCTTATTCCTTTGGTAGGTAACTCGTGGCTTTTTCTGCTCCTATGAGCCCAGTCAGAGGTCAAGCCACAAACCACAGGGTCTTGAACCTATATGGGGTCTCTTCATAATGAAAGGGACGATTCCCCTAAGCACCTTTTAAAATTCCCATTACTACTAAGGGGAAGGTTGGGGAAGGTAAAGTCTGAAGATGCCACCAGCAAGCACAAAAGTTAACGAAATTCCACATAAGCTAAAGTCAATTTAATAATTCATCCACATTTCTTAATCCTAAAAATATACACCCCACCCCTTTGTGTGGGTATGCACACTGCCTATTCTGTGGCTTTACATACACTTAGCAAACCACTCAAACTCCAGCTTGAGAAAAAAATACTCCCTGTCTCTGGCATGTTGACTTAATGGAATCAACTCCTTTTTTCGACACCCACCATCCTAACTTGGATTCATTCCTAACGTGGAAGCCTAGCTCAACCCCCAGTACCACCCTACCCCCTTCTCTTCTATTGAAATAGTATGTACTTCTTACCTCTGTTCTGAAGGTTTGAGCTCACATCCTTCACAATAACCAAGGTCTCCTTGACTTTCTGACTGGGCTGGACTAGGCTTGACTTGGGCAAGAAGGTGAGGAAGTGCTCTAGAACCAGCTGGTGAATGGTCTTGGGCCCACTAGTAGCATCTCGAAGTAGGTCTTGGCCCAGCTTGGAGTTGGGAGGAACTCTCAGTATAAAGGACCGCTTTGGCTTTGGGGGCATAGGAACCACTTTTGCAGCCATCGTGCCTTGAAATCATACACCACACTTGTTTCTGCTGAACTCTGAGAGCTACTTCTTACTGGAGGAAACCTGTCAGTCACGCTGCATATGAGAGAAACCATGGGTCAGGCTGGGGATGCCTGCACTCCAATATGTGCTTGGGTAGTGAGACCACATGAGATCTAAAGCGGAAAGGAAAGATAAGCTGCGATAGGGAACTCACAACTGAAAGGAAGATCCCTGAATCTGATACTCTTAGCAAGACCTGAAAGGAATATCCTGAGAATGAAAGCAGATGTGCGAACCTCAAGCGCCAAACAGAAGGGAGCAAAGACAACCATCAGAAGACCAAGGGCCATCCTCCTGAGAATGTGAAGTGCAAACTCCACTGTAAAGAACGCTGCAACTCATGCTGAAAAAAAACAATGCCCTAGAAGACTGGAAATCCAGGGTCCAATCCCGAGGGCATCTGTTTAGAAGTCAGGTTGGCCGCTGAATCTGGCCTCACTGCGCCCCTTGGACCGCCGGTCCCTCGGATGCCCTTCCGGGGGCAGCTGATGGCTCAAGGAGCAAACGCAAGGCCACAAGAGGTGTCTACATGTGTCCTACCGACTGCTTTCCGCCCTCAAAGTCCCATAAGAGCGACAGAGGACATCCCAGTAGGGCCCACCGGGCCAAGCCCACTCTGCAGCCTCTCCCCACTAACCAAAGGGCACCTTTACCGCGATGCCCAGCTGGCGGCATTACCTGGGGTGCGCTCCCGGCTGCCTATCCGGCCAGGCTCCCCCAGCAATAGACCTTGTTCCGCTCCTCAGAGGCCATCTCAGCCCAGCCTGGTTCCCGCCCTTCCGGAGTCCCTCACCTCTTGGGGTTCTGTCGCCCCTGGGCGCTCGCTGGGGACAGCCCAGAAACCCAGACTCGGGGAGAGACCGGGAAACTAGGCGCGAGAGGCCAAGCCCACCCCTCGCCCTTCGGAGTGTCCTCACAGGCAGCGGGCGACTATTGGTGTGAGCAGCCGTCAGTCAGAGAGGACGGCGGGGGCGCGGTGCCTTCTGGGAGGCCGGGTGCCTCAGCAGCCGTGACGTCACGCCCGGTACCTCATTTCCGGTGCGGAAGCTTGGTCTCCTCGCTTGGAGCGAGCAATCTGCGCTCGAGAAGGCGAGGCTCGAGGCAGGCTGGTGGAGCTCTTAGGCCGCAGGAAGGCCAGGTTGGTAGCAGCCGCGCTCCCTGCGGCTGTACCCGGGAGACCGAAAGCAGAAGGCTGGCTCCAGCCCGCCAAGACAGGTTGGCACCACTCCAGGTACGGACGGTCTCACTACAGGCGCTGCTGGGAAGTGTAGTTTGGCTCAAACAGCCAATGGGAGATCGCCAGGCGCAGCGGTTGGGACGGAGCAGGGCGGGGGCGGAGCAGGGCCGGGGCTCCACCGGAAGTGGGTTGTCCGGGGGACCGGAAGGTCTGTGCGAGGCAACTGCAGTTTCCCCTGAAGCATCCGGGGTCTATCAAAAAACTGAGGTGGCGGCGAGATAGTGGTACGTCATGGCTTCTGTCGGGTCTGGGGTCCTGTTACAGCCGTCCCTTCCGTCAGGGGCCGCCCTTCGGTCACAGCCGGGCGACACTCCTCTCCACTGTTTGCCAACTTCTACGCTGTGGTCTGGACCGGCCATCTTATTTTCTGAGGAATCCTAGTCCATCTCCGTTACGTCGTTAGCTCGTCTTTACTTTCTGCATTGTTCCCATACTCGGTTCATTCCCCAGTGAGGCATTGATCAGAATTTGGGGTCCCGCAAGAACAGGAATTGCCTTATTCCTTAATGAAACGCCAGCCTCAGGCAGGATGACTAAAGTGAAAATATAAATGAATTCTGTTTCTTAAGGTGACTCAGCCGTGGTCTAAAACGTGTGGCAACAATTAAAAAAAAAAAAAAGATTACTTGTCTTTCCAGACATCAAAATTACGGAAAAAAACCCCTTCTTTAATCAAAGAAGTATAGTTTGAACTACGAGTAAATAATTAGAATAATAAATGCCAAAATTGATCTGAATATATGTCGACTTGTAGGAAAGGGTAGCATTTAAGCTTGGTGCTGGCAAAAGTTGTCCCTTCTGGGGAAAAGTAACGTTCCTGTCTTTACGTACAAAAAAAATGTAATTTAATAACCAGTGAGATAACACTTAAGAGAATGTTAAGTTTAATACTGAGGCAAAATAGGAAACTGAGATGCCTTTAAGTAAAAGATAAACTTCTGTGACTATATTAAAAAAAAACTTTAAAAACAATATTAATAAAGTCAAATAAAACAATAGACTGGAACATAACTAAAAGATAAGCCAGGTAAAGAATAAGACGTTCCCAGCATAGGAAGTGCTCCTGCTCACTGACCAAAGACTAAGGCAATGAAGTCATTCCACAGTGGAGGAAAACGAAATGATCATTAACATTTGAAAAGATGCTTAGTGGGAATTCCCTGGCAGTCCAGTTGTTTGATCCCTGATCAGGGAACTAGGATCCCGCATACTATGCTGCATGGCCAAAAAAAAAAGAGAGAGAGAAAGAAAAGATGTTTAGCCACTTTGGAAACAGTTTGGCAGTCTTTCAAAATATTAACATAGAATTACTATAGGATCCAGCAATTCCATTCCTAGGTATAGACCCAAGAGATGAAAACTTGTACATGAATAGCAGCATTATTCATAATGGCTGAAAAGTGGAAACAACCCACATATCTGTCAAACAGATTAACAAAATGTAGTATATCCACATGGTTATTTTTTAGCAATAAGAAAGGAACAAACCAGTAATACATGCTGCAACATGGATGAACTTTGATACACTGTGCTAAGCAAAGAAGCCAGTCACACAAGACCACATACTGTATGATTCTTATGTGAAATATCCAGAACAGGCAGATCTGTAGAGATAAAAAGTAGGTTAGTGGTAGCTGGGGACAGAGGGGAATGGCAAGTGAATGTTAATGGGTGCAGGGCTTGTTTTGAGGGGGTGGTGAGAATGTTCTGGAATTAGTGGTGATGTTTGTACACGTGGATATACTAAAAACCACTTAGTTGTATATTTAAAAGTGTGAATTTTATGGTATGTGAATTATACCTCAATTTAAAAAGACCACCAGACAGGGAAAATTACGTCCTACAAATACAAATATTTACTATGTAAAATATTTATGAAGAAGTACTACAGACAACTAAGTTCAACATCTAGACTCCACATAGCAGATACCATTTTTATAGGCTTGATGGAAGCAATTTTCACATTTTGAGGTATAGGGAAGTCATTCTGGCTTATACATGATTTGGCTTGAACTTTATGCTAACTAGAACAGCCTGTCTTATGGCATGTCAAACATACATTGTATATCTGCTTTAAACATTTGGAAAAAAAAAAAAAAGAATACAGTTACCAGATTGTTTAGAATGTCCTCTTTGAAGATAGCGATAAATGCCCCCCCCCTTCCCTGCCTCCATGACACCAATGCTAGTACTCCTTTGAAGATCAGGTTCTCTTCCAAGGTTATGCTAACTAGCTGTGTGCATGCTAATCTATCTCTTTTGAAACCTTGAAGAAAAGTACCCCTGTCATGTTTCATGTTTGTTCTTTGTTCTGGCAAGATATAAAACTGTTGTTCAGGCATCCAAAATAGTCAGGTGGTGATTGAGATGTAGTTTCAGACATGTGCCTGCATCATTGAGAATGGGAATTTTCTGAACTGTATCAAACTCAAGGATACCAGAAGCCATTCTCAAAACAGTATCTGCTAGTAGCTGCTAACTTCAACCTAATGGTCCAAAGTTTCCCTTTAAAACTTTGCAACCATTTCGGACCCAAACCAGTCCTTACTTAACAAGCACTCTTACTTCTTGCCAGCTTCAATTATAATTCTTGGCAAACAACTTATGTAGCTTTCTGGTTTTTGCCTATATGAGCCTCCCCCATTTTGTAGGCTGATGGAACACAATTCAAGTGCTTCTTAAATCTGTGTCTCCCAGGCTGTAGTCCTCACTTTGGCTCAAATAAAACTCTCTTCTATTACTATTATAGATTGTTTAGCAAATATATGTGTTGACAGAATGAAGCAAAAAAGTAGAAGTTCACATGGAAAAATTCATAGCTTCATTAGCAGGTCATGAAATAAATTAAAACACAGGTAAAACCTCATCACATCTTTATTATATCAGCAAAAATTTTTAAATGACGAACATTGCTCGGGCATGAAACATTCTTTCCAAAAGATTGTATGGCCAACTACTGCAAGTGTTATCAAATAGCTCACATTCTGGAACAATTTTAGGAATAACAGGAGAAAAAATATGTGTGTGGGCAGGTGGCAAAAAGAATACACCAAAAAATATATATGTATAAATATATATATACACCAAGCTGTTCATGGAAAGATAGCAAGGGATAATTGGCAGCAACAAATGGCCAACCATAGGGAACAGCTGAAAAATAGGGCACGTGAGCTCTGCCAGCATGTGGATTATGCATATAGAATGAAACTCCATGAAGAAAGCAAAGCACGTGCTCTGTGCTCTGATCACAACCATGGAGAACCTAGGCTCCAATCTAGGCTCTAGAGTGAAGATAGGAAAAGAAGTTGGGGTAGGAGGAGTTTGGGGTTCAGTCTTCATTTGATCCTTCTTTGCTTCATTGAATCCTCCTTTGATTCTCCTTTCAGTGAGACCATCAATTTTTTTTTTAATGTTTACCTTTATTTATTTATTGGCTGCATTGGGTCTTTGTTGCTGCACACGGGCTTTCTCTAGTTGCAGAGAGCTGGGGCTACTCTTCATTGCAGTGTGCAGGCTCCTCGCGGTGGCTTCACTCTTGTTGCAGAGCACGGGCTCTAGGCACCTGGGCTTCAGTTATTGTGGCACATGGGCGCTAGAGCGCAGACTCAATCGTTGTGGTGCACGGGCTTAGCTGGTCCGCGGCAGGTGGGATCTTCCTGGACCAGGGATTGAACCCGTGTGCCCTGCATTGGCAGGCAGATTCTTAACCACTGCGCCACCTAGGAAGTCCCCCTGTTTGTTTGGTTTGGTTTGGTTTGCTTTGGTTTTTTTTGGCTGTGCCATGTGGCATGTGGGATCTTAGTTCCCCAACAAGGGACTGAACTCATTGGAAGCATGGAGCCCTAACCACTGGACAACCAGGGAAGTCCCAGTCCTCTTTTCTTACATCCCTCTCTTTATGTCTCTTTATTCTTTTTTTTTTGTGGTAATTTTTAAAAATTGAAGTATAGTTGATTTACACTGTGCTAATTTCCACTGCACAGCAATGTGACTCAGTTATGCACATATATATACTTTTTTTTAAAATATTCTTTTTCACTTTTTAATATTCTTTTTTTTTAAAGGTCTCCTGTAGGCAAATGGGATCTTATAGTAATCAACTGAGTGACAACTGCAATCAATTGCAGTTATGACTACATTTTCTAATGGATTTATTTAGGAGGCCCAGCCAATAATTCTAAGAACCACAGTTCATTAATCCAGGTACAAAAATATTTTCTAATAACCTAGTCTTCTAGTGTTTTCCTTAGGCTTCCTAAGTCCCCAAGACAGGGGAGGATAGAATGAGCGAACACATCCCTGCCATGGGGTCCTGAGGGTGGGCTCAGTGTCAGGAACATTGTGGGGTGCTCATTCATACAAGGATTTATTAAGCAACAGCTATGTACTTCCTTCTCTGAAATTCATGGCATGTCATCAATATGTGTGTTCTTTTTACCAATATCTGTGTACCCAGCTTACTTCTGCTTCTGTTCCATAGGCTCCTTGGGCACAGGGACTGTTCTCTCATTGATTATATTCCCCACAGCAGCTGGAACCCAGTAGGTGTTCAATGACTGTTGAGTATATGGATTCAAGATACAAGGCCAGGAGCCTGAAGAGAGATGCAGAGTGTTGGGTATTCACTGAGGCCCCTGGCCACTTGCTGGACGGATGGTCAGAGGATCCACGTTCTTCTCTCCATCGTGTGTCCTGGGGCCGAAGGTAGGTTGAAGGGGCCCAGAGGGAAAGAAGCCAGTGGATCTGGAGATGTGGGATTTGGCTGTCACATTGTAAAAGGAAATGTCCCCAGTCTTGTAGTTCAGGAAGATGCCTGCATGGGGGCCTCCCTCATCTGGGTCTAGGGAAAGCCGGACGCCTGGCACTCACTCTACTTCCTCATCATTTCTATCCAATAACCATTCTCCGGTGACAGAGTCATATTCTCCTTGCTGCTGCTGCCTTGCAGACACCCAGGACCCACCCCGTCTTGTCTGCCACCTTCATGTCTCAGTAATGGCGGCTAGAGAGCAAACTTGGAGAGCCCAGGACAATGATTCAGCTATAGAGTCCTTCTGGACTAGCAGGCAGACGGTCCTACTTTTTTTCCAAGTCTCACAGTCTTCAAGTCATCAGAGAAGATGAAAGATGAGGTTGGGGTGGGCAGTTTCTGCTTCCAGAATCTCATTAACTGCAGAGAGAATTAAAATTCCTAGCTTGAAGTCCATGGGCAACATTCCCACAAGGTTCTCCCCACAGCCAGGAAACGTGGACAGGGTTGTTCTTCTGGAGCACACTGGGGGACAGCACAGGGACCTAGCAGGCCAAGGCTACTTGCCTCAGGGTGCCTGACCACCAATCAGTTCTGGAACTACAGAGAAAAAGCAGATGGGAAAATCCTGAGCATTCCCATTCAGGGGGGCTAAATCTACCCTTGTCCTCACAACAAGGAAAGACAAGACTCTTCTCCCCCCGCCCCCCCCCGACTCAGAACCCTGCTTCCTCTACCTGAATGTAACCCCATTCCTTCCTGGCACCCAGGCCTGCCATGGCTACTCTAGTCTGGTGAGTTGACTGCCAATGACTGGCATAGAGCCTGTGAGGACTTGTCATGATTTTTCTCCCACCTTTGTTACAGGTGTTTTTCTCTTGTCTAAGGAATGCCCAGAAATCCACAGCACAAGGGAAAATTGCAGTAATCCCTGGCCAGCACATACTGCCACCACCAGACTCACCATTGAACGTTTCCATTTCTGAACGCAGGGTTTCTAAAAGAAGAAAGGGAGTTTGAGTTAGGTTTCCTGGGAAGGGACAGGCCTTGGAGGGGCTGAAGAAAGAGTCAGAAATGCCGTGGGAGATGGAGAAGGGACACAAGGGAGCTCTGGGCTACATGGCTTTCAGGGAGGAGGTGAGCGGCTACCCCCCATCTTCCCACAAGTCCACCTACCCAAGAACAGCTTCATGCGCTTCTCCACAAACTCTGATTTCTGGTAGAGCAGGTGGATCTTTTCTTTTACCTCTGGAGGAGTGGCCCACAGCTCAGAGACAGTCACCATCTTGGCCCTAGAGACAAAAGACCATTGGTCAAAGAGACCTGGAGCATGGGGGTGGCCCAAGGTCCCGTGAGCTGGAAGGGAGGTGCAGCCTCCACAGGGCACAACCCAGCCTTGGCTTCGTAAGGCAGGTCCTCCCTGAGCTTCAAGTTCTAAACACTGGTCCTCAACTCTGGCCATGGATTGGAATCACCTGGGGGAGTTTTGAAAACCACTGATATCAGAATCATGAGTTTTGATAATGGCCATAAAATGGTGCTGATGTTGAAATGCTCAGCCTAGAATTACCTATGTCAAGTTAATTATACTTCCCTGAATCTTGTTATTGAAATTAAGATATTGTGAGAAAAATAAACACAATGAGATACCACTTCACAGCTATTAGGATGGCTACTATTAAAAAAATCAAAAATAATAAGTGTTAGCAAGGATGTAGGGAAATTGGAACCCTTGTGCATTGCTGGTAGGAGTGTAAAATAGTGCAGACACCATGGGAGATGGTACTGTAGTTCCTCAAAAACCTAAACAGAATTATTGTATGATACAGCAGTTCCATTTCTGGGGATATACCCAAAAGAATTGAAAGCAGGACTCAAACACATATAGGTACACCAGTATTCACAGCATCATTCACAGTAGCCAAAAGGTGGAAGCAACCCAGGTATCCACTGATGGATGAGTAGATAAACAAAATATGTATGCAGATGGTGGAATATTATTCAGCCTTAAAAAGGAATGGGATTCTGGCACATTCTATAACATGAATGAACCTTGAAGACATTATGCTAAGTGAGATAAGTCAGGCACAAAAACCCAAATATTGTATGATTCCACTTACATGATGTAGTTAGAGAAGTCAAATTCATAAAGACACAGAGTAGAAAGGTGGTTGCCAGGGGTTGGGGGAGGGAAGAATGGGGAGTTGTTTAATGGTGTGGAGTTACCATTTGGGAAGATGAGAAAATTCTGGGGAAGGATCATGGTGATGGTTGCACAGCAATGCAAATGTACTTAAAGCCACTGAACTGTACATTTTTAAATGGTTAAAATAGTAAATTTTATGTATATTTTACCACCAAAAAAATAATTTTAAAAAATTGATGCCTGGGTCGTACTCCTGAAGATTCAGGTTTAATTTGTCTGCTGGGGCCTGGATGTCAGGATTTTGTAAAGCTCCCCGAGGTGATTGTAAGGTCCAACCCCTTCCCCTCCCCTCTCCTCCCTTGTGTGCTAGGCTTAGCAGAGCTACTCCTGGAAAGTGCTTCCCTCCTTGTGGCCACAAGCACTCCTGCAGGACCAGTTTTCATAAGGTGACTTGCGTAGGACACAGTCTGTTGGGGAGGGGGGTTCTTAGGAAGCCACCACCACACAGCAGGCTGTATTCCTTTGGTCCATTCTTCGACCCCATGCTCCCCATCCTGATGGTGCTCCCATTCTCCCTACACAAATCCAGAAAGGCCTTCGCCTTCAGAAGCTGCAGGAAATAGGAGGAGCCACAGGCCCTGGGTTGAGAGCATCTCCCTGCCTTGCCTCCCCAAATGCTTCCTGGAGGACACCCAAGGGATCATCAGGGGACCTCTTGGTACCTGTGCAGGGTGACTCCAATGTCCTAGAAGAGAAAAGAGGGAAGTTCTCTTTTACCAGTCTCGCAGAGGCATTGCTGATTCCTGCCTCTCCTCCTGGGCTCCTAGCCCCAGAGTGTCAGCAAAAAATGGGGCACCTCTCCCCAGTTTAATTCTAATCTGAGGTGGCAACCCAGCTGGGGCCTGTGCATAACTGTACCCAAACTGCTTATCTCTTCTGGGAGATGCCAGGGGATCCCCTAGATACTGAGCCACCCTGGGCTCCCAAGAGTTCATTGAATGGGGCCTGGGCACAAGAGGCATTGTGGGTCACCAAGGCCAAGTCCCACCCTGCAGCCCTAAGGGCCTCACCCACTGGCTTGGGCAGAGCTGATGGCAGTGCCAGGAGCCCATGTCACCCTTCTGAGCACAGCAGATGGGGGAAGCCCAGGCCCAGCTGTACTCACCTTCATAAGCTCCCATTCCGGCTGGCACTGCTTGGCCTCCAGCTCCCCAATCAGCTTATCAAGAAGAGCGATGTCCTTTGTCATTTGGGTGCCATATGTCTCCCTAACCTGGCCGATGGTCTGGCCCAGTCCCTCCAGACAGGCCGCAAAGAGCTGCTCTTGCTGCTCTAAAAACTGGCACAACTGCTCCAACTGGTTCTGGATTCTCTGCTTCTGGGTTTCAGCTTGTTTCTGGGGGAACAGAAGATGGGGAGGTGTAGGAGCCATTGGGGTGAGGTGGACAAGTGTGTCTGGAAGTCCCCCTCCTGGAGGGGTAAGAGGCAGGCTTCCTCAGCCTCTTGGAGGCCTGAATTCCAGAGCAGGAGGCAAAATGGGCTGGAACCTTCCAGAACAGGTTGGCTTTTGGAAAATGCCCTAAAACATGGTATTATGGGTTGAATTGTGTCCCCTCCAAAATTTATATGTTAAAGTCTGAACCCCAGTACCTGAGAATATGATCTTGGAAATAGGGTCGTTTCCGATGCAATTAGTTAAGATGAAGTCGTGTTGGAGTGGTGTGGGTCACAGGAATGGGGAAATTTGGACACAGATACACACATTGAGAATGTCATATAAAGAAACGGGAATGGAGACACCTACAAGCTGAGGAGACAGGCCTTGGAGAAGCCTTTCTTCATGGCCCTCGGAAGGAACCAGCTCTGCCAACGCCTCGCCTCTAGAACTGTGGAAAGACACATTTCTGTGTTTTAAGCCACCCAGTTTATGGTACTTTGTTAGGGCAGCCCCAGAACACTAAGATACCTGGTGTCATCTTCCTTCCTTGGGAGCCAGTGTGAGGATGGCATATGTCTGGGGTCATAAATGGACAAGGTCAGGACCACAAAGTCTGCACGAGGGAGAGTTCTCTCCACTCTCCCACAGAGTCTCAGTATGACCCTGAATGGGAGCAGTCAGTCCATCTATTTGAATGCAAGTGAACTTGACTTGCAATACTCTTGCACACTGCCACCCTGTTTCTCATCATCACTAAAAAGCTTCTGTGGACATGTGAAGTGGCTCTAGGGCAAACTTTCCTTCCTCAGAGGAGGGAGAGGGCCCTTCAGATCTACTGAGACTGGAAAGAAGAAATCTCATTTTTGGCTCAGCAGGACAGGACTAAGTCTTTAGTTCTTTTGAACCAAAAAAGTTTCTTCACCTTTTGTCGTTTTTAATATGGGCACATTCATTTATTAGCTAAACTGATAAACACAACAAAAAATGCTAGTGGACAACTCTGGTGTAAATTCCAGAGAGTGCAGAGCCTCACAGGATGCTTTGTGGATGTTTGCCCAGCTCCTATGCCGTCGATCCCCGTGGTTCCCTAGTCAACACACGAGAGTAGTTCTGATGTTGCTTGGTGTTTTCTTGTAATTAAGGAGTAAGACTACCAACTTTGTGCATGTGGAACCGCACTCCTTCCTCTGTGATGTCAGCGGCCCCTGCTGAATCACACCCTAGGTTTTGGTTGCAGAAGAGTGTTCTCTCCATCTTGACAATGTGTCAGCACTGCAGACATGCACTTGTGCATCTGGTCTGCACGAGTCAAACTTTGCCCATCACCTTCTAACTCTAGACCATCAACGAAATAATCAACCAAGGCTGGGTTGTGGCATTTGCCATTTCTGTGGTGTAGATATTCCCACAGCCAGTTTCAGGTTTCCAATGTGATGTTCCTAAACATGGAGACTGGAACACCTTTTGTTGTTGTTGATGGTGGTAACGTGGACTTTTTTCTAAGAGGACAGGTCAGTTGCCTTGTTCAATGGCCTATATTCTAAAATTCTCTAATAAGTTTGGTCATGATTAAATTATGGATAAACATGTGGGGCGAGAATACCATAGACCTAATGCCATGCTCTTTCTAGCACATTGCATTGGGAGGCAAAGACTGTCCAGTTTGCCATCACCATTATAGTGATACTAGGATTGTTGCTTGGTTAAGGAGGGGTCTACCAGATATCGCTACTGTAAGTGTATATTATTTCCTTTATAATTACTAAGTAATTTGGGAAGTGGTACTTTGAGAGTGTGTAATTATCCTGTTCTCTAATGATTTTCTCTAAAAATTTTAGCATCTATTGCTGCTCCTTGTCGGTGTCTATTGTGTAGTGGAAATTTTCTAATTCAGTTGTTCTTCTGTACTTGTCTTAGCTGGCTTTCTGCTGTAAAGAAGAGCTTTCCCTACTCCTTCCCTGTGATTAAAAAAAAATTTTTTTTATTGTTGAAAAGAGGAGGAGAAGGAGAAGGCCTGAAAACAGCATCTCCTTTCCGCAGGTGCCCATGTCATTGTATCTTAAGGGAAGGCTGGACCCTCTTGTCTCCCTGGGTTTCCCTGAGCAGCCCAGGCTCCTGCCTCACCCCGCTTTGGGGGCCATCTCTGACCTCTGCTCCATCCACAAGTTCCAAGCCACATGGGATTAGAGGAAAGGGTTTTCAAACTCTTAAATTCAGGAGTTTTTCCAAAAGTCAGATACCTGGACCAATGCTACCCTCCTCCCATTCTGCCCTGTTATCTTTTCCGGTTTCACACTGAGGTATGGTGAGTCCCAACAGAAGTTTGGAACTCAGGGAGGGAGACAGGATCCAACCAACAGAAATGCATCAGACAAATCAAGCTCTGTGGGGTCGGCTCCTTCACATGCAGGGAAAACAGAAGCAACTTAATGCATGTGAGAGTCTGGACAACAGGTTAACAGGAAGACCACTAAGTTGTACTTATTGAGATCTGTGGCATTGCAGAACCACAGTTTTAAAGAAAATGTCTACTTTAAGCATTTGAATTTTAAAAATCAGTATGGTTTTTGTAAAAACATACAGTAGACCACAACAACAATTATAAAAACAACACAGAGGAGTATTTAAAAGTGAAAAGTCTCTCCTGTCCTTTCCTCAATCCCATTCCTCAGCTATAGCCACTAGCATTCGTTTCTCTAAAACACTTTGTGCTGAATTTAAGAAAGCATGACGGGCCTGGAAGATGCCCCTCCTTGCTGGAGGTGGTCTCCCTCCTCAGGAACAAGCCCATCCTTGGACACCTGTTATTCCCTGCCCCCCAAGAGCAGGTAACTCTGTGATTAGCTCTGCTTCCCTGTGAACCAGTACAGGACCTCAGGGACCCCTGCTCACTCCCAGCTCCGTCCCTACTTCTGCAGGGGTGAACCCAGGCAGTGACTGGCCACAGACCAACCCTAGTCTTACCAGGGAGTTCAGTGTCTTCTTATCCCCCTGAGATCTCTGCTCCTCTCTAGATTTTCTCAACTCCTTCAGATCCTCCAGCTGCTTCTGAATTTGTTCCTGGAAAGAAAGAATACTTGTTGAAGCTTAAATTTGGCTCCTGCCATCTTGGTGCCAACTCCAGATGGGAAAATTTCCTTCAGGGGGAATAAAGCCAAGGCTGCTGCAGCCAAGAGCATGGAGAGAGGTACCTAGGAAAGAGGAAGACCGAATCTATCACACCAAAGGGAGCAGAGCCAAGAGGCAGTGAGAAAGATTTTTGATGACCTTTTGTGAGCACCTGGATTCAGCCATACCTGGAAGTAGATTTCTGTTGACCTCCAAGCTACATGAACCAATAGCTACCTGAATCCCTCTTTGCTGGCTTGGTTTGTATTGTGTTTGCCATTTACAGCCCAAGGGTGCTGGCTAATGCACCAACTCCCAGTGTTTTGGGGGAAATGAAGCAAGCCCTGGTGTGTTCAGGTGCCCAGCAGAGAAGGGCCCCAATGCAGGAAGCCCTACCTTGTATTCCAGGGCGGCCTCCTCAATGGGGCGTACCCGGTGGCCTCGGTGCTCCTGACTCAGTCTGCAGATGAGACAGATGGGTTCCCCGTGGTCCTCGCAGAAGAGCAGCTGGACCTGCTTCATGTGACGCTCACACTGTGGCAGGGAGTTGGGACTCAGGCTGGCCATCTGCAGGCCCTCCTGCCATTCACAGCTTCCATGGTTCTTCCCCAGGAGCAAGTCCTGGCACCGGGGGCAGCTGGATGAGCGGCTGCATGAGGCCTCAGGATCCCTAGAAGCAACGGAGCAGCTGCAGGAAACATGCACACAGCTGCCACCAACCGGGTCTCCTTCTTGGGCACGGTAGAGGGGACACACAGCCTTGTCTTTCAGCCTCCCTGGGGACGTAGCAGTGGAAAAATCTCCTGAATGACAAACGAAAATGTTAGCAAGGAATGCTGCAATCACAGCTTAGCGAGATTCTGTGCCTGGGACACGTACGTTCTCAGGCCTCTCCATAGCTTGTCCTCCCCTTGACTTCCCTCCAGTGAGGCAGCAAAGGAGCCAATGGGACTGAGGGCTAAGGGCTAGATCTCATGTCAGTCCTGAGACTTGGAATTCTTGGGCATTTATCCTAAAAAAAAGGCCTTTTGCTATAAATTCTATGCCTTCCTCCTCCACATACACTGATATAGGTGATAATAAAGACAGTAGACTGGTATATGCTTTGCCACTTAGCACCACCCAGACCACTCATAACTTGAGTAGAGCTCCCAGGGGACGGTGACTCACTCATGGCTGGACCCCAGCCCCTAGCAGAATCCCTGGCATGTGGTGAGCATTTGGGAAGTGCGTGTTGAATGAAGGAATGAATGGGCCACTGCTCACACCCAGATTCAGGAAGCATGAAATGAAAGTTAAGAAGGGGACTTTACAAGGCTGAAGTGTATAGCCCACCGTGATGACCTACAGCCATGGCTAGCTCTGCCCCAAGACCGTGGCACAGCTTCATAAAGCAGAAATGACGGGAGATACAAGAGGAGCTAGAAACGCCCTCAATCCATGAGTCCCCTCCCACCTCCTCTCGCAGGGTCCCAGGGATTCAAGTGAGACTGTGAGCTTCCCAGTGACCGTTCCCCTTCCTTCCCTCGTGATAGCATTTATTGCTGTCCATATGGCTGCTCCCACCACCAAAAAACAAAACAAAACAAAAAACTACACTTCTCAGTCTCCCTCGAAGTTAGGTGTGGTCATGTGGCCCCAGACACCCTTCACCTCTTTGCACTTCATTGCCTTTCAAAGATATTTCACTTTTTACAAAATGAAGGTCTTTGGCAACCCTGTGTTGTCAGATGATGGTGAACATCTTTTAGCAACAGAGTATTTTTTTTTGCAATAAAGTATTTTTAAATTAAGGTATGTACATTGGTTTTTTTTTTTTTTTTAGACATAATGCTATTGCACATTTAATATAGACAACAGTATATTGTAAACATATGTACCGGGAAACCAAAAAGTTCAAGTTACTTGCTTTATTGCAATATTCTCTTTATTGCAGTGGTCTGGCACCAAACCTGCGACATGATTGTACATCCTGGCCAAGAGGCAGTAAATGGAAGCATCACGAGCAGCATCTAAAAACTTCCAAAAACCTTCCCTAAGTGATACTATTCTCCCTTGTCCCTCCATCCTGCTGCCTGGAATGAGGATGCCACCATCTGAGACCATGACCTTGAGAGCAAACTCTGTGGAGCAGAAAAGCAGCAGGAGCTTGGGTTCCTAGCCACAGGGGACCACATTTGTCCTGGACCACCTGTGTGTCATTTATGTGAAAGAGGAAAAAATGTCTATTGTTTCAGTTATGCTCTTTTGGCATTTCTGTCATTGGCAACCCACCATCAACCTAATTTCTGCCTCTAGTAAAAGAGACCTAGGATTTTAGCCAACAGCTCCCTCTGCCCAGAGAGAGGCGAATGGCAGAATCTCAGCCCCATGACATACTGCCATGGGGTATTGTGAGAAGGTGATGTTTTTACCCAGTCTTTCGCAGATGCTCAGCCTCAGGTCCGTGAAGCCCTTGGGAATTCTAAAGAAGGACTCCAGAGTGTCTAAGAACTAACTGAAATGTATGCAACATTTTATGAAGATGTGCAGATACGCATTTTTTTTTCAGGATTCAGAGCCTACATCAGATTCTCCGAGGGTTGAGGACCTCAAGTGGGGCCCAGGGATCCAGTGAAATGAATACAGTGGGGACAAAAGCAGGTTTTTAGGGGAAAACCTGCAAAGGTCATTGTTCCTAAGGATGCCAGGTCTTCTGGATTCTGAGGTCCTTTCTTACCTGAAAATGGAGGGCCTTCTGGATTTGAAGGCTCATGGAGCACACCGTCTACTGCCTCCTCCAAGGTCTCAGAAGTCTTTGGAGCCTCAATTCCACTCTTCTCTGCAGGTACTGTCGATTCCAGATGCTCCCAGATCTTCTTCTTTCCAGCCAATGATACATTGGAAATTGTATTCTTGAGTGCTCCCCCCTCCAGAGTCACGGCATGTTCTGGATTCCTGGAGCCTTTCTCTGGAGCCACAGTAGCCCCTGTGTTCAGTGCGGCTGCTGAGCCTTGATTCTCAGTTCTCATTTTCTCTTGAAGCAGAAGAATTTCTGGATTGAGGGGTTCTGTCTCCCCTGGAGAAATGGTAAATTCAAGGCTTTTGGGTCGCTTCTTTCTTGAAGGTAAACATGCTTCAGATGTCTTAAATCCTCTCCTTCCCGGGGACCCAGCATATGACCCACTGGAGAGTCCTTGGAGCCTTCCTGCAGAGCTGGCATTCCTGCGTAGCCCGACTCTCGGATCACTCCCCTTCTCCCCCTGTGGCTTGCCAGGGAAGGAGCTTCTCTTGGAGAACAGAGTCGTGTTCCTGGCCCCTGGCTTGCCCTGCACATCCAGGCCCTCAGACCCTTTCTGATCTCTCCGTTTGGTCAGAGGCTTCTTCTGGGGCCCCCTTCCAGCCTCAGGCTGGATGCATGGTGGGCAGCCAGCCCCATCACCACTTTGTCTCTGCTTGTCACCTTCCAGGCCATCTGGTATCTTCAGGCTCTTGGGCTTAATCTCCCCAGAGGAACCAGACATTGCTGAACTGTCTGTATCACTTTCTTGTACCTGAAACTCTGAAAAGACAGTGAGATGAAAAGGCATGAAAATGTCTGGTGCTCAGGCTCCAGGTTTGGGGCACAGGAGAGAAGAGAGAATCCCCTCAGAAATTAGAGAAGTTCAGGACATTCTAGACAACAGTAGTCAATTACCATTAAATAAGAACATACTAATTATCTGCTATCTTATTTCTGAAATAGTGCTTTTCAAACTTTTTAGGCAGGAGAACTTTTTTTCCAATATAAGGTCTTGCATAGAATAATAATAAGTGAAAACCCTAGTTTATTGGTACAAATTTATGTGAGACTTACAGATCTACAAAACTCACTTATTAGCCAATAAAGATTGGCACAAAATTTTGAAATCGGGTCATGAAGGGCAGTTAAAACTTCAGAAACTAATTTATTCGGGTGGTTTTTATTCCCCTTTGATTTCACGAGGCGAAGAAAATCCTAACTCACACAGACAAGTGTAAATGGTAATTTTCTGAAAAAGCATGCCTGGAAATTTCTGGACACTGTTTAATTAAACAGAAATGATGGGAAGGGCTGAATTCCAAGGTCTCCATAAAAAGGAATTTAAGTATAGCATGAACTATCACACTGATGGCCTCCAGTATTTTAAAATTTGGTTAACGACCCATTTTGATATGAATTTGTTAGTTTTGTACGTTGAACAATTAATAAAATTTGAGTCAGGTATTTGCTAAAATTCTAAAGAATCCCTGAAATGTCTTCCTGGGATACAATTTGAAAAACCACCACTTAAATAAAGAAATGAAAATAACCTATAATTAGCACTTTAATTTTCGGTTTGAAAAAGTTCTTATTAAAATTAAAGTTGCTTAAAATACTTTGCTATTGGCTTTCTAGGAAAACATGTTACAAAAACCGGCTCAAGAACTGGTTAGAAACCCTCAAGAAGCAAATAACCAGATTTTAAAATATGAAAAATTAATTTAAGAATTCTACTCATCAAATTACACCAGACTCAGATTATAGTTTAGCTTTATCACTCTTTCAAAGAGCAGAGGATTTTTATATTATGTAAACTCTTCTACCTCATAGAAGTACATGGAAAGCATTCCTAATGTATTCTTAAATTCTAGAAATAGAAAAATTCAAACATCAAAGAATAGTTTTTTTAACTGATCACTGATTAGCCCCCCTGCCAAATCACCAAAAAAAAAAAACAAAACTAAAAGCAGAAGTCGAATAGGCCACATTCTTTGATCACAATGCAATAAAATCAGAAAGTTCCAGCAAAAGGGTAGCAGAAGAAGGATAAGGAAGGAAAAAAGGAAAGAAGAAAGAAGGGAAGAGGGAGAGAGAGAAGGAAGAGAAAGAAAGGACAGAAGGAAAAGAAAAGGAAGGGGAAAGTCCTTTTGAGAATTTTAAAATACCTTTGTGACGTGTTAGAGAAGAACTCAAAACTGAATGAGGTGGATAACAGATTACCCATCAACCCTTTTGACAGGAGTGGTTAGTTTCTTGCTCACTCAAAGATACTCTTCTGTAGGTAAGTGTTAATGATGAATGAAGTGCGGGATTCTCTACCAACAGACATCCAGCTCTTGCCCCTCCTGATCCTGCCTCATAGTCAGAACCTCAGCCTTCTGGTTTTTGGGTTTTGGCTTTTGTGTTTTTAAAGCCATTGGAAGCCTTAGCTTTACTCCAGCTCCAAAGACCAGAGTGGGGGAAGGATTTGTTTGGCTGAAGTCACCGGGGTTTTCGTAGACCTGGGACTCCTGACCCCCAAGTCAGGAGGCACTGGTCCGAACACAAGTTCCCTCTCGCACCTTCCACCCCACTCCGCGAACGGCCAACAGTTGCACTGGGAGAGGAGGCGCGTGGGGCCACTTACCTGGGCCAATCGCCCTGTGGAGCTCCTCTGCCAGGAGGTACTGGTTGATGGCCCTCAGGACCTGCAGGGTCAGCCGCACGGCATCCTCCTCCCCGTAGTGGGTGACCAGCAGATCGGCCAGCTTCACTGGCTGGGCTGTCTGGAGTTGGCCCCGGGGGATCCGGGAGTGCTCCTTCTCCAGGCTGGTGTTCTGCAGCTTGAACTTGAACTTCTCAAAGTCATAGGGCACCAGCTCTTCCAGTGAGTACAGCAGATGGTCACTATGGGTCTTGTCCATGGCGCTGACCAGGAGAGTCTGGATGCAACTGTCTGGCTCCTGAGGGGAGAAATAGCTCTCTGTTCTGGAGCCCAGGGGGAGAGTGAGAAGAGGCAGCTTGTGAAATAACGGAAAAGGCACAGGAAATGCTCTGTGTTTTGGTGGGAACTGAGACTAAGGCTGTGTGTCATTGCTGGCTTGTGTTCTCTTTCTTAGATTCAGAAGCTTTTCCAGCTGGGAGGGCTCAATGCCTTGTCTGACACATGGTACTCCAGCACCCCAACTCTCACTCAGGCTGGACTGCAGAATGGTGGGTAAGTCTTTGAGGGAGGGTCTGGGATTGGATTCCAGATTTTTTTTTAATATTTATTTATTCAGTCGCAGCAGGTGGGCTCATTAGTTGCGGCATGCAGGCTCCTTAGTTGTGGCATGTGAACTTTTAGTTGCAGCATGCATGTGGGATCTAGTTCCCTGACCAGGGATTGAACTGGGGCCCCCTGCATTGGAACTGCAGAGTCTTAGCTGCTGCACCACCAGGGAAGTCCCAGATTCCAGATTCTTGATCTTTGGGCAAGCACTAAGATGCCTTCCTCTCTCCTCCCAGGATACAGGGGTGGGAGTGCAGGAAACAGAGCCCTGGTCCCATGCTGGAGAGAACCATGATGAGGGTCAGCCCCTCTAGCCAACTTCTCTGCTCCAGACTCTTGGGGTTTTACAGACCCTCTGGAGCCAAAGATAGGGGAATGGGGAGCAGCAAATAGAGCCCTGCAAGCTCTGCCCTTCCCTGCCAGAGAAGGCGGGTGAGACCAGAAGGGCACCACCAGGAGACAAGCCGTGGGGTCGCCCCGGTTGACGTAGCTCCAGTCATCTGGTTCTTCCAGCAACACAAGGGCCTCGAAACACCACGCCTGGGACCACCATCTCAATTTGTCCCAGAGCTAACTCTGTCATGGCTTCCTGGGAGCAAGCCCTGGAAGGAGGGCGTTATGCATGCACGTGTAAGGAACACATGTTCTGGACCAGGATGCTGGAGAAACATGGGTGAAAAAGGCATAGGCATCGTTAGGGCTTGCAGCCCAGTGTGGGGCCCCAGCGGTGGCTCCAAAGCTAATGGAGGTGGTGTAGGGGAGCCGACTGCTCCCTCCTTTAATGGCTCTGCCTGTCTGCTACATTAATTTTTATCCTCAACTTTTTGTTTCGAAAAATTTCAAATCCACAGAAAAGTTGAGAGCACACACCAATGAATACTTATATACCCTTTACCAAGGTTCACCAACCGTTTACATTTTATGTTTGGTGATCCTCTCTCTCTCACACATGCACACACTGTTTTGTTTTGTTTTGTTTTTTTGAAGCATTTGGTAATAAATTGAAAACATATCAGATATCACTCCAAATACCCTAGCTATTCTAAATACTAAACAAGGATACAAGGATATTATTTTATTATTTATTTATTTATTTAAATTTTTAAAATTTATTTATTTTTGGCCACCCCCCGCGGCTTGTGGGATCTTAATTTCCTTAGCAGGAATTGAACCCAGGCCCTTGGCAGTGAACGCGCTGAGTCCCAACCACTGGACCGCCAGGGAATTCCCAGGGATGTTATTACAATAGTATTGTCACACTCAGGAAATTTAACGTTGTTACAATGCTGCAAGCAGTCCATAATCAAATTCCCCAATTGTCCTGATAAAGTCTTTGATAGCTTTTTTTTTTCCAATCCAGGATCCAGTCAGAGATCATGCATTGCTTTTAGTTGTCACATCTCTGTACTCTCCTTTGATCTAGAACACTTTCACATTCCCCTCAGCTTTTAGAATTCTTTCAAGACATTGTTTTTGAAAAGTCCGTTCCAAGCACAAAGTCCCTCAATGTAGATTTGTGTGGTTGTTTCCTCATTATTAGACTGAGGGTCCATCAATGCCTCCTTGAGATCTCTCCATTGTAAAAATGCCATTTTTTTTCCTTGCAATTAACGTGGAATCTGGGTATGTGGAAAGGTCTCGCGCTTTCACAATCTTTCACCCCATGGTGTTAGCCTTCAATGATGATCCTTTCCTAAATCAGTTGCTAGAGTGGTGGTTGCAAAATCGTGGTATTTCTATCACTTAGTTGGCATCATTTGCATATCCTAGTTTAAACTTTCTGTCTTCCTCATGAAATGTTTGGCTTAACGGATGTTTGTTGGTAATACAATTACCCTTCAATGATGCTTCTTACTCTATGCTTTTTTTTTTTTAACTCTGTGCTTTATATCCATTATTCCCTAAAATCTCTGCAGCATCCCTTCAGTGCAGAATTGATCATCCCTGTTTACAGCCAGGATTAGTGGCTTAGAGACTTGCCCAGCACCAAGGTTCAAACTCATCCTATTAACCACTTTGCAGTATTGTCTCCCTGCATGATGATACTGTTACTTTACTATTCATCACTAACCACAGATGTCATCTTTTCAGCCAACCAACGAGGCTCAAAATGGGCCATGCTGACCATTCCCACAGGTCAGTGATAGCATTCTGATGCCTGGCTGAACAAAAAGCCCTGTGTATGACCAACTTGGGATCAAGGCTTCCATGAGTCCAATTGGTCTACGTGCTTTATATTTTACAGAATATTCAGTGTTTGGGGTTTAACAGCTGACAACCTCCAGTTTTCTGGATCCTGCTGAGAAAATAACACCCAAACCCAACATCTTCCCTGCAAAATGGATGAACCGAAACACACCTTTATCGTGCAAATGTCAGATGTGTGAAATTCTCAGGTTGGGCCAGAAGGGTTTTAACTGGGGTTTCTCTGGGACCAGGACCTGTACGAGATCCTGGAAGGCAGTCTCCCACCGCTGAGACAGAAATGATGAAATTGTGCAGTGCCATGAAGCATCCTTTGTGTTCCTGGGATCTCTGACGCCATCTTATCTGGCCAGGAAACTCCTCTAAGCTAAGATTAAGGCACCTACGACAGAATCGGTTAGCAAGCGGGGCTTTCCAATCTATAGTAGGATATTTTGCAATTTCAGTGACACTTTTTGCAACAGGCAATTCTGACACAGGGACTTCTTGAAAGGCCATGTTTTGTTGCCATGGAGGCCTTTCTAGGTCAAGAGAGGCTCACATTTTTTGAGGTTCCAGTAATTTTTTAAAATGAAGAAATGGGGCTTCCTAGGTGATGCAGTGGTTAAGAATCCGCCTGCCAATGCAGGGGACACGGGTTCGATCCCTGCTCCAGGAAGATCCCACATGCCACGGAGCAACTAAGCCTGTGCGTCACAACTATGGAGCCTGTGCTTTAGAGCCCGTGAGCTACAACTATTGAGCCCATGTGCTGCAACTACTGAAGCCCACCCGCCTAGAGCCTGTGCTCCACAAGAGAAGACACAGCAATGAGGAGCCCACGCACCACAACGAAGAGTAGCCCCCACTCACCGCAACTAAAGAAAGCCCACGCACAGCAAAAAAAAAAAAGACCCAACACAGCCAATAAAAAATAAATAAATAAAATGAAGAAATGTGAAAATAGGATTATAGTCCCTGGGGTGCATTTTAAATATTTAACAGGTAAAATGGATTGTTGATGAACTCTTCTTTCCTGTACCTCTTTGACTATACGTGTGCCCTTATTTGGGGACATGACAAATCTAAATCCAATGCAACTGCTGCAAACGGTCCAACCTTTGCTCTCCTCCTAAGTGATGCACAGCTCAGACACCCTGACCTTTTCTTTCAGGGGTATCACTTTCTACCACATTCATTTTTGCATCATTTTTGGATTTTAAAATCAATATGTACTACTTTTATAATAAAAAGAGAGTTTTTTAAAAGTATTTTATAATCAGATTATAAAAAGCAGATATCAGTCCTGTCCCCTCAACCATCATGATAAAGGAGGTTTGTTGTATTTGAATATAATACATATCTCCTATTAAGAGAATGGAAAGACCTGTTGGGAAGATTGTGGAACAGTTCCTGTGTTAATGTGAAATTGAAAATAATGGATCCCACTGTGACCCAAACTCTTCCTCACCCACTGGTATATTGACTTTTAAGGGAGAAATCTGAGACTTTGAGAAGCTAACCATTCAAGTTCAAAGTGAATTTCCAGGCAATGAACTTCCCTCTGAGAAACATTGTAACCGTGGTCTCTGAGGGTGAACCAAATTCTGGAACAACCTCTGATCCCCTAAATAGGATGGGAAAGGAGGGAGAGGAAGCCAGCTTCCCAAAGTGGGGTGCAGTGGCTGGCTTTGACCTGTCCCAGGTGATGCAGTAATGGGGTTGGAATAAGTCTCCAGTCAGCTCACCAAATGAGAGCTTGGTTTGCACTATGGTAACCTTAAGCAAGAGAGCTTGTAAGTTATAAAGTGCTATACACATTATTCTGATTGTTAAATCTAGATGGAGAGTAAGTGGGTTGATTGTTAAATCTAGATGGACAGTAAGTGGGTTGATTGTTAAATCTAGATGGACAGTAAGTGGGTTGATTGTTAAATCTAGATGGACAGTAAGTGGGTGCTCATTTTACTCTTTAAATTTTCCTATGTATTTAAACAGTTTACTTTTTTTTTTTGGCCGGGTGTGCTGTGCGGGATCTTAGTTCCCCAACCTGGGATGGAACCCGTTGCCCCCTTGCAGTGGAAGCACAGAGTCTTAACCACTGGACCACCAGGAAAGTCCCAACATTTTACAATTTAAAAAATTGAAAAAAAAATTTTTTTGGAGGCCGCCCTTGAGCATACAGTCCCTGACCGCCTAAGGCAACTGATTTCCCTTCCCGACACCCTTTGAGGTTTGGTTTACATAATCCTGCCCCCACTCCCAACCCATCTCCCACCTCTCACCCCGGGCAGAGCTGACCCCTCTTGCCTGGTGCTCCGATCATGCCTGTTCACCGCCTTGCATCGAAACTGTTCAGGAGTTTGGGAACTGCACGGAGTGGTGAGGAAATATGGGACTCTTGTGTAACATGGGCAAATTACTCGACTTCTCTGAACTTGTTTTCCTGTCTGTCAAACGGGTCGTTTCTGGAATTCAATGAGATAATGTTTGCAAGCGCGCCTGGCACCGTGGAGAAGTCCCAGCTTCATTCTTTGGTATTCCAGCGCCTGGCACGTCGTGGGTGGTGTCCAAGGAGGCGAACGGGAGATCCCTGCCCCAGCACTGCCATCACCACCGGGACCCCTGCTGCCCAAACCCGGCGCTCGGGGCAGGAGCGGTTTGTCTGCGGGAAGAACGGCTCGAGGATAAAGGGGAAGTGTCAGCGCTGGGGTGGAGACCCGCCCGGCACACCATCTCTGCCGGGACCCCCCGGGGCCTGCCGGAGGGAGGGAAAGGTCCTAGAGGTGCGACTCACCCCGGGGTCGGCACCCGCAGCGCAGGCGTTTGTGCGGACGACTCTCCGAACTACATCTCCTAGGAGGCCCCGGGAGTACGAAGGGCCAATCGGAGGGTGGGTGGGCGGGCCTTCGGGCACCTACGTCTCTTATGGGGCACTGGGCCGCGCTGCTGTTGTTAAGATTGGCAGCCGCAATGGCCAATAGCTGCTTCCAGCCCGAGCTGCCCCTCGCCTGGCGCAGAGGAGGAGCGGCAGTAGCCGCTGGCATCCCGGGCGTAGCGGTGGGAAGTGGTGTCAGCGTGTCCCGCAGTGGCTCTGGGCTCGCGGGATTCGGCGCCACAGGGCTGCACTGGGGCCGTAGATCCCCAGTCTTCCGCCCCTGATGAGCCTGTAGATCATTCATGTTTACGGCAAATATTTACCGAGTGCCTACTGTGGACATCTTACTGTGTCAGCGGCGGCGAGGGTGGTCATGGCAGGCAGAATCCCTGCCCCAAGGAGCTTATCTCCTGGGGAGGAGAGAGGTGGGTAAACGGTCATTTCCAGTCCTGCGAAGAGCTGTGAAATGGATCATTCAACCCAACACCAGCACTGCCCCCTAAGAACCCTGGAGTACAGATTCTTAAACTTCTTTGTATCATTATTCTTTTTGAAAAATCTAGTGATATGGTTGTAGACCATAGGAGTATTTTTTGTTTGTTTGTTTGGGGGGGTCGTTTTTTGGCAGCGCCAGGCGGCTTTTGGGATCTTAGTTCCCCCACCAGGGGTTGAACCCAGCAGGCAGTGAAAGCGCTGAGTCCCAACCGCTGGACCGCCAGGGAATTCCCTTTCTGTTTGTTTTTCTTGGGGGGGGGGGGGGGGGGGGGCGGTCCAGAAAAAACATGCTTCTATAGTTTCGTATATCATTTCGGGGGTTCATGGACTCTGAAGTCCACCTGAAGAAATCTATCAGGGGGCTCTCGACAAAGACAATCCCCACCCCACGGCAGCTAGAGCAGCCCCTGCTTTTTAACTGTTTTACGTATTTCACCTTCAAGAAAGTTTTCCTTTGATCCAGGTCTGATGCAGGAAAGAAAGAAAAAGAAGGGACACCCAGGTAGATGTTCTAGCTGTGATTCTAGTTCCAACATTCTAAGTCCTTCCCATCAAGACTACTTTCTAGTCTCGGGTAAAAAGAACCAGACTGAGTTCACCAGCATGGTGGTGTGAGGGGCACCTTCTTATTCAAATCCTTGCCATTATTCTGGAACATTCCCTTGCCTGCCACACTTGCCAATTAGTTAGAAACTGTAAACCGTTTTGTTTTTTGGGTTTTTTTGGGGTTTTTTTTTTTTTTTGGCTGCGTGGCTTGCGGGATCTTAGTCCCCCCAACAGAGATTGAACTTGGGTAGGGCAGTGATAGCGATGCACCCTATCCACTGGACGGACAGGGGATTACCAGAAACTGTAAATAATGTAAATGGCTATCACCTGGGGACTGGCTTAGTAAATTTTTATGAATCCATCCCATGGGCTGTACTGCATCCCTTGAAAACAGTGCAGTGGGTTTCCATGTATTAATGTGCAAAGTTGCCAATATGTATTGTTAAACAGGAAGAGCACGTTTACGGTACAATGTGATAGTATAATCCCATGTTTGTAAACAATAGGAAAAATTTTTTTTCATGGGACTTCCCAGGTGGTCCAGTGGCTTAAGACTCTGAGCTCCCAATGCAGGGGGCTGGGGTTCCATCCCTGGTCAGGGAACTAGAGGCCACATGCCACAACTGAAGATCCTTCATACTTCAACTAAAGATCCCACATGCTGCAACTAAGACCTGGCACAACCAAATAAGTAAATAAAAATTTTTTAAAATATTTTTTTAATTTAAATATCTGAAGATAGACTCAAGAAATAATGTGAGAACCTCTAGAGAGTAGAATTGGGGGTGGGGATTGTGCTTTTTACCCTATATCCTCTATACATTTGTGTGGTTTTCAATGAGTAATGGTTTTCATTTGTGTGGTTTTAAACATTTTATGACACATGAGACATAGTCCGTGAATTTATTTTCAGTGTAAAATAATAAGGCAAAACAGAAATTATAGCAAACTCAGTCTTAGAGAAAGACTTTCACGCTTTGCTCATTATTTTTACAATAAAAACTTTTAAAAATCTCATTAACAGGAATTTTTTTTTCACTGGAATGCAGAGGATTAGGAAAATGGTTTTTATTTACTTATTTTTATTTTTGGATGCATCAGGGCTTGGTTGCAGCAGGCGGGATTTTTTGTTGCAGCATATGGTCTGTTAGCTGTGGCGCATGGGCTTCTCTCTAGTCCTGGCTTGTGGGTTTTCTCTTCTCTAGCTGTGGTGCGTGCGGGCTTAAGGGCACATGGGCTCTCTAGTTTGCAGCACACAGGCTCTCTAGTTGAGGTGCAAGGGAAGGGCTCAGTAGTTGTGGCGTGCTGGCTTAGTTGCCCTACAACATGTGGGATCTTAGTTCCCCGATCAGGGATCAAACCCTCATCCCCTGCATTGCAGAACGGATCTTTTAACATTGGACCACCAGCAAACTCCCTGGAAGATGGTTTTTAAAAAGCAAACTGTCCCTAGAGAAACAAATATGTGAAGTTTTCAAGTAATATGTGAGGTTTGCCAATACTGAAGGAAACACAGCACAAACCTAATTTCAAAGTAAACACACACACATACATACACTGCAGTCATCAAATTAATGCAGACACAGACTCTTTAACAAGAGCATAAGGTCTCATGTCTTAACTCCCTTGAAGGTATAAAGCAGAAGCTAAACATTTTAAAAATATGGTTGAAATAACCTGAAATGACTGAAAGGTCATTGCCTTAGTATCTGGACAAGTTCTTTCACCCACAGATCAGTACCAAAACCCAGGTGGCATTTCACCTGCTGTCCTAATGAGGGTGTCACACGTGGTCTCCGGGGCTGTAGCTGAAAGCACAGTGGACACCACCCCACTCCCATCCCCACCCACAAGGACAGTCCTCCACTGAAGCCAGCAGCTGGAAACAATTCTTAATGCTGCAGGAAGTAGGAGAAAATGGCTATATGAGTCAAAGCTAAAATTGGACACCAAAGACCACAGAAAAATATTTTGCAAGGCTGGTGTGATGGTGGAAGCAGATGGGGGTATCAAAATACCAAAAATCATGGCTTTGGAACTGCGATGGATGATACCATATTGAACACTTTATATATACCAAGTATCATGTGAGTGCTTTGTATGCCTTCATAGCACAGGCTCTGAGGTCGGACTGCCTGAGTGAGAATACTGTCCTTACAGTTAAGCAGTTGTGGATGAGTGATGTACCTACCTACTTATTCAGCCTTGACAAAGAAGGAAATTATCTTACATGCTACAACATGGATAAATCTTGAAAACATTATGCTAAGTGAAATAAGCCAACAACAAAGGGACAAATATTGTATAATTTCACCTATGTGAGGTACCTAGAATAGTCAGAGTCACAGAGACAGAAAATAGAATAGTGATTACCAGGCGCTGGGAGCAGAGGGTAATGGGTTATTAATGGGTAGAGTTTCAGTTTGGGATGACAAAAAAGTTCTGGAGATGGATGGTGGTTATGGTCACATTAAGTACAATGTGAATGTAGTTAATGCCACTGAATTGTACCCTTAACAGTAGTTAAAATGGTAAAATTTATGTTATGTACATTTTATCACCCCCTGAAAAAAAAAACCTGAAAAATTCACATACCCTTTGCTTTAGTTATTCCATTTTGAGGATTCTATTCTAAAGAAATTATTGAATGTACACAAAAGTTGCATTATAAGATGTTCATTGCAGAATCGTTCATTAAAGCAAGAATTGGAAACAACCTGAATGTGCATCAACAGAGGAAATAGTAAGTAATTATGTTACACCTGTACTGTGCTGTTCCAGGCAGCTGCTAAGAGTAAGAAGGGCCTATTCATCTTGATTCAGAGAGATTTCAGAGGTGCACTGTGAAGTTAAAAAAATCTGGGAAAATATTACATATGTAGCATGATAAATGCATGTAATGAATACATATACATATATAAAGACATGAAAGGAGACTGGTAGGATGTACAACTGTCATCTATAAAAAAAGGGAGCAGAAGTGATGCGAGGGGGTGATGGAAAAGTTTCCTCATTTTTGTTGTTATCTGTCTCTATTCTTTGATTCTTGTACAACGACCATTCGTGTATTACTGTTGTTCTGGTTATCTATTGCTGCATAACAAATACCCCAAAATTTAGTGTAAAAACAATCTTTTTATTATAATAGCTCATGATTTTGGGATTTTGAGCAGGGCACAGCGACAACTCGTGTCTGCTTCATGACTGGAGCTTCAGCTGGGGTGGCTCAAATGTCTGGGGATCACTGGAATGGCTGTAATTGACTGGAGTTGTGTGTGTGAGGCCTCACTAATGGCTATCTGCAGGTGATTCTTGGGTTCTTCCTGTTGTGTCTGCTGGCGACTGGAATGTCAAAAATGACTTCTTCACTCCTATGTCTGGTGCTTGTGCTGGGATGGCTGGAACAGCTGGAGATGACTGAGCAACTCTCTCCGTGTCTCCATAGCTTGGGCTTTCTCCAAGCATGGCAGTCTCAGGGTAACCAGACTTTCTAGGTGGTGACTGGTGTTCCCAGAGCTAGTATTTGAAGAGGCGCCAGATGGCAGCTTCAAGACTTCTTATGAAGTCCCAGAAAGTCACTTCCAGTTCATTCTGTTGCCTAAGCAAGTCACTACAGCCAGCCTAGATCAGGGGAAGAGGATTTGACACTTCTCAATAAGAGAAGTAATCATGAAGTTGCAGCCGTTTTTAAACTTACTGCACTTAGACTCTTAACAGGAAATTCAACATGAACTATGATTTATAGTAACCTTTATTGCAACAGAACACACCCACCTCTCACATTTCTTTCCTCAGTCATTACAAATTTACAACCTCTTTGGAAATCCTCTACCAGGCCTGTTGCTTCCTTCCAAGCTTCCTATTAAGTCATCAAATTTATGTCGAGATCTGTGGTTCTTGACTTTGCCCATTAAATCCTCTGGGGAGCGGTAAAGAATCCTGATGTCCAGAGGCCAAATACATCAGAATCTCTAGGGGGTGGTACCCAGGTGCTATAGTCTGAATGTTTTTGTCCCCTCAAAATTCATGTGTTGAAATCCTAATGCCTGATGTGATGGTATTAAGAGGTGGGGCCTTTGGGAGTTGCTGAGGTCATGAGTGTGGAGCCCTCCTTAATGGGATTAATCCTCTTATAAAAGAGACCTCACAGAGCTCCCTACCCCTTTCACCATTTGAGGACACAGAGGTTGGCATTCTGCAAAGAGGGCACTCCCCTGACCATATGGGCACCCTGATCTTGGACTGCCAGCTTCCAGAATGGTGGGAAATTTCTTATTGTTTCTAAGCTACTGAGGCTGTGGAATTTTGTTTTGGAAGCTCTAATGGACAGAAACACACCAGCCGTTGGAGTTTTGTTTTGCTTTTTAAAGCTCCCCAGGTGATTCCAGTGTGCTCCTGGCTGGGAACCGCTGGTCTAGATTGTAACTATTCCAGTACCAGTAGTTTCCGGAAGTCGCACCTTAGCCAATGTTGCATCTTAGTTGCACGTCAGCCAATAATCATTGTTGGCAAAGCAGTGGATTGGCTGTGTGGACCTGGTCACAGAATTGCAAGAAGCCTTGAGAAGCCTTGACTGATGGTAAAAGGTTGGGCCCTTTCTTTCCAGGGATGACTCCTGTTCCCCAGTTAAGGAGGTGGCATCTTTCACCCCCTTGCTACAGCCAGCTGCAAGCATAAAACAACTTGAGGGCAGCTTCTGCCTGTGCTGCTCTGATTTTTACCCTGTAAGTCCTTTGCTCATGGGCCTTGTTGAACAGTATGACTCTAAGGACAGAAAATGGCATTTTGGGGAATAACATAAATCCTATAAGCTGCCTGTTTACTTCCCAGGGGAAGCTCTACCCCATTGGAGTTGCTTAATAGACCCTCAGGGATCTTGGCAAACCCTGAGTTTCTCGGAGAAGGACACAGAGTGGAGCCTTTGGGAAGAAGACTCAGGTTAGTGGCTCATTTTTCTGCCAGCAAGTTCTTGAAAAAAAAAAATACAAAGGTTTGAGGCATACTCCTAGCATCTCAGAGCATGCAGGACTGAAAGGAAGACGTGCCAGGGCCAAAGCCCCAGATCCCTCCCTGTCCCTTGTGTTCTCTAGCACCTTCCCCTTAGCAGAACCTACAACTATCTTCTTCCCCTTTCTGAAAGAGAGTTTTTCTTGAGGTTGGAGTGCAAGCCCTGCTTCAAACCAACAACGAGATTGCCTGGGATGACCTTGCTAATTATGCCTTTATGCCTCTTTCCTTAGAGATGGATATATTTTTAATCAACTAGTTTAAATACACAGAACATGAATACCTATGTAACCACACTCATAATTACAGTTATGGCATCTATTTGCTTGATTTTGTTATTTCTATTTTATAAGAAATAATGTACCTCTGGATCATCTACTTGTGCTGCTCTCAGGGTAGCCAGATGTCTTTCATGGCCTTCTAGAGTAAGTTCTCCTAGTCAACAAGATGGAAGCTGCCAGGTCTTTTATGACCTTGCCTTGGTCATTGTTGGGGGATCTCTAGCATTTGGAGGACCCTGAGAGGAACATCTTAGAGAGGCTCCACCCTGTGCCCTCAGTTCACCCTACAGTGAACTGTATTTCTGGGGAGTTAAGGCAGTGAAAGTGTGTCCCACTCCAGACCAAGGTGAGGGCCGCTAGTTCTTTGCTGCTGCCCTTCACTCTCTCCCTTAGGAAGGGCCCCAGTTTTGGAGAGATGACGAAAGAGTTACTATAAAAATGCAAAATAGGGATGGATAGGCCTCTCCTAGGGCCATTTGGTACGGTCTCATCTTTATGAAAGGCCTTAAGTTTCAGATTTTTGAAGTTATCTCCAGTAAAACACCCAAGTTGTGTTCTTGTGTAGGGTGTTAAAGATGCTAAATGCAAATATATAAAATATACCACAATTTTAATAATACTTTAATTTTTATGGGCCTTAAAAATGTGGGGATAGGCTTTGCTAGACCTCTCAGAGGTCCTGTCTGACAACACAGACTGGAAAAGACAGGATGGAGGCTAAACTATGTCATTCTGGGGAGAATTCCCCCCATTCCAGTAGTTAAAACACTAGATTTAGAGGCTGAATAAACTGATTATAAGTGCTGAAGAGAAGCCAATAGCTGAGCTCCTCTTCCCACCCAGTTCTACATCTTTACAGGGGACTTGAGAGGAAGCAGGGAGCCAATCCTGGAGGCTTAAGTCTGAGCTTTGGGTGTTTCTGAGATTTTTCTGCCCAGATCACTAGGCTGGAAGTGAGAGAGGATTTCAGGTTGGGTACTCACTTCAAAATTAAAGATCATAAAGTTTCCTGGAGGGCCCTTAGGATGGTTTTTTAGGAATATGAAAGTGATTGTAGGTGCAGCAGGGCAAAGTGTACTGTATCTCACTCCCTACCATATTGTGAGGCCCTTGGAGGTGGATTCACCAGTCTATTCCTTGAGCTCTTTGATTTTAGCCTATACAACATCCTCAAGACACTGAAAGAATTACTGCAGATTCTGGAAAGTCACAATTGAAAAAAATCTTAAAGTGCCCCCTGGAGGATTTCTCTGCTTTCAGAAGACAAACAACATGGCATTTTTTTTTTTTTTTAATATTTATTTTGCTGCGCCAGGTCTTAGTTGCAGCATGTGGGACCTAGTTCCCTGACCAGGGATCAAACCTGAGCCCCCTGCATTGGGAGCATGGAGTCTTAACTGCTGGACCATCAGGGAAGTCCTACAACATGGCATCTCAAGGAGGGACTGTCTCAGCTAGAGAAAGGGATGAGCCTCCCCTAGGTCCTTTAGTCTCCTATTTTACTGCCAGCTTTAATAGCTAGGCAGCGATTAACAATTGCTGTATAAAATCCATACAGGGAATTCACTGGTAGCCCAGTGGTTAGGACTCTGTGCTTTTACTGCTGAGGTTCCATGTTTGATCCCAGGTCGGGGAACTAAGATCTCGTAAGCCACAAAGCCTGGCTAAAAAAATAAAATCCATAGAATAGTTTTTTGTTGTTTGTTTTTAAAACCTCTTAGCAAGGGAAGAAGAAGTTTAAAAACAAAACAAAACAAAACAAAAAAACCCCATCAACCCAGGAGGCAGAATTGGGGAGCAACTTAAACTCCTCTATCTCACTTCCCCTTCACACAGCACCAAGGATGCTTCCAAAGATATAAAAATACTTGAGAGGTCCAAGACTAGTCTAGATTTTCTTCTACAGATAGAACCCTTGTTTTCTAGGGCTTTGGGGACAATTAACATGTTTTATTAAACATAAGTCCACAAGAAAACTGAAATGAACTTTTTAAAGCAGAAATCGAATGAATCTCATTTTGTAATCAATGCAGTAAAAAAAATTTTTTTTAGAGGAAAATTTTCTTGACCACCTTGACCAGCTGACCAACTCTTGGCTCAAAGAGGAAATAATAAAAACTGCAATGATGGGAATTCCCTGGTGGTCCAGTGGTTAGGGAACTAAGATCCCACAGGTCCTCTTTGCCCCCCTCCCCCAAAAAAAAGAAAAGAAAAAAAAATTATGAAAACTAATGATAAACTATTTTGAAATCATCAAGAGAATATTTTATATAGAAATTATGGGGTGTAATCAAAGCTGCACTTAGAGGAAAACTTACAGCCTTAAACACTTTTATCATTAAACAACATAGAACTAAAATACATTGATATGTATTGAAAGTTTATTTTGTATAGAGCGTACACTTAAATATATTTCACTAACCTTTATAGTACTTAAGAGGTGGGCACTGTTTTTTGCCCTTATCTTTTCAAAATGCTCAGAAATTATAAGGCATATCCATGCAATGTTCTATGTTCTTAGTTTCCAAGAGCTATTTTACAGCTCTCTTAATTCAAAGCTGCAAACATATTTAATGTTTCATATGTACAGAGTACTTTAAGGGATAAAGAAATGAATTACTGCTGTTCTCTATCTTGTAAAACTCTAGTCATGTGTGTGATGTTGATGTATGTGTATTGGAAGGGCAGGGAAGGACACCGGTCATAGTCTGCTTGTAGTTAATCCTCCCAGCTAAGGAAAACTGTGTTAAGTGCTAAAAATGATCTCTAAACAAAGCACTGAGGGAACACAAAAGAAAGTAATTCTGACTTGGGGAGGTGGCAGGAATCAACTGCAGTGCTTGTTGCCACAATTCAGGGCCTGCACCATGAGGGTCTTTGCAGCCTTGTTGAGGAATCTTTGATTTATTATCAGGACATTGGGAAACCAATGGAGATTCTGCGTGTGTGGGTGGCTGTTTGTGTAAGACTTTATTGTTGCAATTCTGTTTTGTTTTTTCCTCTCAGAATTGTTTCTCAGGTGTTGAATTGCTTGATAAAAGAGGAGAAATCTTTTAAGATTCTTAAAACACACTGTCAAATTGCTTTTTATAAAGTATAGTGCATTCATGGGGCCTCTCCTATATGGAGACGTTGGTATCTATAAAGCTCTGAAGAAGGAAGCTTCTCTCACAGCCAGGGCACTTGTGAGGCTCCTCTCCTGAATGAATCCTTTAGTGCTCAGTAGGTCTAACGTCAATAGGTTCTTCCAGGTTGGAGCTATTAGGGTTCTCTCTCGATAGTTATGATGATCTATAAGCTTTGCTAAGTCTGGGGATTTCTACACTGACTTTCTAAATATTTTTAGTCTTTTTTTTTTTTAAGTAGAACCATGGGAAGCATCCCCCTCTAAAATAACAATGAATGGATGCAGAGTTCACAGTATTTTTTTTCTGCTTTGAAGAAGCTTTTTCATTTTCTCTTTTTATGTCAAAATCTGAGAGAAAAAACAGAAATTGAACATGTCATCTTGTTCCAAGGAGAAAGACAGTGGGGGGAAAGAGCTGGAGTTGTGTTAAACCAATCATGGGATGATAGAAACTCTTAAATAGATCCCAAAGCTTTTTACTCCAATTAAGACTGAAATTTTCTTTTTTCTTCTTTCCTTGAACACCCAACTATCTTGAAGTCAAATCATTGTTTCATTTCTTTGAAATCCTGCAATTCCTTCACCCATGACTCTGCTCCATGGGGAAGCGCATGCCAGCTTTGGTACTGGATATCCTGGCCATGAGAAAGACAGGAAGCATGTTAGTTTGGGTCACCACTGGTTTTTCTGAATTCATACTGATTTCTGGGGCAGATGACCTCTCTGTATCTATTTATATCTATTTCTATTTTCAGTTAGGATTATTTCACCTGGAGCCTCTGTCAGGTGAGGTGATTAGGACAAAAGTAAAATGAGGGGAAAGCTCCTTTTGTGCTTCAGTTTATATTTTCATGGAGAAAGGGCAATATATTTCAGATCAATAAAAATAAATGTTTCAAATGAAATGCCATTTAAAGTCACTATTTTGTTTATACTTGGATTTCACAGCTAGGCGTGGGCTCAAAGAGTAACATGTTGGGCTTCCTGGGTGGCGCAGTGGTTGAGAGTCCGCCTGCCAATGCAGGGAACACGGGTTCGATCCCTGCTCCAGGAGGATACCACACACCGTGGAGCAACTAGGCCTGTGCGCCACAACTACTGAGCCTATGCTCTTAAAAAAAAAAAGAAAAAAAAAAGAGTAACGTGTTACAGGTAAAAGCAAACCTGAAGCCATAGATTACAGGAAAGCTGTGGTCAAGTAAAGTGGGAAGAAACCAAAACTGGGGAGAGTGGCAAATAACAAAAGCTTAGGGTGGCAGGAACCTGGAGGCCAGCATACCTAAGGTTAGAGTCAGGAAAAGCATTTCAGAATGACAAGAGCTGCTTATTTGCTCCTACACCAAAGAGTACAGACTTGAAAGTCTTAACACTGTAGATTTCATCAAATATCAGTTTGAAAACCAGGCACAGACAACTACACCCCACACCACCCTTGAGTGCAAGGTAATCTATGAGACCCAGGTAAAGACTGAAAGTAGCTCTATAGACAATTTAGTACCCATGAGAACTTAAGACCAGGAGTAGTAGGGTTTTTTAATCTGAAATTCAAAATTGTTTTTTCTTCTACATAACAGGGAGCCACTGATAGCTAAGGACAAGAAAATACAGTTGCTTTGTACAACACAGGTTTGAAATGCATGAGTCCACTTACACATGGGAATTTTTCAATAAATACATGTTACAGTACTATGCAACCCACAGTTGGTTGAATCTGTGGCTGGAGAACCACAAATATGGAAGGCCAACTGTAAAGTTATACATGAATTTTCCACTGTGCAGAGGGTTAGTGCCCCAACCCCCCACTGCATTGTTCCAGGGTCAACTGTATAAAAAAGTAAAATCAGCAGTGGTTACTAGAGGGCATTCTCACTTCCTTTAACTTAATTTTCACCAAGCCTTAAAGTAGTGGTTTTTAATCTTTTTCATCATTTAGAGAACTTGATGAAAGCAATGGACCCACTTCCTAGAAAATACACATACACGAGGTTTTGTGTACAATATCAAAAGGTTTACAAAATCTCCAAATCCATCCACGTGACCCTCTAGAACTGTGTTGACAGTAGCCACTACCTAGTGGGTCTTAGCAACACTAGCTGCATTTTAAGTGCTGAGTAGCCACCATCACAGTAAGTTCTATTGCACTCAGTACTGCTGCGCCTGCTAGAATTAAGAACTCCTGCCCCAAATGAACACTTATAGTTCTGCTGGCCTGTAATCCCACTCCCAGTCAAATTGGTATTTGACTATAAAATACCATCTATAAAAGCTATTTTCTCTGTCTGAATATAGATAAGCCTCAAAGAAATGAAGGAATACTATCTGTAGTTCTGAATAACACTGTAAATCTATCTAGCATTAAGTACCCGTGAATAACCTAAAATCAAAGGGAACTCAGCAAATGGTTCATCCCTCATTCTTACCATCTCAGGGTATGCGTAGTTTTGCAAATATTCACATGTTCCACATCCTGTAATAATAATCTGAGTGGCTTTTCTATGAGACAGGGTAAGCCTTCAGGAATTTGCTATGCATTAGTAACAGCTAATATTGAGTTCATACTAAGTGCCAGGTATGATTCTAAGCATCTTACATATGTTAGCCCATTTAATCCTCACCCAGTGTTATAAGGTGGGTATAGTATTATCCCTTCAAAACAGATGAAGGAACTGAGGTTTGAGGCTTAGTGATATTGAATAACTTGTCCAACTTGTAAATGCCAGAGACGTTATTAGGTTAGAATCTATTATCTCCTGAAATATTAATATCTAAAACAAGAAAAAAATGGCCTTACAGGACTTCGAGGTCACACGTCTCAACAAGGCTTTCTGAAATGGACCTGCACCAGCCTGTGTGCTATGAGGCCTCGGGGTCTGCATTTGCCATAATAGCTTATGGATCTTTCTCTGGCTTGGAACAAAAATACACAGTACTCAGGATTCTTTCCACCCCGTCACTGAAAGTCAACCTTCTCCGTCCCCACATCACCCTTTACCATCATGGCAGCCTGAACTTCAGCGACAGACTAAAGAGTGATCCTGGGCAAGTGAGTTAACTGACGCTCTGTAACATGGGGATAATAGCGTCTAGTTCCTACAATTTCGTGTGCTGTGAGGATCCAGTGGCACGTAAGCAGGTGCTCAATAAATGATCACTGTTTGTCACGATTCAATCCCATGACCCTTCAATCTCCTGAGACCACGGATCTGACCCTCGCTAGAGGAAATGGAGGAGGTGGGTCGACCTGGGCCGTGGTCACCTGCCTCACAGCTGGGTAGCCCTGCAGCAGAAAGCCTCGACTGCGCCGGCCAGGGGATCGACCCTCAAGATAAAGGTTAACAGCAGACCTAGCAGGGAGATGAAGAATGACCTCGCCCCCGCAAGGCTGAACAATGACATGTACGCCCTCGGCAAGTTTAAAATCGGAAGCCGATGGTGCTGGCTGGGTCCCCAGCGGCCCTGAGGGACATCCAGCCGCCCGCAGCTGGACCCTTTCCAGGCAGGAGAGCGCCACCGGCCACAAGCCCACCACCCCACTGACCGCCTCCGCACCCTGCCTCGCAGCGCCGGCAACTCCAGGGCGCAGGCGCGGGCCACGCCGCCAACAGCATCTCCCGGCAGGCCCTGCGGCGGCGCTGAGGTGGCCGGGGCCCACTCTTCCCCTTCTCTCCCAGGCGCCGAGTAGGCGGCCGAGTGGACTCTGGCTCGATTGCCTCGGAGGCTGCCTGGGCGGGTACACCCTCCCCTGCAGCTCCGCCTAACTGGAGCGGATGGGGACCGCCTTGAAATACGTTTTGACCCGGACAGTGATTCTCAAACTTGTCTGTGGGGGAAGAATTTCTCCACTTGTCTGTGGAGATGCTTGTTAACAATTTTCGGGCCCCACCCTACACATAGACGCACAGGATCTCGCGTGACTCGGAGGTCTGCACTTCAGTAAGCTTTCCAAGGGATTCTGACGCTGGTAGCCCTCCGGTCACACCCGATTTGGGCTGAATTTCCACTCACAGGCCTTGCGGTCCCGCTCCCAGGGGCTTCTGGGATCTCCGAGCGGGTCCTATGGCCCCGTCTCAAATCTCCAATTGGCCCCTCGCTCGTCCCGCCCCCGTAGGCAAATCTTTTCTCCTGGTTGGTCGGTGGTCCGGGAAGTTGGTCCCGAGTTCGCTGTTGACGCCTAACGCACGCTGAGACTTCCGGCGTGGGAGCCGAGTACCGAGTCCTGCGTGAGTCAGAGGCGAGGGGAAGAGCGTGGCGCACAGGTTCTGCCCCGGGGCGGTCCTGGCAGGGGCGGGCCAGGGGGCGGTGAGGCGGCGCCTGTGAGCAAGCGAGGCGGAGGCGCGGGAGCCGGCTGCGCCCGGGCTAAAGCCGGGCTCCTCGGCCGGGATTTGGGGCCTCGGGGCTCCCGGCTCTTGTGGACGCCGGCCCTCCTTGCACGGGGCCCGGGGCGCCTTCCTTGGAGGGCGCAGCTGGTTTTGGGGCCTGAAGATGGCGTCGGGTCCGGGCTTCCAGGACCGGGAAGGGCTCCTGATAGTGAAACTGGAGGAGGACTGCGTCTGGGGCCAGGAGCTGCCCCCGCCAGACCCAGGGCCCAGCCCGGAGGCCTCCCACCTACGCTTCAGACGGTTCCGCTTCCAAGAGGCCGCTGGGCCCCGGGAAGCCCTCAGCCGGCTCCAGGAGCTTTGCCATGGGTGGCTGCGGCCTGAGATGCGTACCAAGGAGCAGATCCTGGAGCTGTTGGTGCTGGAGCAGTTCCTGATCATCCTGCCCCAGGAGATCCAGAGCAGGGTGCAGGAGCTGCATCCGGAGAGCGGCGAGGAAGCAGTGACTCTGGTGGAGGATATGCAGAAAGAGCTTGGGAGACTGAGGCAACAGGTGGGAGAAAGAGCTGTTTTATATGTAGTTTGGCCCCGAGAACTGGGACATCGCGTAGGCCCAGTTCCCCATACGAATTTACTTGGTTGCCCTGAGTAGACCTTAGGTGGGCAAGAAGCCTTTTTGTAGTTTAGTGAGGAACTTTCATTCTGCAGATTTTCCCCAAGTGAACAGAATGAGCAATGAAGAGTGCCCTGTTTCCACATGGAGGCAGTGTCTGTGCATTAGTGTGAGCCCAGGCGTTAACTCGTCAGGTTCAAATCCTCACTCTGCTTGATACTAGCTTTGGGACTTTGGCCAAGTTACTTAATTTCCTTGGGCCTTAGATTTGGTAAAATGAGAATGGTAAAATACTTCTCTAAGGTTGCTTTGAGCATTAGAGAGAGAGCAGGATGTAGTTTTGATCACACTACTGGTTTACAGTTAGTGCTTAATAGCTGTTAGCTAATGTTATATTACAATCAGCAGTCTAACCTCTACAAAGCTGAGTGGCAGTTAATAGTGGACTTAAAAAATAGTCTGGCACTGAAGCTCTGAGGCTAGTTGCCCCAGGGCCACCCAAGTTTAACTTATCCAGTAGTGAGGAATTGACACATCTAGAAAGGGTGGGGCAAAGCGAGAGGGAGTGAGGTGTGTCAGAAGAGCTGTATGGGGAAGGTGTGCAGTGGGAGTGAACTCCCCCCACCTGTCACACACATTTTCTCAGGTGTGCACGGGATCAGAAAAGTTTGGTTTGAGTGTAAACAATTCTTCTCTCTTGCTGGGTCCAAAGGGATTCCAGTGATTCTCTGTTGAAGGCTTGCCTTCAAAATTCTGTACTGATTTCGCCTCCTTTCGGGCCCTGTTGTGATGATGAGTGATGTGGGTTGGTTCCCAGGTGACAAACCATGGGCGGGGAACAGAAGTGCTTTTGGAGGAGCCTTTGCCTCTGGAAACAGCACGAGAGTCACCGAGCTTCAAGCTGGAGCCAATGGAGACTGAGCGAAGCCCTGGCCGCAGGCTGCAGGAGCTGCTAGGCCCCAGCCCCCAAAGGGACCCCCAGACTGTAAAGGAGAGGGGTGAGGAACAGTTATCTGGGCCAATGGGAGGGAGGAGGGGCCTTGGGGTTGCCCCTGACAGCAGCAGGATGCAGCATCCCTACCTAGCAGGGGGCTTTCCTGACCTGAGGCTTCCCTGATGTGGAGTGAAAGACCTAGAGGTGGCTTGGATTCTGCTTGGGGTGGGTGGAGGGAGGAGGATCTCTTAGTAAGCCGTTTTGTATGCAGAACGGAGACGTTTAGAGCTCAGGTGAATGATTTAGGGCTTTAATGCTTGGGCTGGCAGGGAAGACTGCTGGTACTCTGTTGTTTTGAATCACTTTGTTATCCCTTGGTTGCCTTCTTTTGTTTAGTGTTGGATCTTCAGAGTAGAGACTGGGTGTTGGGGAACGGATGCTGTGTTGTGATAATCCTTGGGTTGCCAAGAATTAGGAATGCCATTCTCATCACAATTTCTGTCACCTTCAGCATTATCTACTCCCTGGCTTTCTCTCTTTCCTCCCGAAGGAAACATGGAAGACAAGGAGCTGACTGGGTCCCAGGTGATGTGGAAGTTCCCATTGTCTCCCCCCAGTTGCTCTCATGGGGGTGGGGTCCTTTTACCACTTGGAGAGGATTCTTTCTCCCTCACCACCTGTATCTCCCCCCACCTTCTTTATTTGTTTCCTCCACACCTCACTTGTTAGGCCTGGCACCCTTCTTCCCCATGAAATGTGTCCTTGGCACCCCTGGGTTTTGCCCCTTTAACCCATGACTCTGCTTGAATTGTTCTTGGTGCCTCAGGGCCTAAAGGCGATCTTGTGCTGTTTCAGTTGCCTGAGAGCTTAGAGGACGTGGCTATGTACATCTCCCAGGAGGAGTGGGGGCATCAACATCCTAGTAAGAGGGCCCTCTCCCGGGACACGGTGCAGGAGAGTTATGAGAATGTGGACTCACTGGGTAAGGACTTCTTTTCCAGGGATGAAGACTGAGCCATTTCTGACCAGGGTCCTGTCCCTTAGCCACTCACCTCCCGGGTATAAGTTCTGAGTTTGGCCAAAAGACCTGCCTTTGTCTCAAGTTCCCTGGACTAGGATCGGTTAAATATTTGCCAAGTGCCACAGCTGGCACACGTAAGGGCCCCAGCTGCCAGAGCTGAGGGCAGGGAGTCTAAGCCATAATGGACTTTCTGGGGCTGAATACGTCAAATCCAGTGATGCCCACCCCATCCCCATCCCATCCCCACTTGCACGCATCACACACAGAGTCACAGGATGCTGTGGGGCTCTAAGTTCTTGATGCTTTGCAAGTTCAGAATGCTTATTCTTCTGACCTCACTTAGGTTTTCTATGCTCCATTAGTATTTCTGGACTCTTCTCCAAAGATGCAAATTTCAGGGGCACTGGCATCAACATTCCAGCTTCGTGGCTGTCCCAGTCCTTAAACATTCAGGAAGGGGCAAGGCTTTGTGGAAATTTGGAAATGATCTATATCCAAAACAGGGTCTAAGTAAGTTCTCTGTGTTGAATCATTATGCAGTGATTAAAAATGAGGTCTGTGAAATATGACCCAAAACTGATAGTTGGTTTAGGTGGAGAGTGTGCGGGTATTGTATGATTCCTTCATCTTTTCTACATGTTTGAAAATTCTCATAATAAAAAATTGGGGGGAGTCTTCATACGTGAGGTTTTTGTAAAGAGAAGCACAGCTGTCATCTCACTTGCACTAATTTTGCAAGGGGGTCACTGCTGGGTTTGGTTGCCTTCACGGGGGTCTTCTCCAGGTTCTTTGTCACTGCTGTGGCTTGGTGCCCTGGGTTGAGCTCAGTTCTTTCAGTGAGTGCTAAATAGGAAGAGTTCAGATCATAAGTTCTTGGAACTAAACTTTTTAAAGTCCATGTGTGCTGAAGTTGGAGTGAGCATAGCACAGGATGGCACTTTTGGGTTTTAATCTCAGGGTCATCTCAGCATCCCTTTTCTTATTGTCCATCATATTACATTTTCTCCTTTTGGAGTTGCCCAAACTTAGCTCTATTTTATATGTATCCATAAGAGCTATGGCTCTTTCACAGTATTAAACTGATTCCTCAAGGAACTGACCACCCGACCATGTCTGATTGTTGTTTTAATTACAGAAGTTTTATATTCTCATTGCAAAAAGTCCCAAGTACTACAAAAGTGTAAAAAGAAAAAAGCCATATTCTCCCTCCTCTAATTTCTTTCTCTAGAGGTATTTAGTGGGAAGAGTTTAGTGTATGTTCCAAGTAACTGCTGTCAGAATTCTGTATCTGTCCACTGAAGGCAGGGAACAAGACTCTTTGTTTGCCCTGTCTGGTTGAGGAAAGTGGTGACATAGAAATCCTTTTCTTTCATTGTGCACAGAGTCTCAGGTTCCCAGTCAGGAGGCCCTGAGCACCCAGGTGGGACAAGAAGGAAAGCCCTGGGATCCCAGTGTCCAGACTTGCAAGGAGGACCTGAGCCCCAGGAGCCCAGCTCCAGGTAAGGAATGCAGTTGAGCACCCTGCCCAGCTAGCCTCCCGCTGTTGGGAACAAGGCATTCGAGGGTCTTGGTGTAAGGCTAGCCTATCATCGCTGCCAGGGCAGTACATTGCTTCCTGTGTCCCCACTGCCCACTTTCATCCAGTGATGGCAGGTGAAATACCCAGGGTGCAAAGTGTAAGGAGGCATTCACTCCTGGGCTCACTTGCCCATCCCAGTCCCAGTCCTGCCTCATCTTACCCATTCCCCAAGGGCAGAAGCCAGAGGCTCAGTTGGAGAGGGAAGTCAGGGCCCCTACAAGGGAATTCAAGACTGGTTTGAGCCCTGATTTTGGAGTGATGGCCCCACCCCTTATATGGATGCCTATCTAGACACTTTACCTATATGGGGAAGATGGGAAACTGAGGTAGAGCCAGCCTTTCTGGACTTCTGACCTAGAGGCATTAGCACCTGTGAGATTTCCTTTTCTTTGGTGTAGAAATAACATAGGGGTTTGGTTTCTCTCGATCTTCCAGGGGAAGAGAAATTTGAGAACCTGGAAGAAAGTGCTCAGTCTGTTTCCCCTGGGGGCATCCACCCTCAGTCACTGCTGCCTGGCCAGGCCAGGGGGGAGGTGCCCTGGAGTCCTGAGCAGGGAAGGCCTCAGGACAGGGCAGAAGAGCATTGGGAGCCTCCCCCAGAGGATCGGATGGAGCAGTCCTTAGTGGGGGCCGCAAGTTGCAGAGAACTGGGGCGACCAAAGGTACTGCAGCCAAAGAAACTCCATTTATGTCCCTTGTGTGGCAAAAATTTCTCTAACAACTCGAACCTGATTAGGCACCAGAGAATACATGCAGCAGAAAGACTGTGTATGGGTGTGGAGTGCGCTGAAATCTTTGGTGGGAATCCACACTTTTTATCATTACACAGAGCACACTTGGGAGAGGAGGCCCATAAGTGCCTCGAATGTGGAAAAAGCTTCAGTCAGAATACCCATCTGACTCGCCATCAGCGTACCCACACAGGCGAGAAGCCCTACCAATGTAATGTGTGTGGGAAGAGCTTCTCATGCAACTCCAACCTCCACAGGCACCAGAGAACGCACACAGGTGAAAAGCCCTACAAGTGCCCTGAGTGCGGGGAGATCTTCGCTCACAGTTCCAACCTCCTTAGGCACCAGAGAATTCACACAGGAGAGAGACCTTATAAGTGTGCTGAGTGTGGGAAAAGTTTCTCTCGCAGTTCTCACCTTGTCATTCACGAAAGAACTCATGAGAAAGAGAGGCTGTACCCCTTCTCTGAGTGTGGGGAAGCAGTGAGTGACAGTACCCTCTTTCTTACAAATGATGGGACCCACAAGGTAGAGAAGAAACTCTTTCAGTGTTTGACTTGTGGGAAAAGCTTCCGGCAGGGCATGCACCTCACCAGACACCAGAGGACACACACAGGAGAGAAACCATATAAATGTACCCTCTGCGGGGAAAACTTCTCTCATAGATCCAACTTAATCAGGCACCAGAGAATTCACACGGGAGAGAAACCTTATACCTGTCATGAATGTGGAGACAGTTTCTCTCACAGCTCCAATCGGATTCGTCATCTGAGAACCCATACAGGAGAGAGACCCTACAAATGTTCTGAATGTGGAGAAAGCTTTTCTCGGAGTTCACGCCTTATGAGTCATCAGAGAACTCACACTGGATAGGAACAATGGGATTTCTCTTGGGCCCAGATGAGGTGGCATATTCAGGGGGGCCTGTTGTTGAGACCTGGTGTTCCTTACCCAGCATGATCTGCATCGTTAAGGTAATTGCTCTAAAGGGGAACCAGGAGAGGGTCTTTGTGAGAGAGGTGTGGGGGCAGCAAAGGATTAGCATAAAACTGAAAAGAAATTCTGTTGGAACTAGTGAGGAGGCAGGTCTTTGAGGTGACCTGCTCAGGGTGGAATCCCCTCTGAAGTTCTTCCGGTCCCAGGGAGGAACTACCCTTTTAGCATATTTAGCCAACTTGTGACTTGGATCCCTCGCTGTGTCCAGTGTCTGTCCCAACAGCATTGGGTATCCACGGACTTTGTTCCTGTTTCCTCACTTGGGACATTCAGCAGGAGCTTTTCAGCTCCTGAGGCCCTTGAGACCAAAGAAGAGGGGCCAGGTGTCCTGGGAAGCCCTCTGGAGGCACTGAAAGAAGGGTGGTGAGTTGTAGGTCTCCCGAAGTCCTGGCTGGGAAGCCACAACTACCACAGCACCCTCAATGGCCTGACAGTAGGGCTCATTGGAGGGTTTTGCATGTTATTTGTCACCTCAGACAAAAAGGAACCAGAGACCTAAGGGAAACAGTAAGATGGAATTCGCAGGTCAGCCCAGGAATTGGCAGAGGAAACTGGAGTCTGAATTTGTTTTGCAGAGATTGAGTCTTTAGAAGGTTCTGTGAAAAATGGGTTCCCTGGGAGACTTTGAAAACGTGGATCCTGGGGAAGTTAGGAATCATGCCTTTCCCTGTTGAAAATACATTTGGATGGTAATAAATATCTTCAGGAAACATGAATGTGTGTGACTCATCATTGAGGGCCTTTGACTTGGCCTCCAGTGTTGATCTGTCTTCTGTCTGCTTTTGTTAGAGGACCTGCTTTCCCTTTGTGGTCTTACTTGGTTGCTAAGGAAGGTTCTAACAAAGGTGGCAACAGACTGGCTGAGGTAGGGAGAGTGTGACCCTCGCCAGCTCCAGGCTGAGACTGCTATGTGGTAACAAAGGGTGAAGCCCAGTGGCTGCTTGGGGTGATGTCATAATGGTGTGCTAAAGGTTGGCCTTTTTTTTCCCTTCTGTGGTGTACAAAGTGAACATGTCTTTTGATTGTTTGTTTAGAATGTTTACTTTCTTGCAAAGTAGATAAAGGAAGATCTGGCTCTTCAAAGACAAGTTATTTTGGTCTAGCAAATGGTTCCCAGGAAAAGATGGTCCTGATAGAACTGATTGCCCATTAGTGGAGGGAGATATAGGAGAGGGCAAAATTATTACGAGAAAGCCTTACATTTTAGAATGGGGAATCAGGAGTAGGAATTCTAGGGACTTCCCTACTGATCCAATGGGTAAGACTCCTCGCTCCCAATGCAGGGGGCCCAGGTTTGATCCCTCTTTGGGGAAGTACATCCTGCATGCTGCAACTAAAAGCTGGAGCAGCCAAATAAATATTAAAAAAAAAAAAGAATAGGAATTCTAGGAGTGTGTTTCTGTGGGAAAGAGAATACCAGGATTCCAGGAGTAGGAGATGCTGATGCCAGGAAAACATCTCAGGATTTGGCCCTGGAGGAACATATCTAACTAGCTATTCTTCAGGAGAAAAAGATGAAACATTCCATTGGCAACAGGTTACTAAATATAGCACTCTAAAGTGAGGGAAGTAACCCTGCATGCTCCCCATCCTTGCTTATATCTGTTTCTCATTGCTATCCCTTTCTCTTATCCACAGGAGGGCAGTGGTGGTGCAGGGCTTGGGGGTCAGGGGAGAGAGGGGAGGATTTGAAAGAGATGAATGTGGGATGGGCAGTGGTAGGAGCAGGACAGGGCTGCTCTGGTTGCCGATGCCATGAAGTGGGTGGGTGGTGTAAAGCTGATGTTACTAAGCCCTCTGGTTAGGGTGGCAACTTATGTGGATTGTAAACCTCATGAAAATGGAAAGCATCCCCCCTTCAGAACCCCGCCTTACTCCTCATCCCTCATAAATCACCCATATGGATCTTATGATGTGGTCTAACTGGCATCACTCCTACTTGGAGCACTACAGCTTGAGGCTAGGGCAAGAGTACCCCCAGGTGTTCACTCCTGGCACTAAAAAGGCTTTCCAACAGGAGACGCCACCCAGTCCCCAGTCTAGCTCCCCTTCTAACAAACTTAACTTGCAGAGAGCTCTTCTTGGCCTTGTTTTCATGAGATTATGTCACAAAATATTGCATGTAAAACACTTATCACAGAGCCTGGCATTTGTGCCATCTGTGGGCAGATAATGTGGCAAATTGCCTTTCTTCTAAGCACCTGGCATTGAGATCAATGTAAGGCCACTCTGGGGGCTTCCCTGATGGTCCAGTGCCGTGGCCCAGGTTCAGTCTCTGGGGAACTAAGGTCCCACAAGCCATGCACCGTAGCCAAAAAAAAAACAAAAAACACACCATGCTGGCAGGAATTTTGGGGAGCAGTCTGCTATTGACAGCATTGATGACTTCTTCCTTGTGGTCATTTCAAAAAGCAGGTCAGAGGTCCTTACTGCAGGGCCCCATGAAGGCACTGAAAGGGACAGCCAAGTATATATATGTTTACATTACACACATATTTTTATTATTTATTTTTAATTTATTTATTGGCTGTGTTGGGTCGTCATTGCTGCCGGGCTTTCTCTAGTTGTGGCAAGCAGGGGCTACTCTTTGTTGTGGTGCTCGGGCTTCCCATTGCAATGGCTTCTCTTGTTGCGGAGCTCAGACTCTAGGCCTGCGGGCCTTAGTTGTGGCTCTCGGGCTTTAGAGCGCAGGCTCAGTAGTTGTGGCGCACCAACTTACTTGCCCCGCGGCATGTGGGATTTTGGACTAGGGATTCAACCTGTGTCCCCTGCATTGGCAGGTGGATTCTTAACCACTGCACCGTCAGGGAAGTCCCCACACATACTTTTTACATTGCTACTTTTACCCCACTTGAAAAAGAAACCAGAACAGGTTCCAACTGGCTTTTTTGTCAAAGGGAAACTGACGCTGGGGGCAAATAAAGACCCCTGCCCCCTCAGTCCAAATGGGTACAAAGGAGACCTGGGAGATGTGGACTGACCCTGAGCAATAGCCACACACCCTTGTAGCAAAGGTAGCACATGAGACCAGCAGAAAGGCGCCTGGGTGGAGAATCAGTACCACACGGTAAGCAATGTGAAAAAGCCTGGCAGAGGCAGACTAAAAGCAGCAGGCGTGACAGATGGGGACAAAGCCCCATAACATCAGAGAGGAGAAGTGTTAAAACAGCACTAAGTTGTTTAGTTTTTTCCCCAGGAAAAGCCATCAGAAATTACTTTAAGAATTTTTACTGCAGTAATTAAAGAACTTTTAGGTCTCAATAACACAGGAGGCAGAGAAAATGGTCTCGGTAAATTCAACAATGACAAAATGGTTAATGAAAAATAGCTCAGTCCCGCCCCCGCCCCCCCCAGTTCTGTGACAAACCTTCCAGTTAATGTCCTCAATTCATCAATGAGATACCTTGGATGTCCCAGAAGCTTCTGTTACGAATCAAAACTGGTGGCTCACCAGGATCCAAACCTGCTTCAGGGAGATAGTGGGATTTCCCCAGGCAGAAAGGATGGGAAAAGAAAATACCAAGAAGTTTCTGAAATCCCAGGGTGTGTCTTGGCCCTAATGAGGAACTGTGTTTGCCTCTCTACCCCCCCCCCCCCCCCCTTTGCCTCTAGGCAGGAAAACGTTCTAAATTCTGGGTGTGGTTGTCCACTCACGGTGAAGCTGCTCTCGAGGGGATTTCTTTTCTCTTGGGAGGGGGTCCAGGTTAAGTTTGGGAATCTTGCCCCAGCCACTGGAACAAGAGCGAGGTGCCAGGTTTCTCCGAAGAGTTCTAGTCTTCAGCAATGATTTCCAGAAGCCGAAACTTCAGTCCCTTCTCCGGCTTGGGCGAAGCAAATGAGCCTTCGGGTCCCGGAGCTTAGCTTCTGACTGCATTTGGGACCGAGCACCCCGTCCCTACCGCCCGCATGCCCCACCGGCTGGTCCTGCCCAGAAGGAGCAAGGGCTCGGAGCCCGCGTTCCAACAAACCTTTCCTCCCACCGCCCAGGGACTGGGGGCTGCCGCACCTGCCACCCCCTGGCCGCAGTCCCGCGGAACGGGCGGCCTCATCTCACCTCGGGGGCCGCGGGCGCGCGCTTCAAGGCTGTGCCGGGCCGCGCCCCCTTCTCAGGCCCGCCCTCCACGCAGGCCCCGCCCTGGCCGCACCCCGGCCTCGCGCAGCCTGCGGACTCGGACTCCCCGGGTTGGGCCGGGCCGCGCAGCGCAGGATTTCCCTTTCCTTCCACCCGAACGGTTTTCCGCGGCGCAACACTCCCCGAAACTTCCCCGTCCGCAGGCGCGCGAGCGAACCCGGGGTCGACAGCGGGGCCGGGCGTCTAGGCCCGCCCTCGTGGTCCTGCTGGAGGCGTGCACAGAGCTGGGTGGGGGTGGGCAGATGGGAAGGGGCGTCTCGTGGGCCGGGAGGAGCGGGCCTAGAAGCCCACAATAGGCGTCAAGCAGGGGAGGCGCCTCTTCAATTTTGTGTTAGCTGTCTCTGGCTACAGGGTGGGGAACGGATGGGAGAGGACAATAAGGAGAGCGGGAGACTAAGGAGACAGGTGCAGAGTGATGCAGCCTGGACCAGGAAAAGAGCCGTGAGGAGAGGGAAGTGGAGACGAAGTGAGACCTTCAGGACGTAGAACCGACAGGACTTAACACGGGTCCAGAACGAAATCTAAAATCTTAGGATGACCTTCAAGGGCACTGAAAATCTGGCCCTGATTTGTCTTTGCTCCTCTTCTCTGGTAGCTGCCCCCCACAGCAACCATCCTTGGGTTGCTTGCAGCTTGTTGCAAGGGACCTTGCAGTTTCCGAGGGGACGTGCACTCTCACGCCGAAGAGTCTGCTCCCGCTCCCCTTTGTCCGGACAGCCCTTCTCCCTCCTTCCCCCACACTGTAAAGGCCAGATCAGAAGTCACACTTGCCGGGCTCAGATACATCCCCTACCACCCACGCACTCGCAAAGCCCTATCTGTACTCAGCTCTTACACATCCAAAGGTGGTTTGTTCTGATTCCTTTTCTTTGTGATTAAGTCTAAATGCCCAACACCACACTGCCTAGCAAAGTGAAATGTGCAAAAATCAATGAATATTTATTATTATTATTATCTTGGCTGCACTTTTCAGCTTGCGGAATGTGTTCCCCAGAGGAGGGGCTGAACTCAGGCCACGGCAGTGAAAGCCTGGAATCCTAACCACTGGGCCACCAGGGAATTCACTAAATGAATACTTTTGAAAGGGTGTGACTGCTGGTCATTTATCCTGGGAACCTATGACCATTGGGGAAAAAACAGATGTCTAGTGCAATGAACTAGAGAGCTGTCCAGTATGATCATCTGACATTCCCCCTCAATTTCTTCCACCATCTATTCTACCCTAGGCTTGAAAGGTGTCTCCACAAATGCTAATTTTATAATTAACAAAAATGTTAAGACAATAAAATTGTATTTATAATGTAACCTACCTATTTGAGAAATACGTGAAATATACCAAAGTGTTAAGCGAGCCTATCATCAGTCAACAGAATTTGGGTGCTTTTAATCTTTTTTTATATATCTTTTATAATCGGCATATGTTACTTCCACAATAAGAGGAAACCAAACACTAAATAGGTGGTAATCCATTTACGAGAGCAGAGCATGTCATACCATTAAACTGAAAACCAAGTCTGTCCTTATCTTCTTAAATAACTAGTCAGCATATATATAGCTTCTTTGTTATATGCTGTGGACACATTTAGATTTTAATGCTTTCCCCACATCCATTCCACCTTAGATAATCTGGGACAATAGTTCCTCATTATTCAAGTCCTTGTCTAAGACAGAAAAAAATATGGATTAATGAACATATTTATACATCAAAAAGCCCCAAATTTATTACTTTCAAGTTGTGTATTTTATAAACAATATAAATGCGCATTGCTATGCGAAGTGACGTCAGTTGATAAAAACAATGCCAGTTCACAAGAGATCTAATTCAGGTATCATCACATAACTGCAGAAATCTTTAAACACAAAATCTAATTACTACAACCAGAAGTTGAAGGCATATTGAAGGAATCCTTAATACTATGAGGCCTAGGTTTCAAAAAGCTACCAATTCTAGAATGGATTCTACTCTGGACCTGTTTCTTGATTATTTCTTGTTGCATTTCTTTCAGTGTAAAATGGAACCTTTGAAACTCAGGTGTGGTATCAACAAAGTCAAGAAGGTAGTCCAAACTCCTTCTTACAGCAGATAACTTAAATTCAGCAGTCTGCTCTTCAGCTCCTGCTTTCTGAACAATTTCCTTTGTAATTCCACCTTTTGTTTTTGGGGGGCTACTCTTTTCTTCTTCATCCCCATTTAACCACACCATATTGTCATCCAGCTTGGTTTCCAACTCCCCACATTTCTCAAGAAGTTCTCTACAATCCCCATCTTCTAAGCCTTGAAGATCATATTCAGGTTCCTTTTTGTAAAGAAGATTTTCCCATGCACTTGCTATGGTTATTTGTTTTACTTCATCCCAACTCTTGGCCCAGTTAAAAATTGCACTTTTTATGTTGTAGATTTTAATCTTGGAAACTCCTTTTTCTTGCTCATCATCACTTTCTTCAAAAATTACAAGACTCTCCTCAAGTTGCTTCCACCTATAAAGTCGTTTGCAGCTCAAGATCACACCTTGATTCATTGGTTGAATCAAGGTTGAAGTGTTATGGGGAAAGAACATGCATTTTATTCGACCATCCTCACTGGTTAGTGATTCAGTGGAAGGGTGAACTGGAGAACTGTCCAGAAGTAACAAGGCCCTGACATCCTCCTCATGGAATCTTAGAACATTAAGTTGAAAGTGCTTGACCTCAGGAACAAAGTTTTGAAAAAACCATTCTGAAAACAATTCTCTGGTGAACCACACATCTTTACTAGGTTTGTATATCACAGGTAATGTACATGTGTCATCTTTTACACTTCTGGGCAGCTTTGATTTTCCAATAACTATTGACTTTAACTTATGAGTTCCATCTGCATTTGCACATAAAAGAGCAGACAACCGTTCTTTGTTTATTTTCCTCCCTGGCAGACAGATATCTTTTCTGCTTGCCTGAGTATTTTCTGGCATTGACTTCCAAAAGAGGTCAGTCTCATCCCCACTGTAAAGCTGAGCAAGACACAGTTGCTCTTCTTTGATAAGCATGGACAGTTTTCGTCGAAACGGCTCAACATTTTCTGAAGCTGGACTTAGGACTTGTTCCCCACATACTTTTCGGTTCCCAATTGCATGCCTATTTCGAAATCTAAAAAGCCAACCAGTGCTGGCTTTGAAGTCTGTTCGCCCAAAACACTGTGCAAATCTCTCGGCAGCAGCCTGCAGCTCCACACCTCTCACAGGGACTCCAGCTGAGCGTTTCTGTTGGTACCACATGTAGACTGCATCATCCACGTCGCCGTATTTGGCTCCTGTTGTCCTCTTTCTCTTCTCAGCCCCTACTAATGGCATGTCCTGCTTCAGTACAAAGTCCAAAATCAATTTCTTATTCTTTTTAATGTCATAAAATGTTGATTTACTGATTCCAAATTCATCCATTACACTTTTAAGAGATCGTCCAGCTTCAATCCTACTTAGAACCTTCATTTTCTCCTCCAAATTCAGTGTTGTATATTTCCCTCTCTTATTCATACTGAATTTGGTTTCAAACAATCAACAAGGGCAAAAAGGGAAAAGCCTTACTGAATTGGGAAAAAAATTGAAAATGAAACAACTCTCCACCCTCCAACCCCCAACTAGCACAACCCCCAGAAGGCACAGGCATTTATACCTAAGGGTAATAGGCTAAAAGGGTTAAGGGCTCATGATTGAAGTGTTGGTCTAGAGGTAAAGGTCTTCTGAACTCAGAAAGTTGCCACTGCCAAGGTCCTGTCTAGCTGTTGCTCCTGCAAGACATGGATGATTAGTCTTCAGAAGCCCCCTTCTGAATGCTTTTTCTTCTCTCGACAGATATAACAGCACCTGTCAGGCATAACACAAATACCAGCCTAGCCCCCCTAACTGAATATAGGAAAAGACACAAAAGGAAGAGAGGAAGTGAGATGTGCTCACAAGAGAACAGACTCAGGTAAGAGAAATCTCAATAAAAAGTGGTGCTTCAGAAAGGAGTGTGAAAGCCTCAAAGGAAAGAACAGAATAATATTGTGTAACAGAGATGCAGTGTGGCTTCTCCTCTTCCAAAACAAGCTGATTTTACCTCACTGCCAGAAAGGAAAATGGTGCTCATATTGCTCTGCGTGTAGTGTCCACTGGACAGCAGTCCATCCACTTGGATAAAGACTCCAAGCTACCCTGACAGTGGGATGTTTGGAGAGTTGGAATTCAGGAACAGCTGTATAGTATCTTTAGGTGAAGAAGAAAGTTAGTTGGTTCTGTTGTCCATATGAATGAAATCCAACTTCTACTCATTCAGTATAGCATTCTCAAAGACTAAACTTTAACTTGAGTGTTTCTTATGTTTACCAAGGTAATCTGTAAGTATATAAATAATGTATTTGTTACTGGCACTTTTCCACTCTCAGATCTTCTTCCTTGTGTACATCTGGTGTATTCTCAAGTGTTATTTTTCACTGAAACTGTTCCATATTTGGGATGTTATCAAGTTTCAGAATCATGGCAATTCTTAGAGATGAGCCCAAAAGTTTTATAAAAATTTTACAGTAGTTAAAATATTATTAAAAAGATCTGCTTGTCATTGTTTTCCTAAATTTATATTTAGTGTTAAGTAACATACTTTTTATATTTGAGACTTTGATTTCTCTTCAGTATATATTTTACTTAATTTGACCCAAGCCTCAATTTTTCCACTGCTTGAAGAAATTTAAAAGGTTTCTCTATTGGTGATTCTGATCACTTGTTTCCCATAAATCCTTCTGTTGGTGAACTCTTCTATAGCTCTGTGCCCTCAAATATTCCTTTTCAAGTCCTCCTGGTGCTGCCCAGTGCCATTCCATGTCTTTAGAAATGTCCTACTCTAGATTAATTTCATGGTTCTCATTCTCATTTTGTTACTCATGGAGAGTAACAAAAACTGCCACTTTTATCCATTCCAGGTGCTATGAAGAAAGAAAAGTATGTCAGAGAAATGAGAAAAATGGTATTTCAGATATTCTTCTTCTCCTTTAGGGCAAAGCCTGACTGACTTTCATTCATTTCTCAACTACACAAAATTCTCAAAAGCCTCTCATCTAGAAACCTAGAAGGGTCCAGACCATTAGTTTTCCTCTAACATTTGTTGCAAGAAATGTCAACTGCTTTACAGAGTTACTAAGAGGATCATGAAAGTGCGACAGTTAATAGGGTGTGGAGCCAATGACAGGCTGGGATCAAGCAACCTTCTAAGAGAGGCAGCTCTAACTAAGGCAATTATTATTACAAATGGAAAAAGGAAAAAGAGTGTTAGCCAATAGCGGCACCATTAAATCCAGCCAGTCATCCAGCAAAAACATTCAGCCCACTGCGGCAGTTGTGTAGTGTCTTAGAATAAACTGCATGTGTTTGCTTTCATTGCTTTCCAGCTGGACATTCATTATTTCTCAAACTGTGCCCAGTTAGGGGAAGGTGAAATCAAAAGGAAAGACTCAGGTGACTTTTGTGGGCTCCACAGCAAGAGTAAGGAAACTTTAAACAATGACAGTCATCAGTGACCCTCATTCACAATGCACCATTTTGTGCCTTGCTTCCTCTTCTTCCTTTCAGTGGGTCTCTTTTCCCACTTTCTTCTCCCCTTGTTCACTAACCAGCTCCCTACCCATGTTACGAATCAGGCCTGCCAGGGACATTCAGGGGCACTGCTGGCAGAACTCCATTTATTCAATTGAACAAGTTCCAATTCTATGCTCAGACTTGGTTCAGATGATAAGGATCTCAGTGCTAAGAGCTTTACTGCTCACTGTTCTGACTGGAAACAGTAGTTACTTTTGAAGAAACTAAGCCCCAAGCTGAGATTCTAAGGAGATGAAACTGCTTTGAAATATATTCAAGCCACTTAATCAGATGCCTTTTTTTTTTTTTTTTTGCCATGTTGCATCTTAGTTCCCCAACCAGGGAGTGAACCCGTGCCCTCTTAAATAGAAGCACAGAGTCCTAACCACTGGACAACCAGGGAATTCCCTGCAGATGCTTATTATTATCACCTCTGCTTAATCCTTTTCTCTCACTCAAAAAGGGTCAAGATCTGTGCCTCAGAGGAGTGTAACACCAGTCTACCTAAAAGCAAAAATAGCATAATGACCTGGTAATGGCCTCCCATTTTCATTCCCACTTTAAACTTAGCTCCAGATGAACTGCCCTGGAAAGAAGCTCCCTCAAAAAGCCTCAAATGGTGCTTTTTATTATTTTATTTAGTTTATTGAATGCAATCTCTTCACTTCCAATCCAAGCGATCCATAATAGATCCACAAGAACTTATTTTCTAACTTTAACTCTGTAAATATACCCCAATTACATTTATTTATTTATTTATTTTATTTATTTTTTACAGTTTTTAAATTTATTTATTATTTTTTGGGGGGTACACCAAGTCCAATTACACTTAGTTTTAAAAAGTACTATAGTTTTCCTCACATGGTCATCTCTGAAGCTTTAGAGGCTTTGCTCTTACCTTTCCCTCTGCCTGGAATGTGCCCCATTCCCTGCTGCCGGCAAATCCCTCAAGGACTTTTATAACTCTCCCCAACCCCTAAATCAGCTTTCATTTCCTTGGAATTCCCATGGCATTCGGCTTATGTCTTACGCTTTCCTACCTTGTGTCGCTGATATTTGTTAAATTGCCTCAGTCCTTTTGCTAGATCCCTTGAATCAAAGGCACTGTTCTATCGACTCTGTAACAACTGGCTACACATAGTAGACTTAAATAATCCCTTGACTAGTATAGGCTGACACTATGAAAACACTGACAACTGGAAGCCGACAACTAAAAATACTCAGATTCTTATAAATATGATTCAGTAAATATTTACGGAATACCTACCTTTCCCAGGCAACTCTACCAGACACTATAGGACACAGAAGATGAAATGAAGGTTCCCATGCTCCAATGGGCACGCTGTGGTGGAAAAAGCTGAAGACAGGACAAAGGGGCCCTAAATTCCACTGGAGCACCTGCCACTGGTGAATTATGTGGCCCTGAGCAAGTCACTCCTTAGCTCTCAATTCTCTGTCAAGGAGATCTATAAAAGGAACCGACTTCACTAGTAAAAACCTACCTCACAAGAAAAAACAATCACGTGAGCACGCACGGCCCAGAAATGAATACACACCCCTCAAGGGCCGTCGATCTTCACCGGTACAAAACGGCCTCGTATTGGAGGAGGCTGCGACCAGCCCCGGGACCGCAGCTCCGGAAGGCCGGGGGCCCCGCGCAAGGAAGCGGACGGCGACCCTCAGGGCGGGGCCGGGTCACCAGGCTCCGCCGGCAGCCGGAACGCGAACCAGGAACGACCTGGACGCCCGCGCCTCACAGAGCTGGGAAGCGAGACTGCGACACCCGGGCGCCGAGCCGCGCGCTGGGCCCTCTAGGCTGGGCAGGCCTGGAGACTCGGTGGACTTAACTCTTTCTTGTCACCAGGACTGAAACCTGGCAGCAAGCCGGTGGCCCAGCCGGGCCTGGAGCTGCAGCGCTTGCGGACCCAGCCAGCTGCGGAAGCCCCTCCCCGGAAGTGCGTCATTTCCGCTTCCTGCTGGAGTGCCGGTCGCTTACGCAAGGCGGACTGCAGGTGGGGCCCGGGGACTGGATAGGGCTAAGTGGCACAAGGCCTTCGCTCCCAAACCCCCGGGCCTCGGGGGCCAGCCTCTGAGAGGCGCGGGACGGGGAGCTGACCTCCTCAGAGCGGTGGCCGGACGGGCGGTGACTTGCGGTTGAGCCCCGGGAAGAGGGAGCGGCCTCCCGAAGCCGAACCGTCCGAGGTAACCTAGAAGCGGCTTCGCCTTCGGCGCCGGCTGCGGAGCCCCCGAGAGACGCCCGCCGCTGCTCGGGGCCGCTGTAAGGCGGCCGGGGGCGTTTCCGGGCCCGGCGGCCGGACTGTCCCGGGCGAGGCTCGCCGTCAGGCTCCTGAGGCCGCTCTCTGCAGCCTTTGCGCGGGTGGCGCCTGGGGCCGCGCGGCGGGAACGCGCTCGGACACTGGCCGCCGGCACAGCGCTCGCGGGCGCGTCGGGGCAGTCGTGTCCACTTTCCCGTCTCCGCCGGCGTTTCCTTTACTGGCTGATGTTACCGCGGGAGACACGGGTGGTCCAGCCTCAGAGAGATCGCTTCCGCTGATACAAAAGCCTGGGAAGTCCCCGCGCCTCCTGAGCCGGGGGGCCATCGGGAGCCGGCCGCTTGTGAACACCGTGGCTTCCCGGGCAGAATTTCGGTGCCCTTCCTGCTGGATCACCTCAGGAAAAGAGAGGCTCACGAGGCTCTCCTCAGCCTCGCTTAGAGGTCTAAATGGCCCTTGGAAACAGGTAGCTGCTGAACGTAACCATCACCAAGTCTCATGCTGTCCTTTTTTTCTCCTTTGACGTTTGAATAAACATTTCGTGAACAAGGGTCACGAATTGTAATTTTTCCTAGGTCGAATAAAGAGAAATTCAAAATACAGGTATAAATCTTCTGCATGTTGCTGTTTATACATCTTGCAAAGAAAGGCCAAGCTGAATGTTGAAGAACTAACATTCTTAGTTATTACTTAATTGGAGGATGCTCTTTGAGAAGAATAAGTCTCCATTTTTCTTAATTACTTTCCTTCTACTCTGGTCTCATTGTTTCAGCTCTCCTGCCAGTAATCAGAATGGAAAGCAGTATCTCAAATGGTCTAGGAAGTGAAGGCTTCCATCTTCCCAAGAGGATGAAGGGTCGTACAAGCTGTACCAATTTACTGAAGACAAAAGACTATGATAATATGTTGAAATTTAAGAGAAACTCAGAGTATTCTCCTGATGTTTCCTTAATGGGAAAGAATGGCATAGGAAATGCATCACGTAAATCTTTGGATAATCCCCAAACTCCTTGCAGCCAATGTTTGCTAGTTTTCTCACCTACCAAACTTTTCCGATTATTTTTTTGAAAAGACTGTGATATGATGACATATGTCTTGAGTAAGCTGTGCTGTATTCAGTTGAATAATAGAAAAGGAGAGAAGAGTCTGGCTGCTTATTTTTAAAGTTCTTTTTTTGTCTCATAATAAGTAGCAAATGGTAAAGTTCATGTGGCTTTCTTACTGAAATGTGCTTTTTTCTGCCCCCAATGCTTTAGGAAGAAGATCCTTTTATTGATTTTGTTCCAGACCAGACTGGGCCTCAGTTGTCAAAGGTCGTGCTGGTGGGGTGTCCAATACGAGAGCAGAATTGTTGCACGAGAAGAATGATGACAGTAAATCTGAAGGTCGCTGAGTACTTGAACCCTCAGATCAGGGCTCTGAGGGAGACCAAGGGATCTGTGACAGAGAGCTCCAGTCAGCATAAAAAATATGCCCCACAGGCTGACAGTCTCGGTCCTGAGAGGTCTCACCAGCACTTCCGGAGCTTCCGCTATCTTGACGCAGCTGGACCCTGGGAGGTTGTTGACCAGCTTCAGGAATTATGCCGTCAGTGGCTGAGGCCAGAGATTCATTCAAAAGAGCAGATCTTGGAACTTGTGGTGCTAGAGCAGTTCCTGACCATCCTGCCCAGGGACACCCAGACCTGGGTAAAGAAGCACCATCCATGGAGCATCGAGGAGGCTGTGGTCCTGGTAGAACACTTGCAGAGGGAATGTGGTCAAACGAGGAATGGGGTGAGAAGAAAGATTCCTGATGTGTACAGTGAAATTGGGTGAAGGTGGATATATTGTGGCAGTTAATTGAGAAATAAAGTGAAATGGGTCACTGTTCTATTGTTCCTTTGGGACATACAAAGCAGGACCTGAAAACACAGACCCACAGCCATAGTCAGTCCACAGGTTTCAGAGGTCCTGAGAGAGACTTCCCTGGCCTTAGGGACAGAGTTGCTCTTTGCCCTCTTTGGAGCCAGGGGGTGTTGAGGGTAATGAGCCTAGTCTGGCTTGGCCAAGGAGATGGGCCTCAAGTTCTTAGAGACAAACAGAAGGTAATAAGGAGTTGGAGAGGGTGGGGCATACCCAGAAAAGGAGGAACTCTTAGAGACCGAAGGAGAGCAAAGATAGGAAAGAGAAGCAGAAACCAAACAACTAGAGGAAGACTGCCCAGGAAGAGAAAAAGTAAAAAGAAAAGAGAAAGATTTCAAAATCCCAACAGAGTAGCTGAGAGAAGACACAGCCTGAGGGATAGTGTCCTTCATACTGTAGACGGGGCCTCCACTGCTCTCCCTCAGTGGCTGTTCCTTGGCTCTGGTCTGAGCTGGGATCCAGGGCATGCCCTTGGGCAGGTGGCAGCACACCAGCTGGCCTCAGGCCTCCTGAGAATACCGGGGAAGCACACGCTTTATGTCAGAATCGTTTGGAGATACATTGGAGCCCTGACTCTTTTCCTCCCACTTTTTTCTCCATTTCATCCCCATCCTCTGTGAGAATCTTCCCTGGCCATGTGGAAAATCTGGTTGACAGGACAGCTTTTAAATTCAACAATTCCTTAGTCTTTTGAGAGAACTAGAAGACAGGAAACCACTAAGGCAGGGATCTAGGTTGGGAGAGCAAGTCTGTGAAGGCAGCATGAGAACAGGTAGCCTGTGTAACCCTGCTAGTGGTCTGAGCTGGGCTGAATGCAGAGGATGGGGGGTGCTGTCTTGGAGGGCTGGCAGTAGTCACACCTTTTTTCCTTCTCTGCCAATTTTCCTATGTCTTGTGGATAGTTCTTGTGGAAAACCGGTGGCCCAGTATCTCTTTTAAGTCTTTGTGTCATTTCCTTCTGTGTCTCTTCCCACAGTCTACACTCCCTGCTTTTCCCTCCCTCTCCCACCAACCCCCAAACCAAAAGTAAGTTCTATGGTAACAAAGATGGGGATTATTTCTAGGTTGCGGTCCGTGAACTGGGGAAGGAGGCAGTGCTCTTGGGAGAAACAGCAGAGGCCCTTGGCTTCAAGCTGAAGCCAGCAGAGGCCCAGCCAGTGGGCATGTCCCAAGATGGAGAAGTTTGGAATACACCCCAGGGTCTACAAGAGCCGCTGAGCAAGAATACCCAGACAGAAACTGAACCAGTATATGAGAGGGGTAAGGAGCTTTGCGTTATTTTCCTTCTCCAGGGAGCTGCGATAGTAATTCATTAAGCCAGAATGTTGTTACCTTTTTCTGGCCTGCCCTTTGGGTCTACAAATGCAGCCACATTAGCAATTAGGACGCCCCCGAGGTGGCAGTAGAACAGACCAGTTGTGGGTGAAGGTGGGGGTCGGCCTAAGATACAGAAATCTCCAAACCACAGAACCCTGATAATAACACCAGGAACTCTGTTAGTAGAAAAGTAGAGAGGATTAGGCCTACCTCATCCTCATAAAGTATGGAAGGAGTTAGGATCAGAAATGGTTTGTCAGTGGCAGAAAGTGAAGAAAATTGTGTATCAGGAAAAAAATAAAAGATGATAAAAAACTATATCTCCTGCTGTACACTGGAGTCCCTGAGTACTTCATTTTCAAATATGTTTAAGCTTTGTCTAACTCTGAACAATTTATGTCATGAGAGAAAAATAAAAAGAGTTTTTCCTTTTGTTAATTTTGCTCATGAAAACTGGGGAATCTGTTTTAGAGGATGGTAGATACTTGGTTCTCATTAACAAGGAGAAGGCCATTTCTGGGCACCACACACTTGTAAAAGTGTCTCATCAATACTGAAAAAATTGGGATCTTCTGTATTTTAGAACCGAGCCTAGGATATTCAGAAACAGAAGCGAGAGAAATGTCCTCTGGCTCTCTTTCACCCACAACGGTGCCTGCTCACCGGATCCTAGCCTTTCCTGAGCAGACAAACAATGAAGACTGGACAGTGGCACCTGGGCTTGTCTTGCCTGAGTCCCAGGTGAGCTGTGCTTTCCAGCTTCTTAGGGCTGCCTTTCCCTGCTGCTCTTGACCCGCACTGTCCAGCAGCTGCTCAGAGGCGTGTTAACCTAGATGATCCCCAGGACTTTGGGTGCCTGTTTGCTGATCCCTTGCCTCCTTCCTTTCTGCCTTCTCGCTGTTTAAAAATCAAGCACTGTTAGTTCCTTTCATGACTGGCTTACCATGCAGTTGATGGCTCAGAAGGTTGGGCTGCTTCTGTAGTGGCAAGTATTGAGCTAAAGCTCATTCTCTTCTTCAGAGCTTGTTGACATTTGAAGAAGTGGCCATGTATTTTTCCCAGGAAGAATGGGAGTTATTGGATCCCACTCAGAAGGCCCTCTACAATGATGTAATGCAAGAAAACTATGAGACTGTCATCTCTCTAGGTAAAGATCCTCCCCTTCCCTTTGCATAGGAGTGGAGTAATTTGTCCTGTTGTTGGTGTACTGAGAACGCACCCCTATGAGAGAGTCTGTGTTCTAGTAGCTGACTAGTTCTCAACTAGATGGTGTGGGCAGGGAAAGGTGTATCCAGATCAGGGTGCTTTTTCCAAGTGCACATGGTAATTCCTTATCCTAAATATTGATCCTTCCTTCCCTCTTTCACTCCAGAGTGCTCTTCTCTTATCTTTCCCATCTCCATAAAGGACACCACCATTCACCCAGTATTTTAGGTCAGAAAACTTGTGGTCATCCTTTACACCTATCTTGTAATACCCCCCTAGTACTGATACATAACTGCTTCTCTTGGCTCCAGCTTTCCTGTGTAGCCTGAGTCCAAGCACGTCTCAGCCTCCTGTGCCTTAGCATCGTGGTATAAGCCAGCAGCATCTCTAACAAGGTCCACCTCAGTACTTTCTACCTGGCACCCCCTGCCATCATTCCTCCCCTCTCACAGCCTGTTTTCCACACAGCAGCCAGAATCTTTTAAAAACCGCATCATATCAGGACATTTCTCTGCATTCAAACTTTATTGTGACTTTTCACACATTCAGAATTCTTTATAGAGGCACGCAGGACCCCTCAAGTTCTGTGCTCTCCTCACCCCCCTGCCTTCATCGCCTGCCACTCCTGCCCTTCTCAGTCCTCTTTAGCCACACTGGTCTTCTTGCTGTTTCTTGAATTCATCAAGCTCATTTCTAACTTTGCATTTCCTTTACCTGACACATAGGACTCAGTACTGTATTTTCCAACATCTCTATTTTTGTCCAACTCAGAAGAATTCATGTCATGTAAGGAAAAAAACAAGATTTCCTTCTATTGACTTCACTCGTGAAAATTAAAGAGTCAACTGGGAAACCTGTCTTAGGGGCTAGTAGATGCTTGATTCTTGTTTAAAATGAGATACCCACTTCTAGGTACCACATAATACTTGTAAAGTTGTACCATCTCTGCTGAAAGAATCAGGATCTTCTGTATTTTAGAACTGAGCCTAGGATGTTCAAAGACAGAATGGAGAGAAAGTTCCTCTCACTCTTCCACAGCGGTGCCTGCTCACCAGATCCTAGCCTTTCCTGAGCAGACAAACACCAAAGACTGGACAGTGGCACCTGAGCTCGTCTTGCCTGAGTCCCAGGTGAGCTGTGCTTTCCAGCATCTTAGGGCTGCCTTTCCCTGCTGACCTTGACCTGCACTGCTGAGCAGGTGCTCAGAGGCATGTTAACCTAGATGATCCCCTCAGGAACTGGGCACCTCCCAGCCTGTTTGCTGATCTCTTGCCTACTTGCTTTCTGCCTTCTCACTTAAAAAAAATTCATGTGCTGTTAGTTCCTTTCATGACTGGCTTACCATTGAGTTCATTGCTCGGAAGGTTGGGCTGCTTCTGTAGTGGCAAGTATTGAGCTAAAGCCCATTCTCTTCTTTAGAACTTGTTGACATTTGAAGAAGTGGCCATGTATTTTTCCCAGGAAGAATGGGAGTTATTGGATCCCACTCAGAAGGCCCTCTACAATGATGTAATGCAAGAAAACTATGAGACTGTCATCTCTCTAGGTAAAGATCCTCCCCTTCCCTTCTCTCCATTCCTCCATAGGAGTGGAGTAATTTATCCTGTTGTTGGTATACTGAGAATGCACCCCTATGAGAGAGTCTGTGTTCTAGTAGCTGACTAGTTCTCAACTAGATGGTATGGGTAGGGAAGAGGTGTATCCAGACCACCAGGGAGCTTTTCTCAAGTACGTTCTTTACACTGTTTGGAATTCTTGATCTCTTCTTCCCACCAAACTTGCCCTCATATCTTTCTTGTCTCTGTAAAAGGCATACCCATTCATCCACTTGCTCAGAGCAAGAAACATTCAGTCATCCTTTACCTTGATCTTGCCGTAATACCCCAGTAAGTCTAACACATCACTCTTGGCTCCACCTTCACAGTGTAGCCTGAGTCTGATCATGTCTCAGTCTCTTGTGCTATTAGCATCCTGATCTCAGCCAGCGGCATCTCTATCAAGTTCCACCTCAGTACTTTCTAACTGGTGCCCACTGCCACCACTCCTGTGCTCTCACAGTCTGTTTTCTACATGGCAGCCAGAGTCTTTTAAAAACCTGATCAAATCATGACGTTTTCTGCTTCAAAAACCTTACAGTCACTTCTCATAAGGTTCAGAATAAATCCAAATTTCTTACCAAGGCTCCTGGGACCCTCCAAGATCTGGCTTCTCCTTGTCTCCCTGCTGCTGTCTCCTGCCATTCATGCCCTTGCTCTGGCCTCTTTCTTCACATTGCTCATCTTGCTGTTTCATGAACTTGATGTGCTCATTTCTTTCCCCTTCCCTCCACCTGGCACACTTTTCTGCCATATGAAAAAACGCTCAGTTTAGGGTTCTACTCAAATATCACTTAGGGTTTGTTTTTTTTGTTTTTGTTTTTTTGTTTTAATATTTATATGCGTGTGTGTGTACGTATGTATGTGTGTGACTGGACTGGGTCTTAGTTGCGGCATGAGGGATTTTTAGTTGCAGCAATGGGATCTAGTTCCCTGACCAGGAATTGAACCAGGGCCCCCTGCAGTGGCACCTCGGAGTCTCGGAGGGACCGCCAGGGAAGTCCCTCAAATATCACTTTCTAAAAGAGGCATTTCACACAGCCTTATCTAAAGTTGCTTCACAGAAGCAGAATGTTTTTTAATTAATTAATTATTTCTTTATTTTATTGGCTGTGTTGGGTCTTTGTTGCTGTGTGCGGGCTTTCTTTAGTTGCGGTGAGTGGGGGCTACTCTTCGTTGTGGTGCACGGGCTCCTCATTGCTGTGTCTTCTCTTGTTGTGGAGCACGGGCTCTAGGCTTGTGGGCTTCAGTAGTTGCTGCACATGGGCTCAGTAGTTGTGGCTCACGGGCTCTAAAGCGCAGGCTCAATAGTTGTGGCACATGGGCTTAGTTGGTCCGCGGCATGTGGGATCTTCCTGGAGCAGGGATCGAGCCTGTGTACCTTGCATTGGCAGGCGGATTCTTAACCACTGTGCCACCTAGGTAGCCCGAAGCAGATTCTTTAACATTATCTTACCCTGCTTTAGTTTTCTTCAAAACGTTTATCACTTCCTGACATTTTATTTGCTTGTTGGTTGATGTTTGATTGTCTCACTCTGCATTAGAAGATTAACACCGGGAGATCAGGGAACTTGGCTTACTCACCACTGTATCCCTAGCACATAGAGGGTGCCTGGTGCACCATGGTCACTCAGTACATGTTTGTTGAATGACTGAGTGATGAATATTTTCCATACTTGGCAATATGATTTAGAAAAAGTCCAGTAAGTAGTTCTGATCTGTTTCCTCCACCTGGATGTGAACCAGTGAGCTATGGGAATGGTAGAAGTCTTTACTAGTCCAGTGTCTGATACCTGAGAGCTAAACTGAAAGTTGCTATAACAGGAATCACTTGTGCATATGTTACCAGCCCACTGACCTTCACATTGATTCCTGTAGACCTGGTCTTATCCAGTATGAGTCTTCCCAGAGAGTTAATAGGGCCAGCATGTATTTCCTGCAACCTTTGCAGTTTGGTTCTACCTCAGTAGAATATGGGGTATTCTTAGCAGAAGATGGGGATCGTGCACTGGATTCCCATGTCCTATATTCTTTTCATTGGTCCAGCTTAAGTTTATTTCTCAGTCTCCACTTTACATATCCATCCACAAATGAAGTACATTATAAACCTGACACCAGATATGAGAGTCTGTCCATTTAACCATTTTGGTGTTGTAGACTGTTAAAGTATCCTTTGCTTTTCTTGAGCTAGTCTAAAATTAGTGGACTGTTGTTAAGTTACCAGTCCTTGACCTCAGTTTTTCCATTTCACAGCATTATTTGTGCTTCCCAAACCTAAAGTGATCTCCTGTCTAGAGCAAGGAGAAGAGCCATGGGTCCAAAGATCCTTGGAGTTCAAGGACAGTTCTAGAGAGCTGCCTACAGGTAAGTATACCATGGGAAGAAGGGAAATGTGACTTGATAGGAACCTTTCCAAGGGCTTAACATTTTACAATTCTGCTTATCTATTTTTTTAAAAATTAGTGTTTATCCAGTTTTTCTCTTTATTATTGTGGCTTTCTTGCTCTGTCATATAGTTACCTGTTTCTTATGTTTATTCCAGCAGGGCTAAAGTTCAAAAATGACACTGAAAATCTTCAGCCTCTGTGTCTTTCTGACTTAGAAATACAAGCACCAGTAGATATAGCATCAAAAAAGGCCAGATTGAAAGTTCCCCAGAAAACAGTGGGCAAAGAAAATCATGGTGATATGCATAGGGTGGGAAAATGGCACCGAGATTTTCCAGTGAAGAAAAAAAAGAAACTTTCAACCTGGAAACAAGAGCTGCTGAAACTTATGGATCTTCATAAAAAAGAATGTGCAGGAGAGAAGCCTTTTAAATGTCAGGAATGTGGGAAAAGCTTCAGAGTTAGCTCTGATCTTATTAAGCACCAAAGAATTCACACCGAAGAGAAACCATATAAATGTCAACAGTGTGATAAGAGGTTTAGGTGGAGTTCAGATCTTAATAAGCACTTAACAACACACCAAGGAATAAAACCATATAAATGCTCATGGTGTGGGAAAAGCTTCAGTCAAAATACAAATCTCCACACACACCAAAGAACTCACACTGGAGAGAAGCCCTTTACATGTCATGAATGTGGAAAAAAATTCAGTCAAAATTCCCACCTTATTAAACACCGGAGAACTCACACAGGTGAGCAGCCTTATACCTGTAGCACATGCAGGAGAAACTTCAGCAGACGCTCAAGCCTTCTTAGACACCAGAAACTGCACCAGTAAAGGGAAGCTTGTTCAGTGTCCTCAGTCTGAAGAAAATCACCAAGTGGAACTTGACCTTAAAGTTATGAAAAATACAAAATTATGAAGCATGAAGAATTTTTCATCAGTGGAATTTTTCATCAGGAAACTTTGGGATATAACATGTTTCACAGAAGGAATCTAGATTGACTCTGCAGGGAATGCATTAGTATTGCTACTTGCTATTTTTACTAAAAAACTTTCGAGGAGTTCCTTAGCAGGAGAGGTGTTCTAAGAACATTCCGAGTAAAGGGAAAAGCTGTTTTGGGATTGTATTTGGCAAAATAGCAAATTCAGCTTCAAATGGTAGATGCAGCCATGAATTAATTAGTCTTCAGTGGTCACAGAGGTAAATATTGTTGGTTTGCATTGATTACCCCAGCCACTCTTAAACACATATGATAGAAACATTTGTAGCATGGTCTTCCAAAACAAAAAGCAATAATATGCATGTTTAATAGCATACCATTATCTTCCAGATTTACCAATTTCAGTAATCCCAAGGGCAGAAATGAATTCTGCTGTAAAATTTCTGAAGAACCAAATTGAATATTCTTAACTGTCGCATCGTTGGGCACTGTTCACAAATTTAAAATTGTTTGAGTTCCTTGTTTAACTTTTTAGCAAATTCAGCTCTTGAATCCTGTTAATACAGTTTTTACTGTGATGAAATCATATTTACTTCACCAATAGGGAATCTGCCCAGGTGAACTAATCACTATTTTATGCCTCTCTGGTGGTAGGCAGAAAAGGGAGAACACCTCTGAGAAGGAAATAATATGGAAACGGGTTGGGATCTTTAGCCATGTAAAGAAGAATTTTCTGGAGTAAAAGAAACTAAACTGTTTACTTACATCACAATATCAACCGGATAAAATAGCCATGAAAATGAGCACTTTTCCAAGGTGTAAATGGAAATTAATGGGAATTCAGGATCACCTTCTCAGGTTTTTGTCTATTTGCATTTTAACTTGGCTTTTGTTTGTTATTAAAAACAGGGAGAGTTATGTTTGTCTGGGAAATGGAGTGTTTACTGCACCGGGATCCTGTGGGTCACTGGGCATGTTACTCTGGGAATCCAGTGAGCAAGAGACCAAGTTCCCAAAAGGAAAGATTTGGGAGCTGATGGCAGGGGTAGACAACTGCTCATCTATATTGGTTAACTTACACTGTAACTGTGAAACAGGCAGGGTCATCCTGTTTTCTCCATTGTATCATGTTATAGACTTAGGTTACAAGTTTGATAGGCTACTGAAAATCGATAGGCTGTGGATTTTCTTATAACTCTCCCTTTTATCTACAACTAGAGTGATATCTACAGCTAGAGTGTCTAGGTGTCATCGGGAAAGGATCTAAATTATCTCTTCCAGATCTTTTTCTAATCAAGGAAGTTAGGCTCAAAGAGATCCAGAGGCTTGTCAAAACCCCGTAGCCAGTGCGTCTGTTGGCTGTCACTTAGCTGCATCAGTCAGGCCTGAAGACAGGATAAGTAAGACTGATCTCTGTGTTGTCCCTGCCCAGCCAGCCTGGATGACATTGTATTGTATCTATTTCTAGCTTGTGAAACATTCCTGTTTCTTGATTGGTTACTGAAACACTCTTAAATCTCTGTTTCCCTATGAAATGGAGAGAATGCTCAACTCAGGATTTTCTGGGAATTAGAGGGATTGATGAAGGAAAAGCTCCAAATGTCCTGGCCGCTGGTAGGGTCTCAGTCAGTGTGTGTGTTTCTGTCCCTTTCCCCTGGTCCCTGGTGATATACTGGGTGGACTGACTACATTAAAGGAGCAGATGCATTTGTGGCTATTGCAGTTCCTTCCAGGAGCTGAGCACTTGTGGTGGCAGTTTGCTCAATTGATTTGGTCCTTGGCTTCAGTGCTTTATGGTGTAAGTCACCTGAGCTGTTGGTCTGGCGCTCTCAGCAGGATTTCATTTTCTTCCCTGAGATGAACTGTACCAATATACCAATGTGCTTATTTCTTAAAGCACAGCCAGCTCTGCAGCTCTGGTCTGCATAGATGTTACCCAACAGTCTCAGCCTTACACCCCTGGGACTCTGTCTCTTTTCCCAAGACATACCTATGGATTTCTTGCTGACGCTACATTCATTCATTCAGTTTAATGAGGGCCCAGGTACTCTTCTAAACCAGGGATATAGTAGTGGACAAGACAAAATGCACATCCTCATGGAGTCTGAATCTTAGAGAACAGTAAGAAGGGAGTGGTTATCCCTTTTTGTTCTTTGCAGTCAGACAGGGTCCTGAGATAGTTTTGAGCTGTGGGTTGTGAGCAGAAGTCTCACTTCTTGGCTGAAGCATTTGTTTATTGGTGCAGGACTCTTGTGCCGTCTTTTCCTGCCTCAGTCATGTAAGCATATACAGAGAGGAGTCACAAGATCAGAGCAGTCGGGAATGCCGAGCCCCCCACATTGGGAAGGGGTATCTATTCTAGGGACTCCCCTAGTCCTATGATGGGCTTTGTAGGAAAAAGAAATGAACTTTTGTTAAATCACTGGGATGTTGATGTTGTGTGTTTCTGCAGCATAACCTGCCCCATCTTGTTAGAAATGCTAAAGCAGATCCAGCACTTGCTGGATGACATATGTTATCCAGTAGATGTTGACAGTCTTCTTGAAACAGGAGAGCTATGAGCCTTAGGATGAAACCAACACCATAAAGAGCAGAGTGATAAATATTCAGGTTTTAGAAACATCATTGAGCTATAGGATTAAGCATCACCTGCTACCTAGAATTGCCCCGGACTTTTCAGCTACATACATCTGTATATTTCCTCTTTTTGTTTAAGCTGGTGTAATTGGGATTTCTGTTCATTGTAACTGAAATCATTCTAATACATAGAGCAATAGCTGATTTAAGATAATGTATGTAGGACAGGAACAATGTTCTTATATATTCCTATTTAAAAGATTTCATTACGGAAATTATCAACATATTTGAAATAGAGAAAGTAATATGACAAACCCCTGTATAGGTGTTGATATTTATCCCTTCCAGTTTTTGTTTGGGGAGGGTGGGTGGTTTGTTTTGGAATATTTAAAGCCTATCTCAGACATTATGATATTTCATGCATAAATAGTTTCATTTATAAGATAAACAATTCTTGACAGTCTTTGCCCTAAACCGTCTTTGAGAAAGAATTCCCAAAGAAGAATTCTCCCTCTTGTGGAGGCCTTCTCTCCCACAAGAGGCAAGATTAATTGAGAACATGGGAGCTGCCTTTGTCTCCCTCAAAGGGCAGCCAGAACTTGACCAACTTCCCAAGATGACTTTCTAAGAGGACCCTCTTGGTCTCCCCACTGGGGTATTCATTTATGAGAACAACAGGCAACCCAAATGCTTCATAATGAGGGTGGCCCAGAAGGAATACTAGATACCTGTAATGATCATCAGAGCAAGTTATTAATAAGTTGAAACTTCATAATCCAGTGCTAACTTTTAACAAGCCCCAGAGTGATTCACTCATTAAGAGTTCAGTGGCAACTGGTAATTGTTGGTTTCCTGGGAGCCACTGAAGAACAAAATAATAATAGTAATTACTCTCTTAACATTTTTATATAGGACATTTCCCCAGGAGCTCAAAGTGGCCCTCATTTACCTACTTTAATTGGTTTTCTTTTTTTTAATTGAAATTATGTGTAAATGAATACTAAAAACATTAGAATTTGTTATAATTCCCTCTGTTCCCATTTGATGGTATTTCTTTTTATTAGCATTTAACCATAGCATTGCAGTAACTGCTAAGATGAAAAATGAAGTGGAAATTTAATATTCCTTTTCTATTTCCTTTCCCATTTGGCACCATACTTCCTCTTAATGAGGAATTTTCTCTCCTTTTCTTTGGTTGGTGTCCACTCCCTTGATCCTCTTTCTGGTGTTATTCTAAGGTAATTACTGTGTGCTTCAACTCCTAGTGCTCTAATAGTCAAGAAATGTGGTGCAACCTGCTTTGAAAGATCCCTTTATGGCCAATTTAACTTACCATACATTATCATTTATAAATATCAAATTAATCAACAAAGTGTTATTTGCAACCAGTATTCCTGGTGCCATAAGCTAGTGTTCATCACCTGCAGTTCCCAAATTGACACTTACATTAACCTGCTGCTAAAAACTGGTTCTGTCTTTATCTCTGCCTGCAGATGTTTGCTCCCTAAGACTTTTGGCAAGATATGCACTGTGAATGTTCATTTATTCATTCAGCATTGGGCAAATGTTTATTGGGCACTTTCTATGTGCCAGTCTTTGTTTAGGTGCTGAAATTTTATGTTCACTTACTGTTTTTGCTTCTAAAGAATGCTGGGGGAATTCCCTGGTGGTCCAGTGGTTAGGAAGCCATGCTTCCACTGCAGGGGCACTGGTTCTATCCCTAGGAGGGAACTAAGATCACACAAACCGTGCAGCATGGCCAAACCAAATAAATAATAATAATAATAAAATAAGTAAATAAATAAAGCTGGATTGGGGTAAAGTGGGCAGTCTCTAGACTCCTTTACGTGGTTTAAACAATTTGTATAATATTTCTGTCATTCATTTGTTTGGCAGTTTGGCTTTCCATGGTCAGTTTTCCACTCCATCTTATCTTCAAGATAACTGCAGCTTCCCAAAAATAGAATAGGAGAAACACTGCTCTCTTACCTACCTTAATCTTATTTATTTTTTAAAGGTGACATCTTTATTTATTTTCATTTATTTATATTTTTGGCCGTGCCGTGCATCATGTGGGATCTTAGTTCACTGACCAGGGATCAAACCTGTGCCCCCTGCATTGGGAGTTTGCAGTCCCAACCACTGGACCGCCAGGGAAGTCCCCATACCTTAATCTTATTCACAAAACAAAAAAAGTGATTGAATTGACTTAAGCTCTCTACATTTTGGGAGTGGGGTTGCAAAATTGGAAGAGCCTCTCCAATATTTTTGTTTTAACTCTTTAAAAAATATAGATACTAACGTGATTCGAGCATTAAAACAGAGAAAAGAAATCTAGATACATTCTGTGGGAAACAAAGTTCACCTGTCCAATTACCAAAGAAAGGACATGGAAGCTCAGAGCACAGCAAAGCGAGACTTTAATAACGGTCTTGCAAGAGCGGGTGTCTGGTACAGGCACACCCCAGGACGGCCACGGCAAGCATTTTTTCCCCTAGTTCACAAGTCCCTCCCCTGGTTCCTCATTGGCTGAGTACTACAGGGTTCGCACACTTTCTCTACCATCGCCTACCAATGAGGTTACAATATGTACTTTGTTACTATCTGATTGAAGGGCTTAGACTTTCCTCATGATGACATGACTGTTACCACGCCTCCCTTTGTTCTGTTACTTTTGGCTGTGAACTTTTGCCCCGTTACTTTCTGGTATGAGACTTCGGTCATGTCCGCAAACTTTACTCTATTCTTTGGAACTGAATCATCAGACATCTGTTATCTCTCAAAATTCGCTCCTCTTTTTGTTTATCACTTCTGATTCATTTTCACTTTCTTATTAGGCCCTTAATGCCTTGTTGTTCAAACTTATCAAGCAAATATTGACTTTCTTTTTCATTGTTGACTTTCTTATCTAACAGTAGGAGGTTATTTGGGTATAAGTCATGGGCATTCGTTTGGTTATAGCTGCTTCTGTTAGCCTCTGGGCTAATTCCCTTACACAGGGGATAATAGAACATCCTGTGGCTGTTAGGTTTCCTGCTATAATGACCAGGGAAGTACGGATGGAAGCAACCATCCCCTTCCACTTGCCAAACCATCCCTCTAGCCAAACTGTGAATGGGTCTTCACTTGCATATTCAGCTAGTTGATTAGCCAAGGTTGTTAATCCCTGTAATGCTCTAGTGATGGTACCCTCTGGGGCTGTGTTGTTAAGAATGAACGTGCAACATTTTCCTCCCAGCATGACACATATTCGCCCTTTTTCTGCTAAAATCATGTCCAGGACTATTCTCTTTTCCCAAGCCATCCAACTGGTGGCATCTAGTTGGCTTGCTACTCCTTGCAGTGCATCTCTAGTATAGTTAATAAATCTTTGTTGATTGTAATAAATGTAAAAAATATAGATACAGACATGATTAGAGCATTAAAGCAGAGGAAATCTAGATACATTCTCAGTAAGACGTTGAGACACAAAGCAAACTCCTATGAAAATTTAGGCACTTATATAATAAAGCAGTTATATCCTACATGCCAAAAGGGTTATGTTTTTGTTTGTTTTTTGTTTTTGTTTTGGCTGTGCCAGGCAGCGTGTGGGATCTTAGTTCCCTGAACAGGGATCAAACCTGTGCTCCCTGCAGTGTAAGTGCAGAGTCTTAACCACTGGAAGTTCCAAAGGGTTTTTTTCAAGCCTGTTTCAAAATTTTACAACCATCAACCCCCAAATGATCAGAAACTTCATCTCAAGAAGCATTCCTTAACCACTACATGAAAGAAAATAGTGGGAAATTTATATTGTAGGAATTTGAATAGACATTTCTCACAATAAGATATACAGATGGCTAATCAACACATAAAAAGTCACTCAACATCATTAGCCATCATGGAAATTCAAATCAAAATGTCATTGATGGAATTCCCTGGCGGTCCAGTGGTTAGGATTCTGTGCTGTCACTACCGAGGGCTCAGGTTTGATCCCTGTTTGGGGAACTCAGATCCCATGAGCTGCCAAAATAACAAAACCAAACAGAAAACAACCAACCAAACACATTGAAATACCACTTACCTCCCATAGCGTGGCTGTAATCAAAAAGGTAATGACATGTTATCAAGGATGTGAAGAAATTAGAACCCTTATACACTGCTGGGAATTTGAATGGTTCAGTCACTGTAGAAAACACTGTGTTGGTAACTTCAGAAGTTAAACATAGAATTACCGTTTGTCCCGGCAATTCCACTGCTAAGTATATACCCAAGAGAAATGAAATCTTGTGTATATAAGATCTTACATATCAGTGTACATAGCAGCATTATTCAAAATTGCCCTGAAGTAGAAAGAACCCATATGTCTATCAACTGATAAATGGATGAATAAAAAGTGGTATATCCATACGATGGAATATTATTAGCAATAAAATAAAATTCTGATATATGCTACAACATGGGTAAATGTTGAAAACATGCTAAGTGAAAGGAGTCAGACATAAAAGGTCATGTGTGTGTGAAATATCCATAATAGACACATCTTTAGAGACGGAAAGTGGATTAGTGTTTTCCAGGGATTGAAAGCTGCAGTGGGTGGAGGTTGACTGCTAAAGATACAGGGTTTCTTTTGGGAGGGGGGTGATGAAAATATTCTGGAATTAAATAGTGATGATGAAATGTAAATATAGTAATAAGCCACTGAATTAAACACTTTAAAATAGCGAGTTTTAGGGACTTCACTGGTGGTCCAGTGGTTAAGAATCCATCTTGCAATGTGGGGGAAGGTGGTTCATCCCTGTTCAGGGAACTAAGATCCCACATGCTGTGAGGCAACTAAGCCCGCACACTCTGGAGCCTGTGGGCCACAACTTGAGTCCCCACAGCTAGAGAGAAGCCCACGCACTGCAATGAAATATCCCAAGTGCCACAACTAAGGCCTCAAGCAGCCAAAAAACAGAAATACTTTTTAAAAGTTCCTATTTATAAGAAAAAATGGTGAATTTTATTATATGTGTCTTATATCGCAATTTAAAAATTGACAAGGGATTTCAGCAGGTATTTTGTTGCAGTTTTGATTTGCATTTCCCCAGTTACAAGTAGGCTTCCAGCTAACTGATAGTAGCAGGTGGGACAGGGAAGAAGATTGTGGACAAGAAAAAAAGATTAAGTAAAGGCTTTGAAAAGAAGTAAACTAATTTAGGAAGACTTGTGGAGGCAGGGATTAAGTATCAGAGGGGAGAACCAGTAATACAGAAAAAGAAAGAAAATGTATAAAGATTGGAAAGGCACAAGAAAAACTTAGTATTGGGGTTCAGCTCTGGATAAGTTAGGATAAGCATGCTTCACCTTTTCTCTCACATAGAGAACTATAAAACCTGGATAGAATGCATGGAGCAGCTATTTGAGAACTTTAAAATGTTAATAGCAGGTGATTTGGAGAACAACAGTAGAATTCAAAGTGCCACTGAACTGATGGTGAGTTTACAATTTATGTTCTCTGATATTCCTTTACCTCAACTTAACACAACTAGAAACCTGGAAGTGAGCACTGTAGTAAAGATGGAGACAAATATACAACATTTATTTATGACAAAAACTCAAGAAAAGTAGGAGTAGAATGGAACTTCTTCAACCTGTAAAAGAGCATCTTTAAAAAAAATTTTATTTGACCGCACCATGTGGCTTGTGAGATCTCAGTTCCCTGACCAGGGATTGAACCCAGGTCATGGCAGTGAAACACCATATCCTAATCACTAGACTACCAGGGAACTCCCAAAAAGCATCTATTTTTAAAAAACGTATAGTTCACATGACACTTAATTGTGAAAGGATGAATGCTTTCCCTCTGAGATAAGGAACAAAACAAGAATACCCACTCCCATCACTCCTGTTAGCATTGTACTGTCAGGCTTGGCCAGTCCAATAATGAAAGAAAAGGAAATACAAAACATCCAGATTGGAAAGGAAAAACAAAACTGTCTCTCTTCACAGATAACATGTTGTCAATGTGGAAAATCCCAAGACCCTACCAAAATTTGTAGAATAAGTAAATTTAGTAAGATCACAGGATACAAAGTCAACAAACAAAACAAATTCTATTTCTATACACTGGAAACAATATAATTTATTATAACTTCAAAAAATGAAATATCTAGTTATAAATCTAACAACATGTACAAGATGTGTATATCCTGAGAACTATAAGCCTCTGGTGAAATAAGTCAAAGATGTCCTAAGTAAATGGGAAAACATACCATGTTCATAGTTTGGAAAGACTCAAGATAGTAAATATCAATTCTCCCCAGATTGATCAAGAGATTTAATGCAATGTAGAAAGATAAAGGAACTAGAAAATCCTAAATAGTTTTGAAAAATAAGAAAAAAATTTGAAGGAATCACATCACTTGATTATAAGGCTTTCTCTAAAGCTACGTTAATCAAAAGAATGTGGTCTTGGGAAAGACACAGATCAATGGCATAGAATAAAGAATCCGGAAATAGACCCACATAAATATAGCAAGTTGATTTTTATATGCAGTTTTTTTTGGCTGCACTGCCCTCTTGCAGGATCTTAGTTCCTCCCTTCCAACCAAAGATCAAACCTGCACCCTGGCAGTGAAAGCACCGAGTCCTAACCACAGGACTACCAGGGAATTTGTTATATGCAATTTTTAAATGAGCTGACAATTACATAAAATAAAATTAACCATTTTAAACTGAACAACTGACTAGCATTTAATACATTCACAATGTACACTTCTATCTAGTTCCAAAATATTTTCATCAACCACCCCCCCAAAAAAAAACCATATCCATTAGGCAGTTACTCCCCATTCCCCTCTCCCCTTACCTGGAAAATCACAAACCTGCTTTTTGTCCCTCTGGATTTATCTATTATGAATATTTAATGTAAATGGAATCATACACTAGCATTTCACTAGCATAATGCTTTTGAAGTTCATTCACATTATAGCATGTATCAATCAGCGCTTCATTCCTTTTTTGGCTGAATAATATTCAATAAAATTGAATTATTACAATTTGTTTATCCATTTGCCTGTTGATGGATATCTAAGTTGTTTGTAGTTTTTGGGTATTGTGATAGTTCCTCTGTAAACATGCACGTACAAGTATTTTGGGGGGTACCTGTTTTCAGCTCTGTTGGGTATATACCCAGAGGTGGAACTGTGGGGTCGTATGGCAATTCTATGTTTAATTTTTGAGGAACAGTCAAACCTTTCTATAATTGCTGAACTGTTTTACATTCCCACCAGCCATGTACAGGGTATCCAGTGTCTCCACATTCTGGACAACACTTGCTATTTCCTGTTTTATGTTATTATTTTTGCCATCTAAATGAGTGTGCAGTGGTATTTTATTGTGGTTTTGATTTGCATTTCCGCAATGACTAATGACGTTGAGCATCTTTTCAGATCTTTCTTGGCCATTTCTCTTCTTTAGAGAAATGTCTATTCAATTCCTTTGGCCATTTTAAAATCGGGTTGTTTCTCTTTTTGCTTTTGAGTTGTAGGAATTATTTATATATTCTGCATATTAAACCCTTTTCCTGTGTATGATTTGTAAGTATTCTCCCCCCTTATACATTTCTTTTCACTCTTCTGATAATGCCCTTTGATACACAAAATATTTACATTTTGGTAATGTGCAATTTATCTATTTTTCTTTTGTTGTTTTTGTTGTCATATATAAAAAGCCATGATCAAATCCAAGTTCATAAAGATTCTCTCATATATCTTCTTTGGAAATTTTATAGTTTTAGCTCATATTTAGGTCGTGGACCCATTTTCATGATTTTTTTTTTGGCTGCACTGCACAGCATCAGTGATCTTAGTTCCCCAACAAGGGATTGAACCCACACCCCCTGCAGTGGAAACATGGAGTTTTACCCACTGAATTGCCAGGGAAGTCCCTCATGAATTTTTGTGTTTGGTGTGAGGTAGGGGTCCAACTTGATTCTTTTGCATAGGGCTCTCCACTTGTGCCAGCACCATTTGTTGATGAGAATATTCTTTTCCTCTTTGAATGTTCTTGTAGCCCTTATTGACAATTGTTTGGTCGTAGATGTATTGGTTTATTTTTGGAGTCTTAATTATATTTTAGTTGTCTGTATGCCTGTTCTTATATCAGTACCATATCACTTTGATTACTATAGATTTGTAGTATTTTTTTGAAATTGGTAGTGTTTCTCCTCAAACTTTATTCTCTTTTTCAAGACTGTTTTGGTTAATCAAGGGTCCCTTGCAATCCCATATTAATTTATATTTTAAAAGATTATTGGAATTTTGATAGGGATGGCATTGAATCTGTAGATCACTTTGGGAGAATTGCAATATTAACAATGTTAAGCTTTCCAATCTGTGAACATGAGGTGTCTTTCTCTTTATATATGTCTTCTTTATTTTAACAATGTTTTGTAGTTTTCAGTGTACAAGTCTTTCATTCCCTTGGTTAAGTTTGTACCCAGGTAGTTTATTCTTTTGGATGCTATTGTAAATGGAATATTTTTCTTTATTTTCTTTACATATTGTTCATTGCTGGTGTACAGAAACACAGCTGATTTTCTGTATTGATCTTGACCTGCAACTTAGTGAATTTGTTTATTAGCTTTAGTAGTTTTTACATGAATTCTCTGGGGGTTTCCTTCTTTCTTTTCCTTCCTTCCTTCCTTCCTTCTTTCCTTCCTTTTCTTTCTTTCTCTGTCTCTCTCTTTCTCTCTTTCTTTCTTTCTTTCTTTCTTCTTTTTGGCCACACCCTGCAGCATGTGGGATCTTAGTTCCTCCACCAGGGATCAAGCCTGGACCCTTGCCAGTGAGAGCATGGAATCTTAACCACTGGACCGCCAGGGAAGTCCCTGGAGTTTTCTATATATAGGATCATGTCATCTCTGAATAGAGAAAGATTTATTTGTTCCTTTCCTATTTTAATGCTTTTTATTCTTTTTCTTCACTACATACTCTGTATAGAACCTCCAATATCAGTGATAACAGTGAGCAGTTTTCTCTAAGCACTCGCACATGTAAGCTGTTTTGATCCTTACAGAGTTCCTGCCAGCTATTATAGTCATTTTTAAAAATATTTATTTATTTATTTATTTATTTATTATTTTATTTATTTATTTATATTGGCTGCGTTGGGTCTTCGTTGCTGCACATGAGCTTTCTCTAGTTGCGGTGAGCAGGGGCTACTCTTCACTGTGGTGCGCGGGCTCATCATTGCAGTGGCTTCTCTTGTTGTGGAGCATGGGCTCTAGGCACGTGGGCTTCAGTAGTTGTGGCACGTAGGCTCAACAGTTGTGGCTCACGTGCTCTAGAGAGCAGGCTCAATAGTTGTGGCACACGGCTTAGTTGCTCCGCGGCATGTGGGTCACCTGGAACAGGGATCGCACCTGTGTCCCCTGCATTGATAGGCAGATTCTTAATCCCTGTGCCACCAGGGAAGCCCCTATTTTCATTTTATAAGATGATGTAACAAAGTACTAGAGAGATCCACTGGCTACCACAGATAATTATTTGCAGAGAACACTAGGGTGCCCAAGTCTCTAGGGTCCTAGTGTTATGACTGTTCTATGGTATCTTGCTGCCTCCCTTTTATTAAAAAAAAAAAATTTGTTATTATTTTTTCTGCCTCCCTTTTTAGAGGGCAGAGTAACCGGATGGCTACATTGACAGGAAAGGAGGTGGGGGAGGGGGGACATAGCCGAGTCTGACTGTGGGACAAGAAGCAAAGGAAGAGCAGTGCTCCTCGGTAGCACTGCTCTCGTTGTCACAACTGTAAAGAGGGTCTGAGCTCAGGTGGGGTTGGTACAAGGACCCTTCGAAATAAGAAAAGCGGAAGCGCCTGTCAAGCAGAACATCGGTAACCAATAGGAGGGATCAACAAACTGCCAGATGTACGGCCCCCGCTCTCGAGCAGCTTCAGTGGCCCAGGTTATGACGCAAGGAGGATCCCGTCTCCTCATTGGGGAACACTGCTGTCGATTAGCGGAGGGCGGAACCGGGAGGGGGAGGGCTGTCCTATAGTCATGCCACTGTCCCGGGGCGCTGTTTTCCTGCTTACCCGTTGCGTCAGGCCTTCTCGAAGTCCCGCCTTGCCCCGCGGAAGCTTCCGGCCGCACGAGCTGGAAAAGCCAGCCTGGCGGGTGAGTTGACGTGGTTAAGGCAGGGTTTTTCCGGCGGGGCGGGTCTGGGTTCCGCGGCTCCGCCCTCTCCCCGAGGCTCTTGTCTTGTTCTGGGTCTTGGAACGGGCAGACTCTCAGTGGCCGCGACTCGGGACCTCCTCCTGTTTGGAGAGGCGTGGGAGCGAGGTAGCCTGGTGTGCGGGCCTTCTCGCCCTTCGCCCTGTCCGCTCACTTTCCCCGTGAAGTCTGCTTTGAAAGGCCCTGAGCCTTTTTTGTCCTTGTGCGCTCTAGTGCTGGGCAGTGGGGGCACGAAGACAGCTCAGAACCGCTCCTTGCCGTCAGAGAGCTTCCAAACTGTGGAGTAGATAAACCCGCAGAAACAAGTTATGGTATTAGTTGGGGTAATGTAACTGAGCAACGGCTGTGTGACTGTGGCTTAGAAAGCCAAACGCTGACAGCAGGTGTTTGCAGTGTAATAGGGGCGGCGGGGCGCACGAGGCCTTAGCAGTCCCGCGCCACCAATGGTCAGCGCCGCAGTGGTCCCCGCAGTGGCAGTCTCCCTGGGTCGCAGTCCCCGGGATGCGGCCCCCGTTTGCGCCCTCCCCATCTTCCGGAGCATTGGCTGCGCCAGGCCTGGCAGAGTAGTGCCAGAAGAGGGGAACTAAAGGGGAAGCTTGGGGCAGAGTCAGGTGCGCGCACACCCGTACACCTGGCAGCTTCTGGCTTTGGGCGAGTCTGGCGGGGTTTCCCTCTGGGCAGGCGCACTGACAGGTAGACCTGCAGACTGGTGGCAGTGGCGTTGCTCTGTGAATTAGGGAGACCCTCCACCAGTGTGAAAGGCAACTTGAAGATGCTGTGGCTGGAACATAGTGACCTGACTGTGACCTGACCCACGTGGACAGCTGCAAGAACAAAGGATTGACACCAAGAAGCTGACAACAACTAACCACACCCCCTCCCTCACCTTTCCTACTAAAGGGCTTTGCTGAAAGCCCTTGAGGAGTTGGTGGTTTTTCAAGGGATGAGTCTCCCATCTCCTTGCATGGCCCAGCAATAAACCTTTCTCTGTTCCAAACTCCAACATTTTTGTATCGTTTGGCTTCATTGTGTGTTGGGCACATGGACTTATGTCCAGTAAGAGCAGCAATGTAAGGGTTTATTTGCAGGTCCCCAAATAAAGGAGTGGGAGACAAGTCTCAGATCTGCTCCAACTTGGTCTTCCAGTTTTTATCGTTTTTTTTTTTTTCCCTAAAGGGGAAGCACAGAGGCTGGAATTAATCATCATCTTGTGACATTTCATCATCATAGTTTCAGGAGTCAGGATGTCTGTGGTTCGTGATTCTCAGGCCAAGTGGTCCATGGCTTGGGGGGTCTGTTGCTCATCTTGCCATGGAGAAACACCCTGAGTTTGTACATTAATGGTGATATCTCTAATAGCAAATTTAGTATGTTAGCAATGTTATCGACAACAATCTTAGTCATATGACTGGTTGATTACTGCTCAGTAAGCATGAACTTTTTTCTCATCACAAGTCCCTGTGCTTGATGCACAGTGAGGCCAAACAATACAGAAATGGAGTTTGGAGCAGATAAAGGTTTATTGTAGGGCCATGCAAAGAGACAGTGGCTCGCTGCTCCTGCCTTGAAAACCCAGAACTCCTTGAAAGCTTTCAGCCAAGCCCTTTTATAGGAAAGGTGAGGGAGGGGCGCTGTTAGTTGTTGCAGACTTCTTGGTATCTGATCCTTTGTTCTTGCAGCTGTCCATGTAGGTCAGGTCATGATGTCCTTATAAACCTACATCAAAGCAAATTCTCTGTTCTGCAACTTTTTATCTAAAGGTGTAATACTCTTATAGTTCTAATACTCTTAAAGCCTTGAGAATTATACAACAAAGGGAGGGGGAAGCATTAAAATCTGTCTCCATGCCTCCTTGCAGCATTTAACACAACAAATCCCGTAAGCAAAGTGAAATCATCACCCCTCATTTTCCTTGTTCAAGGTCCGAAGGATCAACTTTCACCCTCCGAAGTCTAGCCCCTGGCTAAGAGGGAGGGGTCCCTGTGTGGGCTGGTTACCCTGCCAGGGAGCATTCATCCAACACCCAGTCTGGATCCTCCTGCCAGTGCCCAGGCCCAGCTGAAGAGGCAGGTCTCAGCTGGTGGCGCCCTCCAGGCCAGGTCCCCAGACCCTGCCCAGCCATCATCACTGAGGGAGAAAGGTGCCCAGGACCCAGCCAGCCCTCAGGCTCCTCAGGCTATGCAAACGGGCTTCAGGTCCTGTGGACTGTGACCCAAGGAGACTGCCACCACCAGGACTACCGTGATGCTGACCATTGGTGAAGCAGGACCACTAACAGCCTTGTGCTAATGGCTGCACTCCCACCCTGCCCCTGTTACAAACTGAGGTCAGAAGGTACAAGAAGGATAATAAAGTTTTGGTTAGAGTGATTAATCATAAACTCAATAGGGAAACTCAACTTTAGGGGGACTCATTTTCAGTAAGAGAAGGTACTCCGAGAGAGAGAGAGAGAGAGAGAGAGAGAGAGAGTTAGTGTTAAAGACAGGATGGAGGAGTTCAAAGTGTTAGGAGCTTCCACGAAGGTGTTGGTGGTGTTACCAGTCCTCATTCTGTGGGTTTCTTGCCTTTTCTGATGGTGCACTCCTTGAAATGTTTTCCTTATTTCCACAAGTCTAATTTCTAAACAAAGTTGCCCTTTCTCCCTTGATTGGAAGGAATGCAAACTGGTACCACTAGTGTTCAGTTTCTATGGAAAGGATGAATCAGGCCTTGGGAAAAAGGTTAGTGGGCAGAAGCGCTACGGCTGGAAAGCACAGAGCCTGTTCCAGGATGTGGGACCAGTTCACTTGTGCTGGACTGTAGATTGTGTATGGGAGAGTGTGCAATGAGCCTGGATGGGGTAGGTTAGGTCTTGAATGCCAAGGAGGGCCTCTGCAGGTTAGGAGATCTTGGCCTATCACAGTGGCATTGGGAGATCTTAAAGGCTTTTGAGAAATTAGATTAGATTATTAGAAAGTCAAGAAGACCAAATGTACTTTGTAGGAAGACCAGGTGGACAGATGGGAGACTTTTCTACCAGCCTGGCCTAATGATACCTGCCTAGACCAGGGGTTCTCAATCAGTGGCTATTTTGCTGCCCAAATACATTTAGCAAAGTCTAGAGTCAGTCTTGTTGTCAGGACTGGCAGGTGCTCCTGACATCTACTGGGTGGAGGCCAGGGGTACAGCTAAACAGCCTACAATGCATAGGACACCCCCCTAACCCCCATCCACACAGAAACAAAGACGTGTCTGGCCCCAAATGTCAATAGTGCTGAAGTTCAGAATCCCACCCTAGAGCCACAGGAGTGGAAACAAAGGGGAGACAGATCTCAGAGATGTCTCGGTCAGAGACCAGTCTTCATCTCCTTTCATATGCTTTATAATGCTTAAGTACTGGACACCCAGTCAATTAATCAGGTCTTCCTTGTCTTTTTTCACCTATTCATTTGCCAAATGTTTATTTTAGGGCCAGACACTTCTCGAGCAGCTGTGACTCACCAATAAAACAAATCTGCTCTCCAAGAACATTACATTCTTGTGGGAATGACAGACATTAAACCAATTAATATATGTTAAGTAGTGAGATATGCTTGAAATTCCTGTAAGATGGAGCTTCTTTTACACCATCCCAGACCATTTATTCTGCATCTTCTAAGTGTGAAACACTGGGCCAGATGCTATACAATTAGCATTTCTAATCTTTTTCTCTATGCTGCATGGTAGGTATTGTTATGCTCAGATGAGAAAAAGAGGCTTAGAGAAGTTGAATATTTTGCCCTACATCAGTTAGTGTGGAATTGAGCTGGGACTGGAAACCAGATCCACCTGATGGTAAAAGTCTTTATGATTTCCATTAGGTAACACTGTCTCATATGCCAGGCTAATTATCCCCACATTGTAGGGATTGAATTCGGGGCCACAGATCAGCCTCAGTTTTGAGTTGAATTCCCCTTTATTGCTCACAGTCTCTCAGGTGGCTGGTGGCAGATCCTGACCTCTCAGAGAGGTTGGCAACTTGGAGATCTCCCACCAGCTCTTCAGACTCTCCCATCAGCAGCAGCTGCCTCACAAGCTTTCATGATGAGCCAGCTCTGGGGGCTGTGCTCATGATGGTTGCAGCCCAAGCTGCATTCAAGGATAGGATCCTGGAGCTGAAGCAATTCCTGATTGTTCTGCACAGGGAGTTCCAAGCCTGGGTGAGGGTGCATCATCCAGGAAGCGTTGAGAAGGCAACCTTGGTGCAGCATCTGGAGTGAGAACCGAGGAGACGAAGGCAGTGGTGAGAAGGGGAGTGTGGAAAGAATGGAAATCAGGTTGGAGAGGGCCTAGGTTAGGGGACAGGCAGTTGGAACAAGGTGGAGAAACTTGATTTAGCTGCTGCTTCTTAGACACTTGTTTATTTTCCTGACTGGTGTCCATGCCAGCTTTTCAAAGAACAGATTTTCTTTCCCCTTTGAAGGGAGGAGGGTGGGTAGAGAGTTTTCAGTAGATCTTGGCCACCAGGAATAAATGAAGGGAGGTATTTATCCCTGTAAAACACAAGATTTCTCCTCTGCAGGTTCTTATCACCTGAGCCAGCTCGTAAACGAGAATCTTCTGGTTCTTTTTTTATTGAAGTATAGTTAATTTACAGTGTTGTGCCAATCTCTGCTGTATAGCAGAGTGACTCAGTTATACACAGTCATTCTTTTTTTTAAATATTCTTTTCCATTATATCACAGGATATCGAATGTAGTTTCCTGTGCTATACAGTAGAACCCTGTTGTTTATTTATCCTATATATAATAGTTTATATCTGCTAATCCAAAACTCCCAGTCCTTCCCTCCCCCACCCCTCTCCCACTTGGCAACCACAAGCCTGTTCTCTATGTCTGTGACTCTCTCTTTTGTAGATAGGTTCATTTGTGTCATATTTTCGATTCCATATATGTGATATCATATGGTATTCGTCTTTCTCTTTCTGACTTTACTTGGTATGATAATCTTTAGGTGCATCCCTGTTGCTGCAAATGGCATTATTTCGTTCTTTTTAATGGCTGAGTAGTATTCCATTGTATATATGTATATATACATTGTATATATATACCACATCTTTATCCATTTATCTGCCTATGGACATTTAGATGATTTACATGTCTTAGCTATTGTGAATAGTGCTGCTATGATCTAGGTGTCTTTTTGAATTATAGTTTTGTCTGGGTATATGCCCAGGAGTGGGATTGCTGGATCATATGGTAATTCTATTTTTAGTTTTCTGAGGAACCTCCACAGCTTTCCACAGTGGCTGCACCAACTTACATTCCCACCAACAGTGTAGGAGGGTTCCTTTTTCTCCACACTCTCTCCAGCATTTGTTATTTGCAGATTTTTAAATGATGGCCATTCTGACGGTGTGCAGAGGTACCTTGTAATTTTGAGTTGCATTTCTCTAATAATTAGTGAGAATATTCTGGTTCTTGACATGCCTGTTGTAAGACGGAGGGGTTGCAGTGCTCAGACAGTTGTGGGAACTTTGGTTGCATCGTTAGTGTCTGGGTAACACCTCTCACAAATCAGATTAGACAAAACTGCCTTTGTGAAAATTATAAACGGTACCTCATTTAAAATGGAATCAGAACTCAAAGGGCAGATTTCACGCCCTACCACTAGACATCAGTTGATTTAACAATAGGAAGTAGGTTACTACTTTACTAGCCACTGGGAGGCAGGAGGAAGAATTTCTCCTGGCCGAGCAGCAGCTGAGCCAACGAGAGGCTGTCAAAAGTCAGCCAATGATAAGCCATTACACTCCAAACTCCCATTTTCCGCCAATGGATTCTTAGGTCACAACAGCTCCTCCCACCTCCTCAGGTCTCCTGTGTCAACCATGTTCTCCAGACTTGCTTATGGTTGCCAGGGTTTGCATATCCCAAATTGCAACTCTTGTGCCCTAATTACCTCATTTTGCTGATAACTGCTTATATTGCTGTTTTAGGTCAACACCAGCTACTGGAGGAGGCTGTGAGAGTCGGCAGGAGGACAGTTAGGCACTGGCAGGGGCGGGGACCCCTCACCCGGCGGGGCTCCGGTTATCAGGCGCCGGCCGTCCACAACGACGAAGGAAGTAATGGCCGGAAGAGGGTTGCGCCTGTGCAGGACCCCCAGGCTCCGCGGCCTGAGACTCCGCGATATCAACTCTCGCCGCCAGGTTGAACCCGGTTTGCCGCGGTGAGGACGCGTTGACCTGCGCGGAGCTCTTCCCGGAAGTACGTCATTTCTCCTTCCGGTTGGAGTGCGCCCCGGGCTGTGTCAGCCCGAGGCGCAGGAACAGCTCCGGGCGGGCGGTCAGCGCCAGGCGAAGTTTAGTGGTGCCAGGCCTCCGCTCCCAAACCCCCGGGCCTCGGGGGCCAGCCTCTGAGAGGCGCGGGACGGGGAGCTGACCTCCTCAGAGCGGTGGCCGGACGGGCGGTGACTTGCGGTTGAGCCCCGGGAAGAGGGAGCGGCCTCCCGAAGCCGAACCGTCCGAGGTAACCTAGAAGCGGCTTCGCCTTCGGCGCCGGCTGCGGAGCCCCCGAGAGACGCCCGCCGCTGCTCGGGGCCGCTGCAAGGCGGCCGGGGGCGTTTCCGGGCCCGGCGGCCGGACTGTCCCGGGCGAGGCTCGCCGTCAGGCTCCTGAGGCCGCTCTCTGCAGCCTTTGCGCGGGTGGCGCCTGGGGCCGCGCGGCGGGAACGCGCTCGGACACTGGCCGCCGGCACAGCGCTCGCGGGCGCGTCGGGGCAGTCGTGTCCACTTTCCCGTCTCCGCCGGCGTTTCCTTTACTGGCTGATGTTACCGCGGGAGACACGGGTGGTCCAGCCTCAGAGAGATCGCTTCCGCTGATACAAAAGCCTGGGAAGTCCCCGCGCCTCCTGAGCCGGGGGGCCATCGGGAGCCGGCCGCTTGTGAACACCGTGGCTTCCCGGGCAGAATTTCGGTGCCTTTCCTGCTGGATCACCTCAGGAAAAGAGAGGCTCACGAGGCTCTCCTCAGCCTCGCTTAGAGGTCTAAATGGCCCTTGGAAACAGGTAGCTGCTGAACGTAACCATCACCAAGTCTCATGCTGTCCTTTTTTTCTCCTTTGACGTTTGAATAAACATTTCGTGAACAAGGGTCACGAATTGTAATTTTTCCTAGGTCGAATAAAGAGAAATTCAAAATACAGGTATAAATCTTCTGCATGTTGCTGTTTATACATCTTGCAAAGAAAGGCCAAGATGAATGTTGAGGACTAACATTCTTAGTTCTTACTTAATTGGGGGATACTCTTTGAGAAGAATAAGTCTCCATTTTTCTTAATTACTTTCCTTCTACTTTGGTCTCATTGTTTCAGCTCGCCTGTGAGTATTTACATAATGGAAAGGAGTACCTCAAATGGTCTAGGAAGTGAAGGCTTCCATCTTCCCAAAAGAATAAAGGTGATAGAAGTTGTACCCTATTATTAAAGATAGACAGACTGGGAGAGTATGTTAAAATTGAAGAGACACTCAGTACTCTCCTGATCTTTCCTTAACACAAGAGGATGGCATAGGAAGTGCATCAAATGAACATTTGGGACTTCCCTGGTGGTGCAGTGGTTAAGAATCCGCCTCCCAATGCAGGGGACACGGGTTTGATCCTTGGTCCAGGAAGATCCCACATGCCACGGAGCAACTAAGCCCATAGGCCACAACTACTGAACCTGCGGTCTTAAAACCATAGACCCAAAACTACTGAATACATGCTTCACAACTACTGAAGCCCACATGTTCTAGGGCCTGCGTGCTGCAGCTACTGAAACCCTTGTGCCTAAAGCCCATGCTCCTCAACAAGAGAAGCCACTGCAGTGAGAAGCACATGCACTGCAACGGAAGAGTAGCCCCCACTCACCTGAAAGTAGAGAGACAGCTCTTGCAGAGAAATGAAGACCCAGTGCAGCCAAAAAAAAAAAAAAACCTTTGCGTAATCCTCAAACTCCTTGCAACCAGTGGGTACTAGTTTTCTCACCCACCAACCTTTCCTGATTATTACCTTTTTTAAGGCAAAGTGATTCGTTGGCATTTTCCTTCAATAAGTTGTGCTGTATTCAGTTGAATAATAGAAAAGGAGAGAAACAGGGACTAGAATTTGATTTTTAAAGTTCGTTTTTCTCTCATAATAAGTAGCAAGTGGTAAAGTTCATGTGGCTTTCTTACTGACATGCACTTTTTTTCCTCACTTTAATGCCTTAGAAAGAAGAATCTTCTGTTGGTTTTACTCCAGATCAGACTGGCCCTCAGTTGTCTAAGATAGTGTTGGTGGTGTGTCCAGTGCTGGAGCAGAATTGTCCCTAGGTCAGAATGATGACAGTAGATCTGCAGGTGAGTAAACACTTGAACCCTCAGATCAGGGCTCTGAGGGAGACCAAGGGACCTGTGACAGAGAGCTCCAGTCAGCATAAGAAATGTGCCCCACAGGCTGACAGTCTCGGTCCTGAGAGGTCTCACCAGTACTTCCTCTGTCATGACACACCTGGACCCTGGGAGGTTGTTGACCAGCTTCAGGAATCATGCCATCAGTGGCTGAGGCCAGAGATTCATTCAAAAGAGCAGATCTTGGAACTTGTGGTGCAAGAGCAGTTCCTGACCATCCTGCCCAGGGACACCCAGACCTGGGTAAAGAAGCACCATCCACGGAGCATCGAGGAGGCTGTGGTCCTGGTAGAACACTTGCAGAGGGAATGTGGTCAAACGAGGAATGGGGTGAGAAGAAAGATTCCTGATGTGTACAGTGAAATTGGGTGAAGGTGGATATATTGTGGCAGTTAATTGAGAAATAAAGTGAAATGGGTCACTGTTCTATTGTTCCTTTGGGACATATAAAGCAGGACCTGAAAACACAGACCCACAGCCATAGTCAGTCCACAGGTTTCAGAGGTCCTGAGAGAGACTTCCCTGGCCTTAGGGACAGAGTTGCTCTTTGCCCTCTTTGGAGCCAGGGGGTGTTGAGGGTAATGAGCCTAGTCTGGCTTGGCCAAGGAGATGGGCCTCAAGTTCTTAGAGACAAACAGAAGGTAATAAGGAGTTGGAGAGGGTGGGGCATACCCAGAAAAGGAGGAACTCTTAGAGACCGAAGGAGAGCAAAGATAGGAAAGAGAAGCAGAAACCAAACAACTAGAGGAAGACTGCCCAGGAAGAGAAAAAGTAAAAAGAAAAGAGAAAGATTTCAAAATCCCAACAGAGTAGCTGAGAGAAGACACAGCCTGAGGGATAGTGTCCTTCGTACCATAGACAGGGGCCTCCACTGCTCTCCCTCAGTGGCTGTTCCTTGGCTCTGGTCTGAGCTGGGATCCAGGGCATGCCCTTGGGCAGGTGGCAGCACACCAGCTGGCCTCAGGCCTCCTGAGAATACCGGGGAAGCACACGCTTTATGTCAGAATCGTTTGGAGATACATTGGAGCCCTGACTCTTTTCCTCCCACTTTTTTCTCCATTTCATCCCCATCCTCTGTGAGAATCTTCCCTGGCCATGTGGAAAATCTGGTTGACAGGACAGCTTTTAAATTCAACAATTCCTTAGTCTTTTGAGAGAACTAGAAGACAGGAAACCACTAAGGCAGGGATCTAGGTTGGGAGAGCAAGTCTGTGAAGGCAGCATGAGAACAGGTAGCCTGTGTAACCCTGCTAGTGGTCTGAGCTGGGCTGAATGCAGAGGATGGGGGGTGCTGTCTTGGAGGGCTGGCAGTAGTCACACCTTTTTTCCTTCTCTGCCAATTTTCCTATGTCTTGTGGATAGTTCTTGTGGAAAACCGGTGGCCCAGTATCTCTTTTAAGTCTTTGTGTCATTTCCTTCTGTGTCTCTTCCCACAGTCTACACTCCCTGCTTTTCCCTCCCTCTCCCACCAACCCCCAAACCAAAAGTAAGTTCTATGGTAACAAAGATGGGGATTATTTCTAGGTTGCGGTCCGTGAACTGGGGAAGGAGGCAGTGCTCTTGGGAGAAACAGCAGAGGCCCTTGGCTTCAAGCTGAAGCCAGCAGAGGCCCAGCCAGTGGGCATGTCCCAAGATGGAGAAGTTTGGAATACACCCCAGGGTCTACAAGAGCCGCTGAGCAAGAATACCCAGACAGAAACTGAACCAGTATATGAGAGGGGTAAGGAGCTTTGCGTTATTTTCCTTCTCCAGGGAGCTGCGATAGTAATTCATTAAGCCAGAATGTTGTTACCTTTTTCTGGCCTGCCCTTTGGGTCTACAAATGCAGCCACATTAGCAATTAGGACGCCCCCGAGGTGGCAGTAGAACAGACCAGTTGTGGGTGAAGGTGGGGGTCGGCCTAAGATACAGAAATCTCCAAACCACAGAACCCTGATAATAACACCAGGAACTCTGTTAGTAGAAAAGTAGAGTGGGTCAGGCTCACCTCATCCTGAAAATAAGGAAGGAATTGGGATCAGAAATGGATGGTTAGTGGCAGAAAGTGAACATTATTTTGTACCAGGAAAAAAGTAGTAAATGATAAAAAAACAAAGACTGCATCTCCTACTGTACACTGGATTCCCTGAGTATTTTATTTTCAGTTTATATCTTGAGAGGATAATAAACTGGTTTTTTTCCTTTCATTAATTTGCTCATGAAAACTAGGGCACCTGTTTTAGAGGCTTGTAGTTACATGGTTTTTATTTATAACGAGAGAGCCATTTCTGGGCACCACACACACTTGTAAAGCTGTCTCATCAATACTGAGAAAATCAGGGTCTTCTGTATTTTAGAAATGAGTCTAGCATGTTCAGAAACAGAAGCGAGAGAAATGTCCTCTGGCTGTTTTTCACCCACAGCGATGCCTGCTCACCAGATCCTAACCTTTCCTGAGCAGACAAACACCAAAGACTGGACAGTGGCATCTGAGCTCGTCTTGCCTGAATACCAGGTGAGCTGTGCTTGGAGCGTCTTAGGGGTGCCTTTCCCTGCTGCTCTTGACCCACACTGTCCAGCAGGTGTTCAGAGGTGTGTTAACTCAGATGATCCCCCTGGGGAACTGGGCACCTCCCAGCCTGTTTGCCTCTCTCTTGTCTGCCTCCTCACTTTGAAAAGTATCGTATGCTATTCCTTTAGTTCCTGGCCTAACATATAAATCATGGGCCAGATGGTTGGGCTGCTTTTGAAGTGGCAAGTACTGAGCTAAAACCCATTCTCTTCTTTAGAGCTTGTTGACGTTTGAAGAAGTGGCCATATATTTTTCCCAGGAAGAATGGGAGTTATTGGATCCCACTCAGAAGGCCCTCTACAATGATGTAATGCAAGAAAACTATGAGAATGTCATCTCTCTAGGTAAAGATTCTTCGCTTCCCTTTATTAAGTGCTTTTTAAAAAATTGGTTAATTTATTTGACTGCATCAGGTCTTAGTTGCGCGCGTAGGCTCTTTGTTGCAGCGGGCAGGCTTTTCTCTAGCTATGGCACATGGGTCCAGTAGTTGTGGTGCAGGCTTAGTTTGCCCCATAGCATGTGGTATCTTAGTTTCCCTACCAGGGATTGAACCCGTGTCCCCTGCATTGGTAGGCAGATTCTTAACCACTGGACCACCAGAGAAGTCCCCTCCCCTTCCCTTTGCATAGGAGTTGAGTAATCTGTCATATTCTTGGCTTACTGTTAACCTGTGAGAGTCTCTGTTCCAGTTGCTCTTTGATTCTCAGTTAGTGGTTTGGTAGGGAAAAGGTGTATCCAAATCACCTGGGAGCTTTTGTCCAGTTTATATGCTCATTCCTTACCCAAAATTTTTATTCCCTTCCCTCCAAATCTGCTTTGCTCTTCTCTTTCCTATCTCCCTAAAGGACACTACCATTCACTCAATACTTCAGGCCAGAAAACCCATGGATCATTTTTTTTTTTTAAGGAGCTTTTATTTAGATACAGTTAACATACAATAAACTGTATATACTTAGAGTGTACAATTTGGTATCCCAATCTCTCAATTCATTCCCCACCCCCAACCCTCCCCGCTTTCCCTACTTGGTGTCCATGTGTTTGTTCTCTACATCTGTGTCTCTATTTCCACCCTGCAAACCGGTTGATTTGTACCATTTTTCTATAGTCCGCATATATGTGTTAATATACGGTATTTGTTTTTCTCTTTCTAACTCACTTCACTCTGTATGACATTTCAGGCCAGAAAACCCATGGGTCATTCTTTATCATGATCTTGCCATCATATCCCACTGCTAGCTCATCTTGGCTCTGCCCTCACAGTGTAGCTTTAATTGCATCATATCACAGCCTCTCATGCTGTTAGCATCCTGGTGTCAGGCACAAGGTTCATTTCAATACTTTCTAACTGGTACCCACTGCCACCACTCCTCTCCCACAGTCAGTTTTCCACACAGCAGCCAGAGTCTTCTAAAAACCTAATCATGGGGAATTCCCTGGTGGTCCAGTGGTTAGGACTCCATGCTTTTACTGCCAAGGGTACGGGTTCATTCCCTGATTGGGGAACTAAGATCCTATAGTCCACAAGCACGGCCAAAAAACCACCCCCCAACAAACAAACCTAATCAGATCATGATATTTTCTGCTTAAAAATCTTATGATGACATCTCATCACATTCAACATAAGAACCAAATTTCTTACCAAAGTTCCCAGGACCCTCCAAGATCTGGCTTCTCCTTGTCTCCCTGCTTTCGTTTCCTGCCACTCATGCCCTTGCTCTGGCCGCTTTCTTCACATTGCTCATCTTGCAGTTTCATGAACTTGATGTGCTCATTTCTTTCCCCTTCCCTCTGCCTGACACACTTTTCTCCCATATCACAAAACTCTCAGTTTAGGGTTTAGGTCTCAATTATCAATTTAGGTCTCAATTATCACTTTGGGTTTTGTTTGTTTGTTTGTTTTGTTTTGTTAATATGTATGTATGTATGTGGCTGCACCGGGTCTTTGTTGCTGCATGAGGGATTTTTAGTTGCGGCTCTGGGATCTAGTTCCTCGACAGGGATTGAACCAGGGCCCCCTGCATTGGGATCACAGAGTGTTAACCACTGGACCGCCAAGGAAGTCCCTCAAATATAGCTTTCTAAAAGAGGCTTTTCACACAGCTTTCTCTAAAGTAGCTTCACAGAAGCAGAATCTTAAATGTTTTCTTACCCCGCTTTAGTGTTCTTCAAAACGTTTATCACTTCCTGAGTCAGAAAGAGGAAAACAAATATCATATATTAACACATATATGTGGAATATAGAAAAATGGTACAAATCAACTGGTTTGCAAGGCAGAAATAGAGACACAGATGTAGAGAACAAACATATGGACACCAAGTGGGGGGGAGGGACGGGGATTGTGTTCCGGGGGAATGAATTGGGAGATTGGGATTGCCATATATACATTACCAATAAGAAAAAAATATCAAATTGTACGCTTTAAATATATGCAGTTTATTTTATGTCAATTGTATCTCAATAAAAGTTCTTAAAGAAAAAAAATTATTAAAAAAAGTTTATCACTTCCTGACATTTTATTTGCTTGTTGGTTGATGTTTGATTGTCTCACTCTGCACTAGACAATAAGCTCCTTGAGATCAGGGGACTTGGCTTACTCACTGCTGTATCCCTAACACACAGAGGGTGCCTGATGCACCATGGCCACTCAGTACATGTTTATTGAATGATTGAGTGATTAATACTTTCCATACTTGGCAATATTATTTAGAGGAAGTCCACTAGGTAATTCTGGTCTGTTTCTTCCACCTGGATGTGAACCAGTGAGCTATGAGAGTAGTAGAAGTCTTTCCTAGTCCAGTGTCTGGTGCTTAAGAGTGAACTAAAAAGTTAGTCTAATGATGACATGAATCACTTGTGCCTATGATACCCAGCCCACTGACCTTCACATTGACTTTGCTAAACCTGGTCTTATCCAGTATGAATCTTCCTAAAGTTGTAATAGGACCAACCTGTATTTCCTGCAGCCTCTGGAGTTTGATTACAGCTTAGTTAAATATGGAGTTTTGGTGTTAGAAGATGGGGAACGTGCAGTGGATTCCCATACCCTTTTCATAGATGTAGCTTATGTTTATTTCTCAGTCCTTGCTTTACATACCTACTTACAAATGCAGTATAGTGTAAGCTTAACATTGGATAGGCGAGTATCCATTTAACCATTCAGGGTAACAAACTGTTAAAGTATCTTGTGCTGTTCTGAAGTAGTCTGGAATTATGAACCATTGTTAGTTCCAGTCATTGACCTCAGTTTTTTATTTCACAGCATTATTTGTGCTCCCCAAGCCTAAAGTGATCTCCTGCTTAGAGCAAGGGCAAGAGCCATGGATCCCCAGTGTTCAAGGATCCCCAGTTTTCAAAGACAATCCCGGAGAGCTGCTTTCAGGTAAATACACCATGGGAGGAGGAGAAATGTGCCTTGATAGGAACCTTCCCAAGGGCTTAACATTTTAAGATTCTACTTCCCTATTTTTTTTTAATTCAGTGAATATTGAATTTTCTTCTATTCCCGTGGTTTTCTTGCTCAGACATATAGTCGGCTGATTCTTATGTTTATTCCAACAGAGATAAAGCTGAAAAATGACACTGAAAATCATCAACCTATATGTCTTTCTGACTTAGAAATACAAGCACCAGGAAACATAGTGTCAAAAAAAGCCAGTGTGAATGTTCATCAGAAAACAACAGGCAAAGAAAATCATGGTGATATGCATGGGTTGGGGAAATGGCCCCAAGATTTGCCAGTGAAGGAAAGAAAGAAGCTTTCAAACTGGTGGGAAGAAGAGCTGCTGAAACTTATGGAGCTTCACAAGAAAGAACGTGCAGGAGAGAAGCCTTTTAAATGTCAGGAATGTGGGAAAAGCTTCAGAGTTAGCTCTGACCTTATTAAGCACCAAAGAATTCACACTGAAGAAAAACCGTATAAATGTCAACAGTGTGATAAGAGGTTTAGATGGAAGTCAGATGTTAATAAGCACTTAACAACACACCAAGGAATAAAACCATATAAATGCTCATGGTGTGGGAAAAGCTTCAGTCAAAATTCACATCTCCACACACACCAAAGAACTCACACTGGAGAGAAGCCCTTTACATGTCATGAATGTGGAAAAAAATTCAGTCAAAATTCCCACCTTATTAAACACCGGAGAACCCATCTGTAGCATATGCAGGAGAAGCTTCAGCAAGTGCTCAAGACTTTGACACCAGAAACCTTGATACCAGTGATGGAAAGTTTGTCCAGTGTCCTTAGTCTAAAGAAATATACCAAGCAGAGCTTGACCCTAAAGTTTATGAAAAAAATGCAAAATTAAGAGTCATGAAGAATTTTTCACCAGTGGAAAATATGGGGATGTAAACATGTTTCACAGAAAGGAATCAGGGTTGACTGTGGAGGGGAAATGTTAGTAATTATACTACTGACTGTTTTTGCTTAGAACTTTCACTGAATTCCTTAGCAAAAAAGATGTTCTAAGAACATTCTGAGTAAGGGAAAAAGCTGTTTTGGGATTGTACCTGGCAAAATAGCAAAATTTGCTTCAAAATAGCAGATGCAGTCATGAATCATCAGTCTTCAGTGGTAACAGAGGTAAATATTGTTGGTTTGCATTGATCTCCCCAGCCATTCTTAAGCACATATAATAGAAACGTTTGTAGCATTATCTTCCAAAACAAAAATCAGTAATGTACGTGCTTCATTACATATCATTGTCTTCAAGGTAGCTGACTCACCAATTTCAGTAGTCTGATGGGGCAGAAATGAATTCTAATATAAAGTTTTCCAAGAACTAAATTGGAATTTCTTACTCCATATGTCATTGGACAGTGTTCACACAGTTGACCTTGTTTTGAGTTCCTTCTTGAACATTTGAGCAACTATATCTTGAGTCCTGTTAGCACACTTTTTACTGTGATGAAATCATTTACTTCACTGGTAGAGAATCTGCCAGGTGAACTAATATTGCACTATCTTATACCTCGCATTGGTTGTGTTTGAAAAAAGGAGAATATCTCTAATGAGATCATGTAGACAATGGGTTGGAATTTTTAGCCATTTAGTATATTTTAGATGAAAAGAAGAAATTTCTGCAATAAAGTGGAGTCCTTACCTCACAATGCCAATAGAATAAAACAGCCATAAACTTTAGCACTTTTCTGAGGTTCATGGAAATTAATGGGAATTCAGGATCAACTTCTCAGGTTTTTGTCTGTTTACATTTTAACTTGGCTTTTGTTTGTTATTAAGGACAAGGAGAGAGTTATGTTTGGGAATTGGAGTGAGCGCAGTAGGGAGGATCCTGTGGGTCACTGGGCACAGTGCTCGGGAATCAGTGAGCAGGAGACCAAGTTCCAAAAGGAAAGTTTTGGGAACTGATGCTGTTTGGTAGGCAAAGATGGATGAACCCGCATCCACCTTGGTTGACTTACACTGTAAACTGTTAAGCACGCAGGGTCTTCCTGTTTGTTTTCTTCAGCGTAGCATAGAGTGCGGAAAGTCTCTATAGGCTGTGGAGTTTCTTGTAACACCTTTTTATCTGCAGCAGTGATTCAGATGTGTTCCTGTGAGAGCTTTCAGGTAGTAGTAGGAAAGGAGTTGAATCATGTCTTACAAATCTCTTACAAAGAAGGAAATTAGGCTCAAAGAGATCCAGAGGCTTGTCAAGACCCCATAGCCAGTGCGTCTGTTGGCTGTCACTTAGCTGCATCAGTCAGGCCTGAAGGCAGGATAAGCAAGACTGACCTGTGTGTTGTCCCTGCCCAGCCAGCCTGGATGACATTGTAAAACATTCCTGTTTCTTGATTGGTTACTGAAACACTCTTAAATCTGTTTCCCTATGAAATAGAGAGAATGCTCAACTCAGGGTTTTCTGGGGATTAGAGGGATTAATGAAGGAAAAGCTCCAAATGCCCTGGGCTGCTGGTAGGGTCTCAGTCAGTGTGTGTGTTTCTGTCCCTTTCCCCTGGTCCCTGGTGATATGTTGGGTGGGCTGACTACATTAAAGGAGCAGATGCACTTGTGACTATTGCAGCTCCTTCCAGGAGCTGAGCACTTGTGGTGGCAGTTTGCTCAATTGATTTGGTCCTTGGCTTCAGTGCCTTATGGTGTAAGTCACCTGAGCTGTTGGTCTGGCACCCTCAGCAGGATTTCATTTTCTTCCCTGAGATGAACTGTACCAATATACCAATGTGCTTATTTTTTAAAGCGCAGCCAGCTCTGCAGCTCTGGTCTGCATAGATGTTACCCAACAGTCTCAGCCTTACACCCCTGGGACTCTGTCTCTTTTCCCAAGACATACCTATGGATTTCTTGCTGACGCTACATTCATTCATTCAGTTTAATGAGGGCCCAGGTACTCTTCTAAACCAGGGATATAGTAGTGGACAAGACAAAATGCACATCCTCATGGAGTCTGAATCTTAGAGAACAGTAAGAAGGGAGTGGTTATCCCTTTTTGTTCTTTGCAGTCAGACAGGGTCCTGAGATAGTTTTGAGCTGTGGGTTGTGAGCAGAAGTCTCACTTCTTGGCTGAAGCATTTGTTTATTGGTGCAGGACTCTTGTGCTGTCTTTTCCTGCCTCAGTTATGTGAGCACATACAGAGAGAGGAGCCGCAAGATCAGAGCAGTTGGGAATGCCGAGCCCCCCACATTGGGAAGGGGTATCTGTTCTGGAGAGTCCCCCAGACCTATAGTGGATTTTGTAGGAACGAGAAACTTTAATTGTGTTAAGTCACTGGGATGTTGATGCTGTGTGTTTCTGCAGCATAACCTGGCCTGTCTTAATAGGACTAGCTATTCTGCTAGAGCTCAGGAAACTTTTGTCATTCCACCTGGTCTTTAGTTCTCAGAAGAGATCTGGTTTCCTCTAGATACTCCACTGAGCTGATGTAACATTGATGGGAACACTTAGGGCACTTTTAAGGCTGTAGGTGGTAGGAAAGAAAGACATTGCTTATCGGGGACAAATTCAGTATAGGTCAGTTGTTGAAGTGGACGAGGCAACCACCTCTCCCTCTCTCTGGCCTTATTCCACTTGCTTGTCTCTCTCCCTCTGTGTTCCACTATTCCACAGCCCCACATGCACAAGAAGGATTTCTGATGGTCAGTGGGCTAAGGAGAGGGTAGGGGTTTCCTTCCATTCCTAAGTGAGTGCAGTAGACTTCCATGAATGGTTTGGTAAATACCTCTGTCAGTTGTGCCTCAGAAGACATGGGACAGAGATCACCAAATTTTCCCAGATTCTTGTAAAGAGGAAGGTGGCTTCTTTCTCTGGACTGAAAGGTGACAGTTGGGAAGAAGCTTGGACAGGAAAGCAGGAGCAGGACACTCCAGCAGAAACCTCCAGGAAAGTCCTAGCTTAGCCACTAACCAGCACAATGTCTTACTACTCCATATGTTTTCAAATTTGGGTTGAATGTGGTTTGGAATTTGGGTTGGAAGAAAGCATTTCTATATTTCATCAGGGATGAGAGCCAATTACTAAAACAAGATAAAACCAAAATTTTTGAGACTTTGTTTAAAAATGAAATCAGACACAACCCTGGGTTCAGCCTCAAACATTAGTATTAAAGTTCTCACTAATGTGACCTCCATAACCATAGCCATGATTTCTAAGACAAACCAGAAGGTGCTTTGTTTTTGTGTGTTCAGTTAACAGCCTTACAGCGACTCCAAGGTTGGTTCTGAGAATTGACTCACTGACAGTCCCCAAATCCTCGACTTCTTCTCTGCACCGGTCCCAGTGACTGCAGTACTGGGACCATCACATACCCAGAGTTCTTGTCATTAAGCTGACTAACCTCAAGCTGATCCTGAGAACTGCAGCTGTGTTTTAACTGGAGGGGAAGCACAGGAGGAGAGCTTGGATAAAACTGAAACTGCTAGGGTGTCGATCAGCGCTTGAAACTGTGAGAACAGTGTTTAATTGTGCTGGAGATCTTGAGAGGAAGAATGCTAAGCAGCCTTTTCTATCCAACTGGACAGGTTTCTTTGTGTATGAATTCTCCAGCGGACAAGGGTACTGGGCTGTACTGAACTTCTTTCCACAGTCAAGCATCTATAAAGCTTTCCTTCTGTATAATTCATCCATGTCTGATAATGCCTGTACTTCAAGCATCTATAAGGCTTTCCTCTGTGTGATTCATCTATATCTGATATTGCCTTCACTGCACTTAAAGCAGTTCTCCCATCTGGCTCTAGTGAGAGGAATTATGCAAGCAAGCTCTTGTCTTTGACTCAGTTTCAGATTTAGGAAAACTATCAGAATTACTTCTCATTTCCACTACAGTAGGATGATGAATCTTGAATTGCACAGGTCTAAGCACTAATACAATAATATAAAGTTTATAGTATTTGAATACCATGTACCTTCAAGAAAAAACTCGATAAATCTTTCTGTTGAATTTTTTAAACCAATGAATATATTTCCAACATCATGATTTTCACACTAAGCATTTGTCCCTGATTTGTAGAAACATTGAACAGTTTCAGAGCATGTGAAAAACTGAAAAAGTGAAGGATCTTTAATGTTCACAAAGAGAAGAGTTAGATATTTAAAGCTTTAGAACAGTCTCTTAAAATATTAGTACTTAAGGAACAATGGTTTCTTACACGGAGGAGTTGTTAACGTTTCCTTCATCCTGTAACTGTGCTAAGTAAGCATTATCCAGCATCAAAGCTATTTATCCTCCTTGAAGGAGAAGCTCATCTTTCCAGTCTTACCCTTTGAGTTAAGAGGTGCTTCTACAATATTCTCCAGTTGGGTCTCTCCATAGCTCCCACATTTTGAAATCAAGCTTGAGCAAGGGCTCTGTCTTCCCTTGACCTTCACTCTTGTCCCAGTCAGTCATGTCTGTGCTTACTAGTGTGACCGTTGTGTTTACTCCCTTCATAGCATGTGTCAGAAGGCAGAGTTATTTGGTTTGTTTACTTGTTTTTGTCTGTCGTAACCCATTAGAATGTGAGCATCAGGAGGGCAGAGGCTTTGTCTGTCTTGTGTAGCTTTGAATCTTCAGTGTTGGGCACAAAATGAACATAATATACAATAAACACAAGGATAAAAATACAGTTGATTCTTGAACAACGCACAGGGTAGGTTGGGGATGCCAACTCCTGCACAGTCAAAAATCCATGTTTAACTTTATAGTTGGCCTTCTGGATCTGTGGTTCTGCATCTGCAACTTCAACTAACCATGGATCATGTGCTGTAGTACCTGTTTATTGAAAAAAGTCCACATGTACCCATGTTCTTCAAGGATCCACTTATATCAAACAGAAAAAAAAAGTGCCCCAGCCACCTGAACATTAGCTTTGGTTGCTCAGAGCACTCCCTGCCCCACTGTGCTGCCTTCTTTGGGTATAGAGGGCTTGACAGCTGTGTGATAACCATGAATCCTGGTCATGTTCTTTATCAGGAGAGTTGGACGAGAAGAGCGTGCAGGTCCTCTGAAGGAATGCACAGAGGATTCCTATGTTGGTGACAAGGGAATGGCTAAGACTGTCATTCCCTCTGCATGCATGCTCTAGCTTGGAGTTCCGGGATCCTTACCCTGGAATAGGAAGATTGGCTTCCATGGGCACCCCAGGAAAAGCACCTCCACTCAGGTTGCCTCTCCTCCCAGCACCCACCCCCACCATGTCTGCTTTCCAGCACTTGCCAGTAACAAGGGCCACACAGACTTAGGCACCTTGCAGGCACTTGGCACACTCAAGGACTCTCTCAACACTGAGGCATATAGAAGAACTTGGAAGGGGTCTTGGAAATCTGTTCTGTCAGTGAGTCCCAAACTGGTAGGCAGAGGACAATGTGCGATATGCAGAGCTATTCCGTGAAAAAAGTATTATGCACCCAAGTAAATCTGGGGACAATGGGCTAAAGTCAATGTTTTGTTATAGGAGGACTTCTCAGTGTTTATGTTTAAATGTACAGTGTAAACTCCAGGTCAAAGGAGAGGAGTATGTGTGCAGTGATTACCAGCCTTATTTGATTGTTCTGGTGAGTGTATGACATTCACACCTAACATCTCAGTTTTGTGGAACACCAGTTTGGGAAATACTGACGTAGTTAATCCTTTCACCATTAATGGGAAGCTGAGAGAATATGTGAATTAGTGGAACAAAATTAAATCCCACACCGCCTGACACAATTTAAATGCTCTTTCCTCCATACCACACATCCTCTTGGCTAGTGGAACAGACATCACCACTAAACATTAAGAAGATGAAGCTTCAGTTCCCATGGTTAGATATTGAGGGCAGAGTAGAACTAGTACCCATGCATTCTCTTTCTAGGAAAGAACTTGGAGACTCCTCTCTTGCAAGGGCCCGGTCAAAGAATTTGTTTCTCGAATTTCAATGCAAGCAATTGTGTTTGGTGTCTTCTGTATCTGCTAGAAGATCCAAACGTTTTAGCAACAGTAGTCTCAGTTGCTTCCAACATCTGCTATGGCAACAAGTATTTTGCACACACAGATTTGTACAATGGCACTTCACTTTTACAAAGCTGACAACCCAGTATAAGATCTTTCAACTTCAAAGCTCATCTACTCCTCAGGAGGCGTGAAGAACAGGAACCATCAATCCCACTTGAGACATCAGGTATGTAAGACAGATATCAGGAAGTGGCTGTCTTAAGATGTGTTGCAGAAGATGCAGGGAGAGGACTGAGTTTCCTGGTTCCCAGTTTAGATGCCACAAGGGCTCTAGGAAGAAAGCACATTTCTGTCCATGCATGGTGTGGAGCAGGATTTAGGAGTCTGGGCTCCTGATTGATTCCTTATTACAGTTTCTTCCCCTTCTGCTCTCTGAGACAGCTTGCCAGGGCTCCATTCCACCACCATCCTGACCACTCATATCAGCCCTTACTGTCTCAGAAGGAGGAAAAGGAGAGACTGACATCTCAGGAAGTATCATAACTCTCAATTAAATCATCTCTCACCTGTCTCCACAAGTGCCAGGAACCACTTCTTAAGGATGGTCTCTTGTTCTCAGAAAGAACTCTGTTTTCTCTCTGGCTAATCCCTTGAAGTTAACCTGGGTGCTATGCTGTACACAGTCTGGGACCTGGAAGCAGTCTGTCCTCTAACCATTTGCAGGCACAAAGCAGTCTGGGATTTGCAGAAGAATAACGGAAAGTGGTGCCATTTTGCATTCCCATCAGCAACGAATGAGAGTTTCTGTTTTTCCATGTCCTTGTCAGTATTTGTAGTTATTGTTTTTGGGTTTTCATTCTGAGAGCTGTATAGTGGTGTCTCATTGCTTTAATTTACAATTCCTGAATGACATGATGTGGAACATCTTTTTCATATATATATATTTTTTTACCATCTGTGTACATTGTTTGGTGAAGTGTCTGTTCATATCTTCAGCCCCTTTCTTAATCAAGTTGATCATTTTCTTATTGTTGAATTATAACAGTTCTTTGCATAAGTTATATAAAAGTCCTTTAACAGATACGTATTTTGCAAATGTTTTCTGCCAGTCTGTGGCTTGTCTTCTCATTCTTTCGACAGTGTCTTTGCAGAGCAAAAGCTTTTAATTTTAGTGAAGTCTAACTTAACAACTGTTTTTCCTGGAGCATGCCTTTAGTGTTGTATCTACTGTATTCAGTCATCACCAAAACCAAGGTTATCTAGCTTTTCTCCTACGTTTTATCTTCCAGGAGTTTTATTATTTTGTTTTACATTTAGATCAAGAATCCATTTTGAATCATTTTTGCGAAGTGTGTAAAATCTGCATCTAGATTTTTTTTTTTTGCATGTGGATGTCCAGTTGTTCTAGCACCATTTGTTTAAAAGACTGTCTTTCCTCCATTTTATTGCTTTTGCTCCTTTGTCAGCAGTCAGTTACCCACATTTATGTCGGCCTGTTTCTGAGCTCTCTATTCGGTTCTGTTGATCTGTTTGTCTATTCTTTCACCAGTACCACACTGTCTTGATTATTGTAGCTTTACATTAAGTCAGTGTCGAGTAATGTCAGTCCTCCAGCTTTTTTCTTCTTCAGTATCATGGCAGCTATTCTGGGTCTTGTGCCTCTCCATATATAATTAAAAATCAATTTGTCAATATCCACAAAATAACTTGCTGGGATTTTTATTGGGATTCCATTGAATCTATAGATCAAGTTGGGAAGAATTGCTGTCTTGACAGTATTGAGTCTTTATCCATGAACATAGAATAATCCTCCATTTATTTAGTTTTTTTTTTAATTATGTATTTTATTGGCTGTGTTGGGTCTTTGTTGCTGTGCACAGGCTTTCTTTAGTTGCGGTGAGTGGGGGCTACTCTTCGTCGTGGTACGTGGGCTCCTCATTGCAGTGGCTTCTCTTGTTGTGGAGCACGGGCTCTAGGCACGTGGGCTTCAATAGTTGCAGTACATGGGCTCAATAGTTGTGGCTCACAGGCTCTAAAGCGCAGGCTTAATAGTTGTGGCACACGGGCTTAGTTGCTCTGCGCAGCATGTGGGATCTTCCTGGAGCAGGGATCGAACCCGTGTCCCCTGCATTGGCAGGCGGGTTCTTAACCACTGCGCCACTAGGGAAGCCCTATTTAGTTCTTTTTCATCTCTTTCATCTTTGAGCTTTCTTTGTGTAGTTATTGCACATGTGTTGTTAAATTTATACCTAAGCGGGACTTCCTAGGTACATGGGCTCAGTAGTGGCTCACGGGCTCTAGAGTTCAGGCTCAGTAGTTGTGGCACACAGGCTTAGTTGCTCCACAGCATGTGGGATCTGCCCAGCCCAGGGCTTAAACCCATGTCCCCTGCATTGGCAGGCGGATTCTTTTTTTTTTCTTTTTTTTAAAAGAACTTTTATTGAGATACAGTTAACAGACAATAAACAGCATACATTTAGAGAGTACAATTTGGTATCCCAATCTCCCAATTCATTCCCCCCCAACCCTCCCCGCTTTCCCCACTTGGTGTCCATGTGTTTGTTCTCTACACCTGTGTCTCTATTTCTGCCTTGCATTTCCTCTTTCATAGTTGTTAGCATTCGCCTCATGTATTGAGGTGCTCCTATACTGGGTTCATATATATTTATGATTGTTATTTCCTCTTCTTGGATGGATCCCTTGATCTTTATGTAATGTCCTTTCTTGTCTCTTGTAACATTTTTTATTTTAAAGTCTATTTTATCTGATATGAGTATTGCTACTCCAGCTTTCTTTTGATTTTAATTTGCATGGAATATCTTTTTCCATCCCCTCACTTTCCGTCTGTATGTGTCCCTAGGTCTGAAGTGGGTCTCTTGTAGACAGCATATATATGGGTCTTGTTTTTGTACCCATTCAGCCAGTCTGTGTCTTCTGGTTGGTGCATTTAGTCCATTTACATTCAAGGTAATTATCGATATGTATGTTTCTATTACCATTTTCTTAATTGTTTTGTTTTTGTTTTTGTAGATCCTTCTCTTCTCTTATATTTCCCACTTAGAGAAGTTCCTTTAACATTTGTTGTAGGCTGGTTTGGTGGTGCTGAATGCTCTTAGCTGTTGCTTGTCTGTAAAGCTTTTGATTTCTCTGTCAAATCTGAATGAGATCCTTGCTGGGTAGAGTATTTTTGGTTGTAGTTTCTTCCCTTTCATCACTTGAAATATATCATGACACTCCCTTCTCACTTGCAGAGTTTCTGCTGAGAAATCAGCTGTGAATCTTATGGGGGTTCCCTTGTATGTTATTTGTCGTTTTTCACTTGTTGCTTTTAATAACATTTCTCTGTCTTTCATTTTTGTCAGCTTGACTGCTATATGTCTTGGCATGTTTCTCCTTGGATTTATGCGGCCTGGGACTCTCTGTGCTTCCTGGACTTGGGTAGCTATTTCCCTTTCCATGTTAGGGAAGTTTTCAACTATAATCTCTTCCAGTATTTTCTCAGGTCCTTTCTCTCTCTCGTCTCCTTCTGGGACCCCTATAATGCAAATGTTGGCACGTTTAACATTGTCCCAGAAGTATCTTAGGCTGTCTTCAGTTCTTTTCATTCTTTTCTCTTTATTCTTTTCCATATCAGTGATTATCACCATTCTGTCTTCCAGCTCACTTATTCGCCCTTCTGCCTCAGTTAATCTGCTGTTGGTTCCTTTTAGTGTATTTTTCATTTCCATTATTGTGTTGCATATCTCTGTTTGCGCTTTAATTCTTCTAGGTCTTTGATAAACTTTTTGATCTTTGCATCCAGTCGTTTTTCAAAGTCCTGGATCATCTTCACTATCATTATTCTGAATTCTTTTTCTGTAAGGGTGTCTATCTCCTCTTCATTTAGTTGTTTTTCTGAGGCTTTATCCTGTCCCTTCCTCTGGTACAAAGTCCTCTGCTTTTTCATTTTCTTTATCTTTCTGTGGCTGTGGTTTTCAGTTCCACAAGGCGAAATACTGCTGATACTGCTTGATACTGCTGTCTGCCCTCTTGTGGAGGAAGCTATCTAGGAGCCTCCTGTGTGCTTCCTCATGGGAGGGACTGATGGTGGGTAGGGCTAGGTGGGCAGAGCTCAGTAAAACTTTAATCTGCTTGTCTGCTAATGGGTGGGGCTGTGTTCACACCTTGTTGGTTGTTTGGCCTGAGGCCACCTAGCGCTGGAGCCCACAGGCTCTTTGGTGGGGCTAATGGCAGACTCTGGGAGGGCTCACACCAATAAGCACTTCCCAGAACCCCTGCTGCCAGTGCCCCTGCCTCCTCGGTGAGCCACAGCTGCCCCCCACCTCAGCAGGCAACCCTCCAACACCAGCAGGTAGATCTGGTTCAGTCTCCTATGGGGTCACTGCTCCTTCCCCCTGGGTCCTGGTGAGCACACTTTTTTGTGTGCCCTCCAAGAGTGGAGTCTCTCTTTCCACCAGTCCTGTGGAGGTCCTGCAGTCAAATCCTGCTGGCTTTTCAGGGTCTGATTCTCTGGGGATTCCTCCTCCCGTTGCTGGACTCCCAGGTTGGGAAGCCTGATGTGGGGCTCAGAACCCTCACTTTAGTGGGTGGACTTCTGCGGTATAACTGTTCTCCAGTTTGTGAGTCACCCACCCAGCATTTATGGGATTTGATTTTAAAGCGGTTGCGCCCCTCCTACTGTCTCATTGCGGCTTCTCCTTTGTCTCTGGATGTGAGGTGTCTCTTTTGGGGAGTTCCAGTGTTTCTGTTGATGATTGTTCAGCAGTTAGTTGTAATTCTGGTGCTCTTGCAAGAGGGAGTGAGCGCATGTCCTCCTACTCCGCCATCTTAATCCTATCTCCTGGCACGCGGATTCTTAACCACTGCACCACCAGGGAAGCCCTTGACTCTTCTGTATTAACCTTGTAAGCTGCAACTTTGATACATGTGCCTTATTAGTTTTAGGAGTTTTTTGTTGACTCTGAGATTTTATACGTAGATGACCATGACACAAAGACAGTTTTATTTCTTCTTTCTCAATCTGTATACCTTTTATTCCCTTTTTTTTTGTCTTATTGCATTATCTAAGCCTTCTAGTATGATGTTGGAGAGGAATGATGAGAGGAGACATTATTGCTTTGTTCTTTATCTTAGTAGGAAATCTCCTAGCTTATCACAATTAAGTATGATATCAGTTATAGGCTTTGTTTGGTTTTTTTTTTTAATCAAATTGAGGAAATTCTCCGTTCCTAGTTTTCTGAGTTTTTAAAATCATGAATGGATGTTGGATTTTGTCAAATGCTTTTTCTGCATCTGTTGATATGATCATGTGATTTTTATTCTTTAGCCGGTTGACGTGATGGATTACATTAATTGTTGAAAATTGAACCAGTCTTGCATTCCTAGATTAAGTCCTACTGTATAACTCTTATTATACATTGTTGGATTTGTTTTGTTAATATTTTGTTGACGATTTTTGAATCTATGTTCATGACAGATGTTAGTAATGTCTTTATTTTGGTTTTTGGTATTGGGATAATGTTTGCCTCTTAGAATTCCTCATCTCTATTCCCATCCATCTCAGACACTGCATGTTCTTTCATTAAGGTAATCTTTTGCTTCTGTGAACTATCCAGGTCCCTAATCTCTGATTACAGCTTCCCATCTATCTATATTGCAGTTTTAGAAGCTGTCATTCAGTGTTCTCTATTCTAATCTACTGGAAGTTTTACAGGTGGGTGTGTAGTAGACATTTATTGGTTGCCCCTTAGCATCCATTTTCCTTTCCTCCTTCCTGCAACCCTGATTCAATGTGGAGACCTGTGAGGTTCCTGATGGTGGTTTGTAGGAGTGAAGAATATGACCTAAACTAGGTTAATAAGAGGAGGTTCTACCTCCTTGGTTAGAAGATGGCTCAGGATTAGGCCTATGACCTTATACTGGTCCCATCATGACTTGCTGCAAATGCTAGAACAGATCCAGCACTTGCTAGATGACATGTGTAACCCAGTAGATGTTGACAATCTCCTTGAAACAGCAGAGAAGTGAGCCTAAGGATAAAACCAACACCATAGAAGGCAGAGCAGAGAGATAAATATGTGGGTTTTGGTGATACCATTGAGCTGTAGGATCGAGCATCACCTGATACCCAGAATTGCCCTGGACTTCTCAGTGACATAAATATATAATTTCCTTTTATTGTTTAAGCCAGTGTGAATTGTGTTTCTGTTCACTGTAACTGACAGAGTTCTAATACACAGAGCAATAGCTGGTTTAAGATAATATATGTAGGAGATAAACAATCCTTTTATATATACTTATTTTAAAATTTTCATTATGGAAATTGTCACACATACATAAAGTAGAGAATACAATGAACTGCTACATAGGCTTCAACAGTTATCAACATTTTGCCTATTTTGTTTCATTTATCCTCTCAAGTTTTTGTTTTTATTTTGTTTGTTTTGGAGTATTGTAAAGCAAATCTCAGACATTATGACATTTCATGCATAAATAGTTCCATTTAAAAGAGATAAATAAATCTTGACGATCATACCCTAATCTGTCCTTGAGAAAGGATTACCACTCAACAGAAGCCATCTCTCCCACAAGAGGCAAGGTTAATTGAAAACATGAAAGCTGCCTTTCCCTCCCTCAAGGGATAACCAGAACTTGACCAACAGCTTCTCAAGATGACTTTCTAAGAGGACCCTCTTGGTCTCCCCACTGGGGTATTCATTTATGAGAACAACAGGCAACCCAAATGCTTCATAATGAGGGTGGCCCAGAAGGAATACTAGATACCTGTAATGATCATCAGAGCAAGTTATTAATAAGTTGAAACTGCATAATCCAGTGCTAACTTTTAACAAGCCCCAAAGTGATTCACTCATTAAGAGTTCAGTGGCAACCGTTAATTGTTGGTTTCCTGGAAGCCACTAAAGAACAATAATAGTAATTACTCTCTAACATACTCATACAGGACATTTCCCCTGGAGCTCAAAGTGTCCGCTTTTACCTACTTTAATTGATTTTCCCTTTTTTAATTGAAATTATGTGTAAATGAATACTAAAATCATTAGAATTTGTTATAATTCCCACTAATCATTCCTGCTTGATGGTATTTTTTTTTACGAGCTTTAACTATAGCATTTTGATAACTGCTAAGATGAAAAATGAAGTGGAAATTTAATATTCCTTTTCTATTTTCTTCCCCATTTGGCACCATACTTCCTCTTAATGAGGAATTTTCTCTCCTTTTCCTTGGTTGGTGTCCATTCCTTCCCTTGATTCTCTTTTTAGAGTTATTCTAAAGTAGCTACTCTGTGCTTCAATACCCAGTGCTCTGATAGTCAAGAAATGTGGTGCAAAATGCTTTGAAAGATCTTTTTATGACCAATTAATACTTGCTGTAATTTAACACATAAAAATTGACTTAACAAACCAAGTGTTATTTGCAACCAGTATTCTTGGTACCATAAGCTAGTGTTCATCACCTGCAGTTCCCAAATTGACAGTTACATTAATCTGCTGCCAAAAACTGATTCTGTATTTATCTCTGCCTGCAGCTGTTTGCTCCCTAAAACTTTTGGAGAGATATGCACTGTGAATGTTCATTTGTTCATTCAACATTGGGCAAATGTTTATTGGGCACTTTCTTTGTGCCCGGCATTGTTTTAGGTGCTGGGATTTTATGTTCACAAACATTTGGCTTTGCATTTTTGCTTCTAAAGAATGCTAGATTGGGGATAAAGTGGGCATTTTCTAGGTTTCTTTATACGGTTAAAACAATTTGTATAGTATTTGTATCATTCATTTGTTTGGCAGATTGACTTTCAATGGTCAGTTTCCCGCTCTGCCTTATCTTCAAAACTAACTGCAGCTTCCCCAAGATACAATAGAAAAACACAACTCTGTTGTCTTACATACCTTACTATTAATTTAAAAAAAATAGATGTGATTGAATTGATTTAGGCTGTCTACTTTTTTGAGAGTGGACTTTAGCATTCACATTTGGAGAGTATCTTTGATATTTTTATTTTAAGTTTTAAAATTCTTATGGATGACGATTATAGCATTAAAGGCAGAGATGAGAAGTCTAGATACATTCTCAATAAGACACAAAGAAAACTATGAAAATTTAGACACTTTACTATATAAGCAGTTCTACTTACTAAAAGGGTTTGTTTTGTTTTGTTTTTGGTCTATGTCTCAAATTTTTCACAACCATCAACACCCAAGTGGTCAGAAACTTCATCTCAAGCAGCATTATTTAATGCCACATGAAAGAAACTCAGTAGTAGAGATTTTGATATTGTAAAGGGCAAAGGATTTGAACAGACATTTCCCACAATAAGATATACAGATGGCCAATCAGCACATAAAAAGGCATCCAACACCATTAACCCATCATGGGAATGCAAATCAAAACCACAATGAGATACCACTTATATCTACTAGCATGGTGGATAATACATAATAACGTGTTATTGAGGATGTAAGGAAATTAGATCCCTCATACACTGCTGGTGGGAATTTAAATTGTTCAGTCACTGTAGAAAACACCTTGTCAGTAACTTCAAAAGTTAAACATAGAATTACCATTTGTCCTAGCAATTCCACTGCTAAGTATATACCCAAGAGAAATGAAATCTTGTGTCCACAAAAAACTTATATACGAATGTACATAGCAGCATTGTTCACAATAGCCCTAAACTAGAAACAACCCAAGTGTCCCATCAGCTGATAAATGGATAAATAAAAGGTGGTATATCCATACGATGCAATGTTATTTATCAATAAAAAGGAAATTCTGATATATGCCACAACATGGATGGACTTTGAAACATGCTAAGTGAAAGGAGTCAGACACAAAAGGTCACATGTTGTATGAAATATCCAGAATAGATACATCTAAGAGACAGAAGATGGGTTAGTGTTTTCCAGGGACTAGAAGCTGCAGAGGGTAGAGGTTGACTGCTTAAGATACAGGGTTTCTTTTGGGGGTGATAAAAATTAAATAGTGATGATGAAATGTAAATATGCTAATAAAACCACTGAATTAAACACTTCAAAATGGTGAATTTTATGATACGTGTCATATCTCAATTTTGAAAATTGACTAAGAAGGGACTAAAGCAGAGGGTTATAAGTCGGCTTCCAGGTAACTAATAGTAGCAGGTAGGATGGGATAAGACTGTGGACAAGAAAAAAGAAAGATTAAGTAAAGGCTTTGAAAAGAAGTAAACTAATTTGGGAAGACCTCAGTGGAGGCAGGAATTAGGTATCGGAGTGGAGAACCAGTAATAACAGGAAAAGAAATAAAATGTATAGATGTTGGAAAGGCACAAGAAAAAGTAAGTGTTGGGGTTCCAGCTATGAATAAAATGAAGTAAGCATGCTTCACCTTCTCTCTCACACAGAAAACAACTCTAAAGCCTGGATGGAATGTACGGAGCAGCTATTTGAGAATGTCAAAGCATTAATAGCAATTGGTACTTTGGAGAAGAACACCAGAATTCAAAGTACCACTGAACTTTGATGGTGAGTTTACAATTTATGTTCTCTGATATCCCTTTACCTCTGCTCAGCATAACTAGAAACCTGGAAGTAAGCACTGTAGTGAAGATGTAGACAATAATATAACATTTACTTATGAAGAAAATTCCCAGGAAACTAGGAATAGAATGGAACTTCTTCAGCCTGTAAAAAAGCATCTATTTTAAAAAAGCAAACAAACCCTATAGCTCATATCATACTTAATTGTGAAAGATTGAATGCTTTCCCTCTGAGATAAGCAAGACAAGAATACCCAGTCCTGCCACTCCTGTTTAGCACTGTATTGGAAGGTTTGGCCAGTGCAATAACGAAGGAAAAGGAAATGAAAAACATCCGGATTGAAAAGGAAAAACAGGGACTTCCCTGGTGGCTGGTTAAGAATCCGCCTGCCAATGCAGGGGACGTGGGTTTAATCCCTGGCCTGGAAAGATCCCACGTGTCTCCAAGCAGCTAAGCCTGTGCGCCACAAGTACTGAGCTTGCACTCTAGAGCCTGTGAGCCACAACTGTTAAAGCCTGCTCACCTAGAGCCTGTGCTCCGCAACAAGAGAAGCCCCTGCAATGAAAAGCCCAAGCACCACGACAAAGAGTAGCCCCCATTTGCTGCAACTAGAGAAAGCCCACGTGTAGCAACAAAGACCCAATGCAGCCAGTAAAATAAATTAATTTTTTAAAAAAAGAAAAGGAAAAACAAAACTGTCTCTATTCACTGATGACCTGATTGTCAATGTGGAAAATTCTAAGACCCTGCCAAAATTTCTAAAATAAGTAAATTTAGTAAGATCACAAGGTGCAAGGTCAATAAACAAAACAAATTCTATTTCTGTACACTGGAAACAGTGTAATTTAAATAGCTTCAGAAAAGAGAATTATTTAGTTATAAATCCAACAAAACATGTACACATTATGTATGCTGAGAACTATAAACCATTGGTAAAATAAGTCAAAGAAGTCCTAAATAAATGGGAAGATATACCATGTTCATAAAGTGGAAAGATTCAGTGTAGTAAAGATGTCAATTCTCCCCTGATTGATCAATAGTTTTAATGCAGTGTGGAAAGATAAAGGAATTAGAATAGCCTAAATGGTTTTGAAAAATAAGAAAAAAATTGAAGAAATCACAATACTTGCTTATAAGACTTTCTATAAAGCTACGTTAATCAAAGAGTATGTATTGGTAAAGGGATAAACACAGAGATCAATGGCATAGAATAAAGAGTCCAGAAATAGACCCACATCAATATGGCAAGTTGATTTTTTATAGGCAAATATTTAATGAGGTGACAATCACAATAAACAAAGTTAACCATTTTAAAGTGAACAGCTGAGTGGCATTTAGTACATTCATGATTTTGTGCCGCTACCATTTCTATCTAGTTCCAAAATATTTTCATCACACCCAAAGAAAACCCCATATCCACTGGGCAGTTACTCCTCATTCTTGTTTCCCTGTAGTGCCTGGCAAATCACAAATGTGCTTTTTGTCCCTCTGGTTTTATCTAATCTGAATATTTAATATAAATGTAATCTTACAATATGTGACATGTTGGGCCTGACTTCCTTTTTTTAAAATTAATTAATTATTTATTTTTGGCTGCATTGGGTCTTCCTTGCTGTGCCAGGCTTTTCCTAGTTGCGGCAAGCAGGTGCTACTCTTCATTGCAGTGTGCAGGCTTCTCATTGAGGTAGCTTCTCTGGTTGTGGAGCATGGCTCTAGGCGCATGGGCTTCAGTAGTTGTGGCTTGCGAGCTTAGTTGCTCTGTGGCATTTGGGATTTTCCCAGACTCGGGGTCAAACCCATGTCCCCTGCATTAGCAGGTGGATTCTTAACCAGTGTGGCAGGCGATTCTTAACCATTGCGCCACCAGGGAAGTCCCTGGCATTATTTAGACATATGCTGTTGCATACTTGATAGATTGAAGTATAGTATAACTATAACTTTTATATGCTCTGGGAAAACAAACAAAAAAATGTGTCAGTTGTTTTATTGTGATGTTTGCTTTTTTTTTTTTGGCTGCACTATGAGCCTTGTGGGATCTTAGTTCCCTGATTAGGGATTGAACCAGGCCCTCAGCAGTGAGAGCACTGAGTCCTAACCACTGGACCACCAGGGAATTCCCACAATGTTTGCTTTATTGCGGTGATCTGGAACTGAACCCTCAGTACCTCCAAGGTGTGCCTGTACATTCTCACCAGACATGTTCAGAGATTCCTTTTTTTCTACCTTCTTGCTAATACTAGCTATTTTTCTATTTGTATTATTATTATAGCCATCTTAATGAGTATAAAGTGATATTTCATTATATGTTTTGTCTGCATTTCCCCAGTGACTAATGATGTTAAGCATCTTTTCATGTGCTTGTTGGCCGTTTATCTTCTTTGGAGAAATGTCTCTGAGTCCTCTGGCCATTTTAAAATTGGGTTGTTTGTCTTTTTCCTTTTGAGTTGTAGGAATTCTTTATATTTTCTGGATGTTAACCCTTATCCTGTATGTGATTTTTAAGTATTTTTTCTTTTCTGTAGGTTTTCTTTTCACTTTCTTATGTCTTGTGATACACCAACTTTCAAGATGTTGACGAGGTCCAATTTTTTTATTTTTTGTTTTGTTGCTTTAGGTTTGGTGTTACGTCTAAAAATCCATTGTCAAATCCAAGGTGATGATGATTTACCTGTATGTTTTCTGCTAAAAGTTTTATAGTTTTAGCTCTTATATTTAGGTCATGGACCCATTTTCAGAAGTTTTTGTGTATGGTGTGAGGTAAGGGTCCAACTTGCTTCTTTTGCATATGGCTATTCAATTGTCCCAACACCATTAGTTGAAGAACCTCTTCTTTCCTTCATTGAGTGGTCTTGTAACCCTTGTTGAAAATCAGTTGACCGTGAAAAAAAAAAGAAAGAAAATCAGTTGACCATGGTATATGGGTTTATTTCTGGAGTCTCAATTCTATTCTAGTGGTCTGTATATCTGTCCTCATGTCAATACTATGTCATTTTGATTACTAGAGTTTATAGTATGTTTTCAAATTGGGAAGTGTGAATCCTCCAGCTTTGTTGTTCTTCTTCAAAACTGTTTTGGCTAATAAGGGTAACTTGCAATCCCATTTGAATTTGAGGATCAGCTTTTTCATTTTTTGCAAAAAAGACCATTGGAATTTTGATAGGGATTGCACTGAATCTGTAGACTGCCTTGAGGAGTATTGCCATATTAACAATATTAAGTTTTCCAATCCATGAACAGAGGTTGCCTTTCTTTTTATGTATGTCTTCAGTTTATTTTAGCAATGTTTTGTAGTTGTCAGTGTATAAGTCTTTCATATTTTGGTTACATTTGTACATAGATTTTTATTCTTTTGGATGCTATTGTAAATGGACTATTTTTCTTTATTTCTTTTTCGTATTGTTCATTGCTAATATACAAACACACAACTGATTTTTCTATATTGCTCTTGTATCCTGCAACTTTGATGAATTTTTATTAGTGCTAGTAGTTTTTATGTGATTCTTCAGGATTTTCCATACATAGGATCATGTCATCGATGAACAGAGAAAAATTTACTTCTTCCTTTCTAATTTGAGTACCTTTTATTTCTTCTTCTTGCCTATTTACTCTCTATAGAACTTCCAGTAATGAGGAAGTTACTTTCTATTCCAGTTTGTCAAGTGTTTTTATCTTGAAGGGTGTTGGATTTTGTCAGATGTTTTTACTGCATTATTCAAATGATCATGTCTCCCCTTGTTCCTTCATTTTATAATGTGGTGTATCCCATTAGTTGATTTTCTTCTGTTGAACCACCCTTGCATCCCTGGGATAAATCCCACTTAGTCATGGTATGTAATCTTCTTTTTTAAAGGTTTTATTTATTTATTTATTTTTTGGCCATACCACATGGCCCACAGGATCTTAGTTCCCTGACCAGGGATCAAACCTGGGCCTTTGGCAGTGAAAGCCTGAGTCTTAACCACTGTACCACTGGGGAATTCCCAATCTTCTTAATATGCTGTTGGATTTATTTTGTTAGTATTTTGTTGAGAATTTTTGAATCTATATTCAGAAGGGTTATTGGTCAGTAGTTTTCTTTTCTTGTGTTACCTTTGTCTGTTTGACAAAGATGCAAAAGCAACTCAGTGTAGAAAGGATAATCTTTTTGGTAAATTACGTTGGAACAATTGGACATCCATATGTAAAAAATGAATCTCCATCTAAACCTCTCACCTTATACAAAAGTAACAATAATGGCTATAGTCCCAAATGTAAAATCTAAAACAACACAGCTTCTGGATGTACATAGGAGAAAATCTTTATGACCTTGGCATTAAGCAGAGAGTTCTTAGACACAATGCCAAAGCACGATACTTAAAAAAAAAAAAAAAAAGAATACATTGAACTTTGTTAAAATTTTTAAAATTTCACATGAAAGACACTGTTGAAATAATAAGGGCGTTTCCTGGCGGTCCAGTGGTTAGGACTTGGTGTTTTCATGGCTGGGGCCTGGGTTCAATCCCCGGCCAGGGAACTAATGTCCTGCAAGCTGCATGGTGCAGCCAAAAAAATTTTTTTAATTTTAAAATAAAATAAAATAAGAATGAGAAGTCTGCTCTGGAAAAGAGTTTGGTAGTTCTTCAAAAGACTAAAATATCTATACGACCCAGCAATTCCAAAACTAAGTATGTTTGCAAAGGAATGAAAACATATATCCACATAAGAATCTGTTCACAAATGATCATAGCAGCATTATTCATAATAGTCAAAAAAAGGAAGCAACCCAAATGTTCATCAGAAATAAAAGGAATGAAGAACAGAGTTATGCTTAACATGGGTAAACCTTGAAAACATTATGCTAATTGAAAGAACTCAGTCACGTAGCATCACATATAATATGGGGTCCTTTTACATGAAATGCACAGAATGGGTAAATATATATGGGCAGAAAATAAATGAGTTGTTACCGCAAGCTGGGCTTGGGAGAGGGAGGAAGTTTGGGTAAAAATGTTAATAGGTATGAAGTTTCTTTTGGGGATGGTGAAAGTGTTCTAAAATTGAAGATGGTTTGCACAACACTATAAATATACCAAAATCTATCAATTGTAAACTTTAAATAGGTGAATTGTATAGTATGTGAATTATATCATTAAATCCTTTATAAATTATGAAAATAAAAAGACAAGCTATCAACTGGGAAAAAATATTTGTATATCACCTATGTGACAAAGAACTTGTATCCAGAATATATGAAGTAATCTCAAAACTCAACAATAAGTAAACAATCCAGTTTTAAAGTGGGAAAAAGATGTAAATAGGTGTTTCAAGAAAGAGGATATACAGATGGAAAATTAGCAAATGCTAGGTGTTCAATATCATTAGCCATCAGGGAAATGAAATTAAAACCACAGTGAGATATCACTACACACATATCAGCATGGCCAAAATAGAAAATAGAGACAACACCAAATGCTGGCAAGAATGTGGGGAAACCAGATCACTCATCCATTGCTGGAGGTAATAAAATGATACAGCCACTCTAGAAAACAGTTTGGTAGTTTCTTATAAAACTAAACATATGACATATCAATTGTAATCCAGGCATTTATCCTGGAGAGATACAAACTTATATCCACACACATAAAAAAAACTATATGCAAATGTTCATAACAGCTATATTCATATAGCAAAAACCAGGAAACAGCCTAGAGAGCTTTCAACAATTGAACAGTTAAACTGTGGCTTAACTATTTTAAATACCCTGGAATAATACTCCACTATAAAAAGGAATGTGATACGTTGATACATGCAAATATGCAACATGTTAGACAAATCTCCAGTGAATTATGCTGAGTGATAAAGTCCAGTCCCAAAAGATTCCATATCATATAGCTCCATTTATATAACATTTTTGAAATGACAAAATTTGCTCCATTTCTCATTTTTATTCCCCTCCCCTCATCCCCAGAGTTAGCCACTCTCTTGAGTTTTGTGCTCATTGTGTGTGTGTATGTATTTTTAAGGTCTTTATTGGAGTATAACTGCTTTACACTGTTGTGCCAGTTTCTGCTGTACAACAAAGTAAATCAGCTGTATGTATACATATATCTCCATATCCCCTCCCTCCTGCATACTCCTTCCCACCCTCCCTATCCCACCCCTCTAAGTCATCACCAGTCATTGAGTTGATCCATTGTGTTTTTTGTAGTTCACAGTAGTGACTCAGGGATTTGATTGCCTGTGTTAATAATCTAGCTCCACTTTTTCATAGCAGTGTGGCCTTGAGCAACTTATTTAAATTCATTATCTCTCAGTTCTCTGTTTTGTACAATGAAAGTTAAAAAAAAAGCCCACCTTGTAAGGTTCTTAGTGAAATTAACTAATTAATTATAAATGCCTAGAAGATTCTTGACTATATTGAAGCATTATGTATGTGTATGCATGGATCTGTGAACAGTATATAGCATTGTTTTGCATGTTTAAATTTTTATATAAATACATTCATACCATTGTATTTTTCTTGAATTAGTTTTGTTCCTTTCAATATTAGATTTTTTAGATCTATCCATGTTTAATTTTGTAATTATAGTTCCTTTGTTTTAACAACTGTACAAAGTACAAATGACAAGGCAAAATAAATGTAGATGCAATAGAAATAAAATTATAAACTTTCAAAATACCAAGAAACTTGAAAATCTAGGCCAGTGACTGCTGTATGTGTCAATATTAGCTTTTTTTTTTTTTTTTTTGGCACACGGGCTTAGTTGCTCTGTGGCATGTGGGATCTTCCTGGAGCTGGGATCGAACCCGTGACCTCTGCATTGGCAGGCGGATTCTTAACCACTGTGCCACCTAGGAAGCCCAATATTAGCTTTTTGAATAAGAGTGTTTATTAGGGTTATATTGCTTATTCCACTAATGTATTTTGGGGGACTGTAGGGCAAATAACTTAAAAAAATTTTTTAGGTCTTTAAATCAAGAGGAACCACATTCAGACCTGATGTAGACAATTATAAGATCCTGACTTTGAACCTATGCAAGATTAGATGACAGTTTGGGAATGTCTTGGGGGAAAGGGGAGTATATTTTATACTTAGGACATAAGTAAATACTTGTACCAGGAGAGAAAAATAGTGGATTTAATTTTTTAAATTTTGCCCACAGTTCTCCAATTCCTCCCTGACTCGTCATGGTTCGTTTGATGGCAGAAAATTCCACAACAGCTTCACAGTGGGCTTGACCAGGTGCCTTGCTTTAGCCAGTGCACCAAATGCAGACACGATGTTGTGCCAGTTCTGAGCTGAGGCTTTAAGAAATATTACATATGTCTACTCACCCCTGTTGCACTTCTGCCACTAGTCCAGGATATGAGACACGTGGACAGTCCTGAAAACCTGCAGTCTGAAGTAGAGTTACCTCAGAGGACCTGCAAACCTGTGAGAAAAATTAATATTTGTGGTCATAAGTCACTGAGATTTGGGGCTGTTTTCTTATGCAACTAATAAAACAAAATCCTGACTAACATAAAAAGAGAAAAACTCTGACTCATTTTACAAGTCAAATATAACTTTGATCCAACTACCCTATTAGGAGAGCTCAAAACACAAATTTAAGTTCATTTATGAACATAGATACAAAAATCCTAAAATAAAGTATTAGCAAGCAAAATCTAACATAGTAAAACATAACACATCATGTTTAAGGGCACTTTACCCCAGGAATTCATGGAGGCTTAAAATCAGAAAATCTTTTGATATAACTTACCCCATTAATGGACTAAAGGGGAAATATCATCTGATGAAATCATTATACAGAGAAGAGTAATTGATAAATTTTGTGAACTAGTTATGAGTTTAAAAAATTTTTTCAGACTACTAAAAGTAAACATCTTCCCCAATAAATACTAAATTAATGAGAGACTTCACTTCTTTTTAATTTTTATTGGAGTATAGTTGCTTTATAATGTGTTAGTTTCTGCTGTACAGCAAAGTGAAACAGTTATATGTATACATGTATCCCCTCTTTTTTAGATTTCCTTCCCATTTAGGTCACCACAGAGCACTGAGTAGAGTTTCCTGTGCTATACAGTAGGTTCTCATTAGTTATCTATTTTATACATAGTAGTGTATATATGTCAATCCCAATCTCCCAATTCATCCCATCCCCCTTTCTCCCCTTGGTATCCATAAGTTTGTTCTCTACACCTGTGTCTCTAATTCTGCTTTGCAGATAAGTTCATCTGTACTGTTTTTCTAGATTCCACATATAAGTAATATTATATGATATTTTCCTCTTGAGAGACTTCACTTTAATTTTCCTTTCTTTCCTTTAAGGTCAGGAATAAATAAGAAAATACACTAAAACCTCTACTGTTCTACATATTACTGGTGATTCTGACCATTGCAACAAGATAAGAAAATCAGTAGTTGAAAGATTGGAAGGTAAGATACAAATTTGTATTTGTTTGCAGATATTATTATGACTCACATTAAAAAATCCAAAAGATTTGACACACAAATTATTCAAATTAAAAAAATCAATAAATGCTCAGATTCAAAATCAGCTTAAAAATCAATTGTTTCCACTCCACCATTATCAACTAGAAAATATAAGAAAATAAGATACCATTCACTATAGCAAACAAACAATACAACCAGAATTAAAACAGTGTCTAGGAATTAACCTAAGAAAAAAGACACAAGACATTTAAAGGGAAAATTTTAACCCTGCCTAATGATATAAAAGTAGGCTTAAATAATTATCGTGATGTAACATGTCCTCTTATGGGATGACTTCATATGTAAATATATCAATTCTCACCCCTCAGAATTATCTGTAAATGCAGTGAAGTCTAATTAAAATGTAAGTAGTATTTTTCAAGAATAATTATAAACATTGTACAGTTTTTTAATAGTGGAATAAAAACCTACAGATAGTCAAGTCAATTTAGAAAAAGATGAGCAAAGTGCAGGGACAGATGCCCTAGCATATTTTAAGACATATTGCAAAGCCATGGCAGTAAAAATAGAATGCACTTGTATAACAACAGATGGGCAAACAATGAAGAGGAATAGAGAGCCTAGAATCAGAAGAACAAATTCACTACAAGACACATTATAATCAAATTTCCAAAGCCAAAGATAGAGACTCTTGAAAACTGCAAGAAGAAACAGACTCATCATGTACAAATGAACCTCAATAAAATTAACAGCCCATTTCTTATCAGAAACCATGGAGGCAAGAAGAAAGGGGATGGTATAGTTTAAATTCTGAAAGAAAAAAATTCTTGTCAACTAAGAATTCTATACCCAGCAAAACTGTCCTTCAAAATGAAAGAAAAATTAAGACATTCTCATATAAACAAAAGCTGAGTGAGTTTGTAGCTAATAGAACTGTTCTACAAGAAATGTTAATGACAGTCCTTTACGATATGGACACCAAACAGTAACTCAAAGCCTTATGAAGAAATATAGAAAACCAGTAAAGATAACTATATAGTTAAATATAAAAGCCAGTGTTCTTGTATTTTTTTGTTTGTAACTCTTTTTTTCCTATGTGTTTTAAAAGACAAATGCATAAAATAATAATTATAAATCTATGTTAATAAGCACACAATTATAAAGATGTAATTTGTAACAAGAACAACATAAAGGGATGAGAAAGAATTATATAGGAGTAAAGTTTTGTATACTGTTGAAACAAAGTTGGTATTGATTCAAAGAAGATTTTTATAAATTAGGATGTTTATTGTCATTCACATGCTACCTACCAACTAAAAATATGTAGTTAAAGAAATGTTAAGAGAATCAAAACTGTGCAGTAGGAAAACTCAAACACTTCAAAAGATGGTAATGGAGGAACAAAAAAATAGAGATGAGATATACAAAACATATAGCAAAATGGTAGAGGTAAGTTCTTCACTATCACAGTAATTAGAAAAATGTAAATGAATTTGTCTCCAATGGAAAGGCAGAGATAGATTTAAAAAATGGGATCCAATTTTATGTTGTCTACAGGAGACTCAATTTAGATCCAAAGACCCAGACAGGTTTAAAATGAAAGGAGTGGGAAAAGGTGTTTCATACAAAAAGTTTCAAAAGAGAGCTATAGTGACCATAGTAACATTAGACAACATAGACCTTCAGTCAAAAAATGTTCCAGGAGACAAAGGAGGACATTATATGTTGATAATGGGGTCAGTTTCTCAAAAAGATATAAAAAAAATATACAAACACAGCCCCAAAATATATGAAGCAAAAAGTGGTAGAATAAAGGGAGAAATAGACAGTTTTACACTAATAATTGGGGGCTTTAATACCTTACATTTAATAATACATAGAATAACTAGACTGAAGATCAAAAACTCAAAAATTTAGTTCTTCAACAACATTATAAACCAACTAGACCTAAGAGTTATATATAGAACACTCTTTCCAACAGTAAATTATACATTCTTCTCAAGTGCACATGGACATTCTCCAGGATAGACCATGTAGTAGGCAATGAAATAAGACAGTAAATTTCGAGACTTCCCTGGTGGTCCAGTGGGTAAGACTCTGTGCTCCCAATGCAGGAGGCCCAGGTTTGATCCCTGGTTGGGGAACTGGATCCTGCATGCATGCCACAACTAAGAATCTGAATGCTGCAACTAAGAAGTCCACATGCCACAACTAAGAACTCCACATGCCACAACTAAATATCCCACATGCTGCAACCAAGACCCAGCACAGCCAAAATAAATAAATAAATATTTTTAAAAATATGCTTAGTTTAAAAAAAAGACAGTAAATTTTAAAAGATTCAAATCATACAAGGTATCTTCTCTGACTGCATGGGATAAAACTAGAAATAAATAACAAAAAGAAAACTGGCAAATTCACAAATAAGAGAAATTAATTAACACACTCTTAAATGACCAGTGGCTCAAAGAAGACATCATAAGGGAAATTACGAAATATGAGATGAATGAAGACAAATACACAACATACCAAAACTTAAAGGATGCAGCAATAGTAATACTCAAAAGGAAATTTATAGCTATAAATGTCTATATTAAAAAAGAAGAAATATCTCAAAGCAACAACTTTCTGTTTTAAGGAAAGAGCAAACTAAATGCAACAGCAGCCAAAGGAAGGAAATAATTAACATTAGAATGGAATAGAGAATTGAAATAGAGAAATGAAATAGAGAATGGAAAAACAATAGAGAATCAAACACACTAAAACTGGTTTTTTGAAAAGATTAAAAACACTGACAAAATTTAGCTGAACTGACCAAGAGAGAAAAAGGGAAATCACAAATTACTAAAATCAGAAATGAAAGTGAGGACAGTCCTACTGCTTTTATAGAAATGAAAAGGATTATAAGAGAATACTGTGAACAACAGTACACTAGGAAATTAGTGACCTAGATGAAATGGAAAAATTCTTAGAAACACAAAACTGTAAAAACTGATTCAAGAAGAAACAGAAATCTAAATAGACCTATAAGATGTAAAAAGATTGAGCCAGTAATCAAAAACCTCCTTAGAAACAAAAGACCACTACCTGATGGCTTCACTGGTAAATTCTATCAGACAGTTAAAGAAAAATTAACAGCAAATCTTCTCAAACTATTCCAAAAACAGAAGAGGATAAAATGCTTCTGAACTCAATCTATGAGGTCAGCACTACTATGATAACAAAGCTAGACAAAGACATCACAGGACTAGAGATTAATATGCCTTCTGAATGTAGATGTAAAAATCCTTAACAAAATACCAGCAAACTGAATTCAGCAGCTTATTAAAATGATTATACATCATGACCAGTGGAATTTATTCCAGGAACAAAATAGTGGTTCAGTATATGAAAATCAATGTAATATAGCACATTAGTGGAATGAAGGACCAAAATCAATGATCATCTCAATTGATGCAGAGAAACCTTTGACAAAATTGTACATCCTTTCTGATAAAAAAAAAAAGCACTTATCAGGTTAGGAGTAGAAAGGTATTTCCTCAACATGGTAAGGGGCATTTATTTAAGAAACCCACAGCTAACATCATACTTAATGATGGAAGACTGAAAGCATTCCCCTCTAAGATCAAGAATAAGATGAGAGGATGCTCACTTTGCTCACTTCAATTCAACATTTTACTGGAAGTTCTAGACAGAGCAATTAGACAATAAAAATAAATAAAAGACATACAAATTAGAAAGATGCAAAAATATCTCTATTCACAGATGAAATGATCTTATATATGGAAAATCATAATGAATCAACAAATACCCAAGCATTAGAGTTGATAAATTCAGCCAAATTGCAGAATGCAATATTAAGACACAATAATCAGCTGTATTTCTATATATTAGCAAGGAACAATCTGAAAAGGAAATTAAGAAAATTTCATTTACAATATGATCATAAAGAATATAATACTTAGGAATGAATTTGACCAAGAAGATGCAATACTTGTACACAAACAACTATAAAACATTGCTGAAAGAAAGAATACCAAAATGAATAGAAAGACATCCCATGTTCATCGATTGGAAGAGTTAATATTGTTAAGATGGCCATACGCTCCAAAGAGATCTAGAGAGTCAATGCAATCTCTGCCAAAATTCCAAATGTGTCCTTTACAGAAATGGAAAAGCTGATACTAAAATTAATATGGAATTGCAAACCCTGAATGGCCAAAACAATCTTGAAAAAGAAGCACAGATTTGGGAGACTCACATTTCCAAGTTTCAAAAATTACTATGAAGATACAATAATCAAAACTCAGAGATAGAGGACTTCGCTGGTGGTCCAGTGGTTGGGACTTTGCCCTCCAGTGCAGGGGGTGCAGGCTTTATCCCTGATCTAGGAGCTAAGATCCCACATGCCTCATGGCCAAAAAAACAAAACATAAAACAGAAGCAGTATTGTAACACATTCAATAAATATTTTAAAAGTGGTCCACATCAAAGAAAATCTTAAAAAAAAAAAACCAACACAGAGATAGATATATAGATCAGTTGAATAGAACTGAGAGTCCAGGAACATACCTAATATAAGAGTTAAATGTGAACGAGCTAAAACTCTACCTCTTAAAAGAAAACATATGCATAAATCTTCATGACTTTGGATTTGGCAATGGATTCTTAGATTGTGACACCAAAAACAAAAGCAAAAAAGAAAAAATAGATAAACTGGACTCATCAAAATAAAAAACTTCTGTGTTTCAAAGGACACGATTAAAAAAGTGAAAAGACAATTCAATTGCACGTGAAATACTCAACATCACTAGTCATTGTGGAAATGTAAATCAAAACCACAGTGAGAAATACATCTTACCCACTGTGATTGCTATAATGTTTTTTAAAATGAATAATAATAATTGGTAAAGATGTAGAAAAAATTGGAGCCCTCTGCATTGCTGGTGTGAATACAAAATGATACAGCCTCTGTGGAAAACAGTGTGGCAGTTCCTCAAAAAGTTAAACATAGAATTACCATATGAACCAATAATTCCACTCCTAGGTATATCCTTGAAAGAATTTTTCAACATATTTTCAAACAAAAACCTGCACATGAATGTTCACAGGAGCACTATGCACAACAGCCAAACAGTTTAACCTACCCAAGTGTTTATCAACTGATGAATGGAGGAACAAATTGTAGTATATCCATATAATGGAATATTATCAATTCATAAAAAAGAATATAGTACAACAGGAGTGAAGCTTGAAAACATTATGCTAAGTAAAAGAAGACAGGGACTTCCCTGGTGGCACAGTGGTTAAGAAGCCGCCTGCCAATGCAAGGGACATGGGTTCAATCCCTGATCAGGGAACTAAGACCCCACATGCCATGGGGCAACTAAACCCACACACCACAGCTAGAGAGAAGCCCACGCACCACAACAAAGAGCCAGTGCAACCAAAAAGAACCAACCAAACAAAAAAATGAAACAAACAGTGCTTCCCTGGTGGTACAGTAGTTAAGAATCCGCCTGCCAATGCAGGGGACATGGGTTCGAGCCCTGGTCTAGGAAGATCCCACATGCCACGGAGCTACTAAGCTACTGAGCCTGCGCTGTGGAGTCTGTGAGCCACAACTATTGAGCCCATGTGCCACAACTACTGAAGCCCATGTGCCTAGAGCCCATGCTCCTCAACAAGAGAAGCTACAGCAATGAGAAACCAGCACACCACAATGAAGAGTAGCCCCTGCTCTCCACAACTAGAGAAAGCCTGCACATAGCATCAAAGTCTCAACACAGCGAAAGGAAGGAAGGAAGGAAGGAAGGAAGGAAGGAAGGAAGGAAGGAAGGAAGGAAGAAACTTATTAAAAACAAACCCACTAAACTGAATGTACACATAACAACATGGACATATGTTTTAAAACATAAGTAATAACATTATGGGGGAAAAAAGGAGTTAAAAGATAAGCAGAATGGGACATATAGTACAACAACATTGATACAAATTTAAAACATTTACATACAGAAAACAACATTACATGTTTTACAAGGATTCAATACATACCAAAACACTCACATGTCAAACACATGGGACAGAGGAGGTGCCTATGAGAGAGTTGAGGGGAATGAGGGTGGGATTGATAATAAAGTGGAAAAGTAAATAAAATAATATTAAATTAACAAAAGTGAAGTCTTACAGAGACCTATGATCACATTTTGTACAGTATTCCAAGGAGGTGATATATTTACTGAATTCCCCACTGATGGACATTGAGATTTTCCAGTTTTTTGTGGTTGTGGACTTTATAGTCAAATAGACATAGTTTAAGCAGCTCTGCCATTTACTACCTAGTCCATGTGTGCTGGACAGTTATCTACTACCTCTGAGCCTTTGTTCCTCTCTTGTAGTACAGGGAGTAGTGTGGTCATCATGGCAATGTAAACTACTGAGCAGAGCATCTGGCACACAGCACAAGCAGCCCTCAGTGTTTATGATTATGAGAGACTTGTTGGAGACAGGTCTACGGGGCTGGGAGCCCCACTGGGCAAGGGCCAGGCTCAGCTTGCTTATCCCTGTACCCCACCGGCACTTGGGACACTGTCCATCCTCAGTGACCATTCCTTGAATGACATGGTTTCTAAGTCAGCAGGTTCAGGGATAATTTATCTTTCATGACATCTAATGACCTAATCAGGTTGCCAGTCACATTTTACATGTTTATTCAGCATCATTTGTAGATGATTCCTCTTCACACAGGATGGTGTGAGTGTCTAAGCTTCAAGCCTATGAGACTCTTATGTTAAGGCCAGAGACAGTAGGAATCACCTTTTCTCTATTTCCCCACAAAAAACACTCAAAGGCAACATCTCCTAGATGATGAGTCAAAAATACTAACTTCCTCATCAAAAAGAATAAAAGGCCTAGAAATAAACTTAACCAAGGAGGTGAAAGACCTATACTCTAAAAACTATAAAATAAGGATGAAGAAAATTGAAGATGATAGAAAGAAAAGACATCCCGTGTTCATGGATTGGAAGAAATAAGTTGTTAACATGTCCATACTACCCAAAGCAGTCTACCCTAATGCAATCCCTGTCAAAATACCCATGACATTTTTCACAGAACTGGAACAAATAATCCTGAAATTTACATAGAACCACAAAAGACCCCGAATTGCCAAAGCAATCTTGAGATAAAAGAACAAAGCTGGAAGTACCACACTCCCTGAGTTCAGGCTACACCAAAAAGCTGCAGTAATTAAAACAGCATCACCAGACGTCCGGACGCCCGACATGGCGCTGTTAGGCGGGGTGCTCTGCGCTTGGGGCCGCGATCCTCAGCGGTTTTTCAGTTATGGAACAAAAATATTATATCAAAACAATGAAGATTTTCAGCCTAAATTCTTTCCACCCTTACAAAAAGTGATGCTACCACCAAATAGTTTTCAAGGAAAAGTAGCATTCATTACTGGAGGAGGTACTGGCCTTGGTAAAGGAATGACAACTTATCTGTCCAGCCTAGGTGCACAGTGTGTGATAGCCAGCCGGAAAATTGATGTTTTGAAAGCAACTGCAGAACAAATTTCTTCTCAAACTGGAAATAAGGTTCATGCAATTCAGTGTGATGTGAGGGATCCTGGCATGGTGCAAAGCACTGTGTCAGAACTGATCAAAGTCGTAGGACATCCTGATATTGTGATAAACAATGCAGCAGGGAATTTTATTTCTCCCACCGAAAGACTCTCTGCTAATGCTTGGAAGACCATAACTGACATAGTTCTAAATGGCACAGCTTTTGTGACACTAGAAATCAGAAAGCAACTAATCAAAGCACAGAAAGGAGCATCCTTTCTTGCTATTACAACCATCTATGCTGAGACTGGGTCAGGTTTTGTAGTACCAAGTGCTTCTGCTAAAGCAGGAGTGGAGGCCATGAACAAATCTCTTGCAGCTGAATGGGGTAAATATGGAATGAGATTCAATGTGATTCAACCAGGGCCTATAAAAACCAAAGGTGCCTTCAGCCGTCTTGACCCAACTGGAGCATTTGAGAAAGACATGATTGACAGAATTCCCTGTGGTCGGCTAGGAACTGTGGAAGAACTTGCAAATCTTGCTGCTTTCCTTTGTAGTGATTATGCTTCTTGGATTAATGGAGCTGTAATTAGATTTGATGGCGGAGAGGAAGTACTTATTTCAGGGGAATTCAACAGTCTGAGGAGGGTCACCAAGGAGCAGTGGGACACAACAGAAGAACTCATCAGGAAGACAAAATGAAAGTAGAGGATTTATAGTAACTCTAATGGACTCTGTCATTGCAGTGTATTTCCTTTTCATTGGACTTATGAATTGTCTTCTTTAGATAGCTCAGTGTTAATTTAAACAAGTTTTTGCCAGGACCTATTTTGTAGCCAGATGTTTTATTTGGTACTGAGAATAAAAAGAAAACATGAATAATCTACAGCCTTTGCTCTCTTAAAACTCATTATCTAGCAGGATAGATAGACCTGTAAATAATTATTTATGATTCATTGTGATAAATATTTCAGCAATGTGAAAGTGTGAAAGGGGAAGTAATTCATTCTGTCTCCAGAGTTTAGAGAAAGTGATACCTAGGAGATAGCAGTCCATCTCAGCTTTTAAAGTATATATTGTCAATGAATTTATTGTTACCAAGGGAGGAGGGATAGACTGGGAATTTGGGATTGACATGTACACACTGCAATATTTAGGATGAATAACCAGCAGGGACCTACTGTATAGCACAGGGAACTCTGCTCAATATTCTGTAATAACCTAAATGGGAAAAGAATTTGAAAAAGAATAGAAAAAAAATAAAAAATATAAAATGTTATTATAAAAAAATAAAGTGTACTGGAATAGGAAATGCTAAAAAAATAAACTATTCTCTGTGTAGAGAAGATAAACAAAACTTAAAAAAAAACAAAAAAAAACAGCATCATACTGGCACAAAAACGTAGATCAATGGAACAAAATGGCTCAGAAATAAATCTGAGCACTTATGGTCAATTAATCTATGACAAAGGAGGCAAGAATATATGATGGAGAAAAGACAGTTTCTTAAATAAGTGGTGCTGGGAAAACTGGACCGCTACATGTAAAAAAATGAAATTAGAACATTTTCTCACACCATATACAAAAATGAACTCAAAGTGGATTAAAGACTTAAATATAAGACCTGAAACCATGAAACTATCAGAAGAGAATGTAGGCAGAACACTCTTTGATGTAAATTGTAGCAATATTTTTTCTTTATTTGTGTCCTAAGGCAAAGGTAACAAATGCAAAAATAAATGAATGGCACCTAATTAAACTTAAAAGCTTTTGCAAAGCAAAGGAAACTGTCAACAAAATGAAAAGACAGCCTACTGAGTGGGAGAAAATATTTGCAAATTATATGACCAATAAGGGTTTAATGTCCAAAATATGTAAACAGCTCATACAACTCAATTCAAAAAAAACAACCCAATTTAAAAATGGGCAGGGCTTCCTAGGTGGCGCAGTGGTTGAGAATCCGCCTGCCAGTGCAGGGGACACGGGTTCGATCCCTGCTCCAGGAAGATCCCACATGCCACGGAGCAACTAAACCCATGCGCCACAACTATTGAGCCTGCGCTTTAGAGCCTGTGAGCCACAACTATTGAGCCCATGTGCTGCAACTACTGAAGCCCACGCACCTAGAGCCTGTGCTCCGCAAGAAGAGAAGCCACGGCAATGAGGAGCCCGTGTACCACAATGAAGAGTAGCCCCCACTCACCACAACTAAAAAGAAAGCCTGCACACAGCAAAAAAGACCCAACACAGCCAATAAAATAAATAAATTAAAAAAAAAAAAGGGCAGAAGGCTCTTTCCCAGCTTGCAAGATGGTGGGTGAAAAGGCTGAGAAGCCAGATACCAAGGAGAAAAAACCTGAAGCCAAGAAGGCTGATGCTAGTGGCAAGGTTAAAAAGGTGAAGCTGGTTAAGAAGGGGAAGCCCCACTGCAGCCAAAACCCTGTCCTGGTCAGAGGAATTGGCAGATATTCCCAATTGGCTATGTATTCCAGAAAGGCCTTGTAAAGAGGAAATACTCAGCAGCTAAATCCAAAGTTGAAAAGAAAAACAAGGTAAAGGTTCTTGCTACTGTGGTGGTAGCGGGGTGGTTAAACTTTGCAAAATGCCTAGGTACTATCCTACTGAAAATGGGCCTCAAAAACTGTTGAGTCATGGTAAAAAGCCCTTTAGTAAGCACATGAGAAAACTGTGCACCAGCATCATTCCTGGGACCATTCTGATCATCCTCACTGGGTGCCACAGAGGCAAGAGGGTCATTTTCATGAGGCAGCTGAGCAGTGGCTTGCTTCTTATGACTGGGCCTCTGTCCCTCAGTGGAGTTCCTCTGCGTAGAACACACCAGAAATTTGCCATTGCCACCTCCACCAAAATTGATATCAGTTGTGAAAATCCCAGAATATCTCACTGATCTTACTTCAAGAAGAAGAAGCTGCGTAAGTCCAGGCACCAGGAAGGTGAGATCTTCGACATAGAGAGAAATACAAAATTACAGAGCAGCGCAAGGTTGATCAGAAAGCTGTGGACTCACAAATTATGTGAAGAATCAAAGCTGTTCCTCGACTCCAGGGCTACCTCTGCTCTGTGTTTGCTCTCACAAATGGAATTTACCCTCACAAAGTAGTGTTCTAAACTTCTTAGAAAGAACTTAATTAAATAACTCGGTTCATTAAAAAAAGTGGGCAGAAGACACGAATAGACATTTTTTAAAAGTAAATATACACAGGGGCTTCCCTGGTGGCGCAGTGGTTAAGAATCCACCTACCAATGCAGGGGACACAGGTTCGAGCACTGGTCCAGGAAGAACACACATGCCATGGAGCAGCTAAGCCCGTGTGCCACAACTATTGAGCCTGAGCTCTCAAGCCCTTGAGCCACAACTACTGAGCCCACATGCTACAGCTACTGAAGTCCATGTACCTAGAGCCCGTGCTCGGCAACAAGAGAAGCCACCGCAGTGAGAAGCCCACTCACCGCAACGAAGAGTAGACCCTGCTCGTTGCAGCTAGGGAAAGCCCGTGTGCAGCAACGAAGACCCAACACAGCCAAAATAAAACAAAATAAAAATAAAAAAAATTTTAAATAGATATACATGTAGCCAACAGGCATATGAAAAGATGCTCAACATCACTAATCATCAGAGAAATGCAAATCCAGGGCACAATGAGACAGGTGTGAGCACCTTGTATCTGTCAGAATGGCTATTATAAAAAAAAAAAGTCTACAGGGAATTCCCCGGCTGTCCAGTAACCACTGCCAAGGGCATGAGTTCAGTCCCTGGTCGGGGAACTAAGATCCTGGAAGTCGTGCAGTACAGCCAAATTAAAAAAAAAAAAGTCTACAAATAACAAATGTTGGTGAAGATATGGAGAAAAGGGAACCCTATTACACTGCTGGTGGAAATGTAAATTGACACAGCAACTATGGAAAACAGTATGGAGGTTCCTCAAAACACTAAAAATAGAACTACGAGCAATTCCACTATATCCAAAGAAAACAAAAACATTACTTTGAAAAGATACATGCACCCCAATGTTCATAGCAGCATTATTTACAATGGCCAAGATACGGAAGCAACCTAAGTGTCCATCAACAGAGGAATGCATAAAGGAGATGTGATATATTTTTACAAAGCAGTATTACGCAGCCATAAAATAGAATGAAATTCTGCCATTTGCAACAACATGGATGGACCTAAAGGGTATTATGCTTAGTGAAATAAATCAGACAAATGCTCTCTGTTCCTCTCTATCACTTAGATGTGGTATCTAAAAAATAAAATGAATGAATATATCAAAACAGAAACAGGCTCACGGGTATAGAGAACAAGCTAGTGGTTATCGGTGGGGCAAGGGAAGGGGGAGGGGCACGATAAGGGTAGGGAATTAAAAGATACAAACCACTATGTGTAAAAGAAATAAGCAACAAGCATGTATTGTACAGCACAAGGAAATACAGCCATTATTTTGTAATAACTTTAAATGGAGTACAATCTATAAAAAATATTGAATTGCTATGTTGTACACGTGAAACTAACATAATATCGACTATATGTAAATCAATTATACTTCAAAAATATACTAGCCGCCTCTGAATAGAATGGGCTGTTTATGCCTAGTGAGAAAATGAACACTGTTTAACCAAGTTATTTTATTTTCACCTTATGCTTGGTTTACTCATCTACCAAATGGGGAGGAGACCACCCGCCATAGAAAGCATTTTAACAACTGAGTTAGATCCTGTGAAAGTACCTTGAAAAGGATAAAATTATATAATTAGTAATTATTTAAGGAATGCATTTATTCTTGTTTCTCTTTCAATTAGTCATCTGTGTTTGAGGAAGGAGCTCAGGTGAAAGAACTGGTCGTTTCTTCTGGGACAGACTTTTTCCTGTGTTCTGGCCATGTGAGTGCTTTGTGCTAATTGCCTGTGGAGGACAGATATCCCCCCTTGGGCTCTGCAGAATGAGCCAGAGTGAGCCCGGCTTCCAGGTGACAGAGCCAGAGCTCCTCAGAGAGCCAGGCCCAACCCCAAGGTTAAAAGCCTGAACTTGCAGCTTGAGGGCAGGGGAGCAGCCATGCAGCACAGCCACCATCCTAATTCCACACTCTCTCTCCTACTTGATCCACCAAGCACCAGTGACAGTGTGACAGATTCAGGTGGAATCTTTAAGCCAAAGGTATGTTTCCATAGAAAATCTGTAAACTTTTATTAATGGAGAATCCAAGGTATAGGAAAGAGAGGCAAAGAGGAAAAAGGGTGGAGAAGGAAAGAGCAGTTATGGGGATCAGATAAGAGGGTGCATATGAAATAGCCTTTTACAAGGGCTGATTTTGGATTCTTCCTCCTGGAAAAGGTTGGAGGTGACATGATATTAGGACCTCAAGCACATTTGTGACCTTCTCTATCAGTTAAGAGAAGAGATAGGAAGGGAAAATATTTAAACTGCACAGGGGAATTGTACAACTGCAAATTAAGACCTTTTACTGAATAAAAGTCATCTCTAGAATGTCTAGGAGAGAAGCTAGAAAATTCTTATCCTACCCCCCTCCCCCCGAAAAAAAGACCCTTTTGTGTGCACATTCATGTCCTAGGAACAGAATCCTCCAGCAGAAAAGGGTCATAACAGACTTAGGGATAGCCCAGTGCCCTTGGTCAGGCAAATCTCTAAACACAAAGTCTCTAATTCCTTTTTCTCTTGCCAAAGAATTTGCCAATATTTTATCATGCCGAAATCTCAGAATGTCTAATCACAATTTCTCTAGCTTTTAATTTAAGCCTGTTTTTGCTTTTCATAGATGACAGCACCTGCTCTGCAAGCAGGCATCTTTGAAATCTCACCATATAGCAAAGACATTGTTTAATTGCTTCTTAAACGAGCTAACATCTTGGCCATTTTCCATAGAACCTACTTCTTCCTGCTCCCTCTTCTCTGAAAATCTGCACATGCTCCATGTCCTTTTAAAAATGTCTGACAAATCAGGTAAGACCCTCCATAAAGAACTGCCTAGACAAGACAGGGCAGAAAGCTTACTTCCTGACCCTTACGTCGCGCACTCCTCTGTCTGGTTTTCTCTGGTTTTCCCTTTGGAGACCTGCTGCACACTGCCCTCAGCTTGCACAGAAATATACCCTTGAGACCTATTGAGAGCTATTCCTGGAAAACCATACGTATCCAGCCTTTTCCAGTCTGAGTTTATGGTGGTGAATTTTTAAACGTATTTGATGCATTTAGCCCTCTTTTAATTTTTTTTTTTTAATATGTTGCTGTTGCTAGTGGGGTTTTTTGTCTGTTTATTTTTGGCTGCGTTGGGTCTTCGGTGCTGCTGGTGGGCTTACTCTAGTTGTGTTGAGCTGGGGCTACTCTTCGTTGCCGTGCGCGGACTTATTGCGGTGGCTTCTCTTGTTGCGGAGCACCGGCTCTAGGTGTGCGGACTTCAGTAGTTGTGGCACATGGGCTCAATAATTGTGGCTCGCAAGCTCTAGAGCACAGGCTTAGTTGCTCTGTTGCATGTGGGATCTTCCTGGACCAGGACTTGAACTCATGTCCCCTGCATTGGCAGGCGGATTCTTAACCTCTGTGCCACCAGGGAAGCATGCCCTCTTTTAATTTTATAACATCCTATGCTCATTAGAATTGCCCCCGAGCCAGCCTGATGATCCATGCATCCAGCATTCTTTTTCCAGCAGTAGCATCAGAAATCAATTTAAGGGAGCTTGGTTGGATCCCCTGAGGCAAACATCAGATGAGGAGTCCCCTCCAGACATTATAGATTCCTTTCATTTCCTTTTACGTTTCTTAAATTCTAATGTATTTTTTTCAACTGTGATGCCTCTTAGGAGTAATAATTTCCGTAGATTTACTATGAACTATGTCATTTTTTCCTTTTATTAATCCTATATTTGCATCTTTTAAGATTCAAACTCCCACATCTCTAATTCTTGAATTTTAAGATTTGAGGGTAGAATTCCTGTTCACCCCTGAAACTCACTTTAGACTTCTTCCTTCTAAACAAAGTTTGTTCTGTTGTGTGGCTCTTGCCTGCCATACTGCCACAGTATTTAAAAACCTTATCTCCAGTTCTGACCAAGTCATCATGAAAAGATTAACTTAGAACTTAGATGCAAGATAGGCACAAACTGAGCTCTCAGGAATACTACTGTCAACTGTCTCCCACGTAAATGAAATATTTGAAAATAAACCATATATAAAAACATCTCTGCCAGGAATTCAGGATTAGGTTTATTTATTTGTTTTTATTTTTCATGGTTCCCTTTCCTTTTATTGCTCAGGCTAATATTAAAGCAAGGCTTGAATCCTGAGAACTTGCACCCACATATGGGGAGTGCCAACAGCTCAGGAGCAGTTTCCATTGATAGGAGAAAGCCAACTCCAAATTCCATACTTGCTGTGGCTAATCCACGAGTGGCCAATTGAGAATTGTGAAATTTAGGGGAGGGATGGTCAGAAAACTGGGCGAAGGCAGGCAGTTACAACACCCAGGATTATCTTTAAGAAGCAAGTCTTAACTGCTTTTCTCAATATCTTGAAAGTTCAAAAGAAATTGACAGACATGCCAAGATGGGAATCACCTATGCCTACACAAGTGATTCCTAAAAATCTTTCTGTACCCAAGCAAACTCCATCTGAGTGCTCCTAAATTGCACCACAAATGGTGTATCCTCTGAGTTCAATATTGTCCTTTCTAGGCTCCTCTTAAAATGCAAATAGTGCCAGATCAGTTTAACATTCCAGATTACAAGAGAACTAGGAACGAAGTGGAGAGACCCTTTAAGGAAGGAAAACATCCTGAAAAGCAGTTGAGTTGCTGAATTTAAACTTGAAGTTATAATCGTGTTTTCTTGGGGAATTTGTCAAGATCAGACCAAGAATCTAACTGGTATGGTATTTCCTCCTGAACTTTCTGAGTGACTGGGGTCAACAGCTTCCCACTCTAGGTATACCCTTTCCTTTTTCTGTGTTGACTGATTTATTCCTTTGTATGCATAGAGTGGGGACCGAAAGAAAATTTGGCATCACTGAGCAGCCACAAAGCATCAGGCACCCAAAGACCAGACAACTTTATGGAAGAAGATGGGCCTTGTCTGTCTGTGTGTCTTTCCCCTAGGGGTACAAGAGGACAAGCACTTCTAGGAGGAGGTAGTGAGATGGATATCAGGAAGAACAGACATATGCGCTGTCAGATTGGTACCTCAGTTCCTCATCTCCCTTAAGTCCTAAATGAAAAGAATAGGCAGTCATTTCTTCTTAAGGTATTAGGTAGAGGTATGAAGGAGGGTTGAAAATTGCTCTGAGATCTTTATCATCCCTGACTCAAAAGAAGGACTACGTTGCTGACCTAAAGAAACAGATGATTAGAAGAGATTTCCTGCCTGACTCCTGGGTGGAATCTAGCATCAGGATCTCCATTATTTTTGCTGCTTATTGGTGAAAAGGACAGTTCTCAGGGTCTTTAGCCAAGAGGTATAGCCAAGTGGTTTTGGTCTGGACCACTAGAACCAGATAAGCACACCACACACTTCCCTTGAATAGAAATTCCCATCAAGCCTGCTCTTTGGGCTTGACAGCCAGGGTTCCTGTGGGACACGTCATGGTCCAGAAAAAGAGCAGACCATTTACTTCGAGTCTTCAGTGACCAAATGAGGACAGCTGACCCAAGACTATTTTTGTTTTCTTCTCCGATCCTTTTATTTATTAGCCAAAGAAGGGGGATGGGCTTTGGTTAATGATCTTAAGAAAAGCCTAGGTCTTGCCCAATGAAGGGAGATGATAATTGGCCCATTATTAACAAGAGGTAATTTTTGTTTATGGGATTAAGAATTACCCCACGTTTTAGAGGTGGGCATAGTGGTCATATACCCCAAGCTTTGGGGGATCCCCTCTGAAATCTCTTGTTTTCCTTTTCTAATTGTGGGTACCCTATAACTCATTTAACTCCTTTTGGGGTAAACCCTGTTTCTATCTTTAGCCTGTTCCACCTACACAATATTTGGGCTTAAGTGAATTTTTGTTGTTGTTCTACATTTACGTCTTTTTAACTCACATATTTATATCTTCTGTATTTGGTGAATAAGTTTATATTCATGCTTCCCATTCTTTTCATGATTGTATAGACTCATCAGCTTCTCCCTCAAACTTCATTTTTCTAGATCAGGGGTTTTCACTTGAGAGGGGAGGGATATAGACGAGAAGGGAAGAAATTTATCAGAAATGTCTGGAGAGCTCTTCCGGTACAGCAGGTCTGCTTGCCCCTCCTCTGAGTATAGCAGAACCTTGGTGGGGGAAATTAGTACTTTTTGAGAATGTCCACATTTAGTTCCAATGGTCAACTCCCTCTACCCTGTTGTCATCAGTGTGTTGAACTGAAGACCCTGATCTTTTTGTTCTTCATAAGGCACTTCCTCCATTTCTGTGATAGCTCACGTTTGATATCCAGATGAAATAAAGTTTCCATTCATTGTGGGACTTACAGCAGATATTGCAATGAAAGCTTGCAATTTTAAAAGTTAAATTGGTACTTAACTGCCCTGATGCAGATCCACCTTATCCAGTAGCTTCTTCTTCACTTGCTTTACTTATGGTTTTCCCTGGACAGATTCCTCAAGTGACTGAAGACAACCAGAGATGGAAAGAGCCAACAGCAGCTCCTTGGAGGGCTTCATTCTGATGGGTGCATCTGACCATCCCCAGCTGGAGATGATCTTTTTTGTAGTCATCCTCTTCTCCTACTTGCTGACCCTGGTTGGGAACTCAACCATCATCCTGCTTTCCAGCCTGGATGCCCGGCTCCACACACCCATGTACTTCTTCCTCAGCAATCTCTCCTCCCTGGACCTTGCCTTTACTACTAGCTCAGTCCCCCAAATGCTGATTAACTTGTGGGGATCAGACAAGACCATAAGCTATGGTGGCTGTGTGGCCCAACTCTATGTTTTCCTCTGGCTAGGGGCTACTGAGTGCATCCTGCTGGTGGTGATGACATTCGACCGCTATGTCGCGGTGTGCCGGCCTCTGCACTACACCACCATAATGAACCCCTGGCTCTGCTGCCTGCTGGCTGCCATTGCCTGGTTGGGTGGCTTGGGCAACTCTGTGGTCCAGTCAACATTCACTCTACAGCTCCCTTTGTGTGGGCACCGGAGGGTGGACAGCTTCCTGTGTGAGGTGCCTGCCATGATCAAACTAGCCTGTGGAGACACGAGTCTCAATGAGGCTGTGCTCAATGGTGTCTGCACCTTCTTCACTGCTGTCCCTCTAAGCATCATCCTGATCTCCTACTGCTACATAGCTCAGGCAGTGCTGAAGATCCCCTCGCCCGAGGGACGGAGAAAGGCCTTTAACACTTGCCTCTCCCATCTGGTGGTGGTGCTCCTCTTCTATGGCTCAGCTATCTATGGGTATCTGCTTCCAGCTAAGACCAGCAACCAGGACCAGAGCAAATTCATATCACTCTTCTACTCTGTGGTCACACCCATGGTGAACCCTCTCATTTACACTCTGAGGAACAAGGAGGTGAAGGGGACGCTGACGAGGCTGCTGCGGAAGGGAAGAGAAGTCAGCTGAAGGAGGTGAAAACTCCATCGTTTACCACCTCTTCATCTCTATACACTTTTTCTCATTCTGTCTCTGGCCAGGTGAACATGATGAGTACTAACCCCGGTACAAGCACGCTCTTGACAGCACTAAGCTGTTGTTACACGGTTAGTGTTATTTCTAATGTTTTACACTTATTTGCTGAATATTCTACTGTGGACCACAGATAACAGGGCAGACACGTCATTGATGGCTCAGAGGTTGTTGACTTAGTATAGACTTAGCTCACTGTCACTGCTGTCCACATTTTATTATGTGTAATAAATATTACATATGAATTGTATTTTTAGAGAATTCTGTACTTTTCTAAAGAAAGTACCTCCACTTGCAGTATCTTATATAATTCCATAAAATCAAGCCAGGTTTTGTTAACCCCAGTTGAAAACCTAAGAAATTTTCCTCTCCTCCCCTCCGCTCCCCTCCCCTCTCCTCTCCTCCACACCACACAGCTTGTGGGATCTTAGTTCCCCAACTAGGGATCGGACCCATGCCCCCTGCAGTGGAAGCCCAGAGTCCTAGCCTCTGGATCACCAGGAAATTCCCAAGACCATTTTTCTTTCAATTAAATAGTTTTATTTAAATCATTTCCTCACTGGGACTTCCCCGACAGTCCAGTGGTTAAGACTTTGTGCTTCCACTGCAGGAGATGCGGGTTCAATCCCTGGTCGGGGAACTAAGATCCCATTGGCCAAGCAGCCAAAAAAATAAAAAACAAATAAAATAAATCATTTCCTCACCAAAGTCCCAGCCATCACATTTGCTACCAGCGTTTGGATATGCTAGTCTGGTCAGTGGATTATGGAATGCTCTGAGATTCCTTAAGCAAGTTTAAGAGTCCAGGAAAAATCATCCACCTATAAAGCATCTCCTCTGCCTCGTGATCTAGTCTTTCACCCCTAAAGTTCCTGGATTCATCAGTCAGTCCAGCACACCATGGCTCACCAAAGAAGTCAGGTATTGGAATTAGAATGCCACTATGTGTTGGTACTGATGAACTCAGTGACAAGAACAAGGACGCAGATACAGAGAATGGACTGGAGAACTCGAGGTATGGGAGGGGGCGGGGGGTGAACGGGAAACTGAGACGAAGCGAGAGAGTAGCACAGACATATATATACTACCAACTGTAAAATAGATAGTCAGTGGGAAGCTGTTGTATAACAAAGGGAGTCCAACTCGAGGATGGAAGATGCCTTAGAGGACTGGGGCAGGGAGGGTGGGGGGGACTCGAAGGGGGGGCAGTCAAGGAAGGGAGGGAATATGGGGATATGTGTATAAAAACAGTTGATTGAACTTGGTGTACCCCCCAAAAAATAAAAAAAAATATTAAGAATGCCACTATGTGATTCTTCACATCACTAGAATTGCCAAGGGAATCCACACGTGCCACTGCAGTTCATATATTCTTTCCCCAGGGAGAGAAGCTAGGTTGATATGAGAAAGTTGCTTGGCAACTACATTACCAGAGAAAAGGAGATCAATAGGTTTTAGGGCTACTTTCTAAAGAGTCCTGTGTCCCTCACAGCACGTAAACACATGCCTTATACATAGTGGATGCTCAATAATTGCTTAGTGAGTTGAATTAATTAACAAGTCTCATGAATCTCCCCTTTTCACACGAGGAACTAAATATGTCAAATAAACCATTTTCATAGTTGCCACTTTGGGGTCATCCTGTCACTTGGAAAATGCTGAACAATGACAAATTTCCCCTCTTTCCACATTTCCATAATGCCTCCCCAAAGACACCTAGTTATATTGTCCCAACCTGAATTTGTTTTTCTAGTTGCAGATCAGAGCCATGACATATTTTCTCAGTTCCTTACACGGTAATACTGAAGTATGTCTCCAGGACTAGCCACCTAGCAGCATAATCTTGCTGAATTCATCAAAGTCCAGAGTCTTGCAGGCTCAGATTTTTTATTAATTAGCACACTCAGGTTAGATGAATTTCTCAGGAGGTAGAATCAAAATGACCAAGTTCCTAAAGCTGATATATAAAGCAGAATCCCGGTTGATTAATCTATGAGAACTGTACTTTCCAAGGAGATATCCTCTAGCTAATTAATTAATTAATTAATTTTCTTTCTTTATCTAATTCTTTTTTTTTAATTTTTACTTTTTAATTTTTTACAATAAACTGCATATATTTAGAGTGTACAATTTGGTATCCCAATCTCCCAATTCATCCCCCCCCCCACCCTCCCCACTTTCCCCACTTGGTGTCCATATGTTTGTTCTCTACATCTATGTCCCTGTTTCTGCCTTGCAAACTGGTTGATTTGTACCATTTTTCTGTAGTCCACATATATGTGTTAATATACATTTGTTTTTCTCTTTCTGACTCACTTCACTTTGTATGACAGTCTCTAGGTCCATTCATGTCTCTAAAAATGTCCCAGTTTCATTCCTTTTTACAGCTGAGTAATATTCCATTGTTTATATGTACCACATCTTCTGTATCCATTCATCTGTTGATGGACATTTTGGTTGCTTCCATGTCCTGGTTATTGTAAATAGTGCTGCAATGAACACTGGAGTGCATGTGTCTTTTTGAATTATGGTGTTCTCTGGGTATATGCCCAGTAGTGGGATTGCTGGGTCATATGGTAGTTCTATTTTTAGTTTTGCAAGGAACCTCCACACTGTTCTCCATAGTGGCTGTATCAATTTACATTCCCACCAGCAGTGCAACAGTGTTCCCTTTTCTCCACACCCTCTCCAGCATTTACTGTTTGTAGATTTTCTGATGATGCCCATTCTAACTGGTGTGAGGTGATAAATACCTCATTGTAGTTTTGATTTGCATTTCTCTAAGAATTAGTGATGTTGAGCAGCTTTTCATGTGCCTCTTAGCTATCCGTATGTCTTCTTTGGGGAAATGCCTATTTAGGTCTTCTGCCCATTTTTTGATTGGGTTGCTTGTTTTTTTGATATTGAGCTGGATAAACTGTTTATATATTTTGGAGATTAATCCTTTGTCTGTTGATTCGTTTGCAAATATTTCCTCCCATTCTGAGGGTTGTCTTTTCATCTTGCTTATACTTCCCTTTGCTGTGCAGAAGCTTTGAAGTTTCATTAGGTCCCACTTCTTTATTTTTGTTTTTATTTCCATTATTCTAGGGGGTGGATCAAAAAAGATCTTGCTGTTTTTAAGTCAAACAGTGTACTTCCTATGTTTTCCTTTATAGTTTCTGGCAGTTTTATAGTGTCTGGCCTTACATTTAGGTCTTTAATCCATTTTGAGTTTATTTTTGTGTATGGTGTTAGGAAGTGTTCTAATTTCATTCTTTTACATGTAGCTGTCCAATTTTCCCAGCACCACTTATTGAAGAGGCTGCCTTTTCTCCATTGTACATCCTTGGCTCCTTTGTCATAGATTAGTTGACCATAGTTTATCTCTGGGCTTTCTATCCTGTTCCATTGATCTATATTTCTGTTTTTGTGCCAGTACCATACTGTCTTGATCACTGTAGCCTTGTAGTATAGCCTGAAGTTAGGAAGCCTGATTCCACCTACTCTGTCTTTCTTTCTCAAGATTGTTTTGGCTATTTGGGGTCTTTTGCGTTTCCATACAAATTGTAAAATTTCTTGTTCTAGTTCTGTGAAAAATGCCATTGGTAATTTGATGGGGATTGCATTGAATCTGTAAATTGCTTTCGGTAGTATAGTCACTTTCACAATGTTGATTCTTGCAATCCAAGAACATGGTATGTCCCTCCATCCGTTTGTGTCGTCTTTGATTTCTTTCATTAGTGTCTTATAGTTTTCCGAGTACAGGTCTTTTACCTCCTTGGTTAGGTTTATTCCTAGGTATTTTATTCTTTTTGTTGCAATGGTAAATGGGATTGTTTCCTTAATTTCTCTTTCTGATCTTTCATTGTTAGTGTATAGAAATGCAAGAGATTTCTGTGTATTAATTTTGTATCCTGCCACTTCACCAAATTCATTGATGACCTCAAGTAGTTTTCTGGTGGCATCTTTAGGATTGTCTATGTATAGTATCATGTCATCTGTGAACAGTGACAGTTTTCCTTCTTCTTTTCCAATTTGGATTCCTTTGATTTCTTTTTCTTCTCTGATTGCTGTGGCAAGGACTTCCAAAACTATGTTGAATAGTAGTGGTGAGAGTGGACATCATTGTCTTGTTCCTGATCTTAGAGGGAATGCTTGCAGTTTTTCACCATTGAGAATGATGTTTGCTGTGGGTTTGTCATATATGGCCTTTATTATGTTGAGGTAGGTTCCCTGTATGCCCACCTTCTGGAGAGTTTTTATCATAAATGGGTGTTGAATTTTGTCAAAAGCTTTTTCTGCATCTGTTGAGATGATCATGTGGTTTTTATCCTTCAGTTTGTTAATGTGGTGTATCACATTGATTGCTTTGTGTATATTGAAGAATCCTTGCATTCCAGGGATAAACCCCACTTGATCCTGGTGTGTGATCCTTTTAATATGTTGTTGGATTCTTTTGGCTAGTATTTTGTTGAGGATTTTTGCATCTAAATTCATCAGTGATATTGGTCTGTAGTTTTCTTTTTTTGTAGTATCTTTGTTTGCTTTTGGTATCAGGGTGATGGTGGCCTCATAAAATGAGTTTGGGAGTGTTCTTTCCTCTGCAATTTTTTGGAGGAGTTTGAGAAGGATGGGTGTTAGCTCTCCTCTAAATGTTTGATAAAATTCACCTGTGAATCCATCTGGTCCTGGACTTTTGTTTGTTGGGAGATTTTTAATCACAGTTTCAATTTCATTGCTCATGATTGGTCTGTTCATATTTTCTATGTCTTCCTGATTCAGTCTTGGAAGGTTATATCTTTCTAAGAATCTGTCCATTTCATCCAGGTTGTCCATTTTATTGGCATATAGTTGCTTGTAGTAGTCTCTTATGGTGCTTTTTATTTCTGCGGTGTCCATTGTAACTTATCCTGTTTAATTTCTAATTTTATTGATTTGAGTCCTCTCCCTCTTTTTCTTGATGAGTCTTGCTAGAGGTTTATCAATTTTATTTATCTTCTCAAAGAACCAGCTTTTAGTTTTATTGATTTGTGCTATTGTTTTCTTTGTTTCTGTTTCATTTATTTCTGCTCTGATCTTTATGATTTCTCTCCGTCTACTCACTTTGGGTTTTGTTTGCTCTTCTTTCTCTAGTTTCTTTAGGTGTAAGGTTAGATTGTTTATTTGGGATTTTTCTTGTTTTTTGAGGTGGGAATGTATTGCTATAAACTTCCCTCTTAGAACTGCCTTTCCTGCATCCCATAGGTTTTGGATCGTTGTGTTTTCATTGTCATTTGTCTCTAGGTATTTTTTGATTTCCTCTTTGATTTCTTCAGTGATCTCTTGGTTATTTAGTAGCGTATTGTTTAGCCTCCATGTGTTTGTGTTTTTTACAGTTTTTTCCTGTAATTAACTTCTAATTTCATAGCATTGTGGTCAGAAAAGATGCTTGATACGATTTCAATTTTCTTGAATTTACCAAGGCTTGATTTATGACCCATAATGTGATCTATCCTGGAGAATGTTGCATGTGCACTTGAGAAGAATGTGTAATCTGCTGTTTTTGGATGTAATTTCCTGTAGATATTTATTAAATCCAGCTGATTTATTGTGTAATTTAAAGCTTGTGTTTCCTTATTAATTTTCTGTCTGGATGATCTGTCCATTGGTGTAAGTGGGGTGTTAATGTCCCCCACCATGATTGTGTTCCTTTTGGTTTCCTTTTTCATAGTTGTTAGCATTTGCCTTATGTATTGAGGTGCTCCTATATTGGGTGCATATATATTTATAATTGCTATCTCTTCTTCTTGGATTGATCCCTCAATCTTTATGTAGTGTCCTTTCTTGTCTCTTGTAACATTTTTTATTTTAAAGTCTATTTTATCTGATATGAGTATCGCTACTCCAGCTTTCTTTTGATTTCCATTTGCATGGAATATCTTTTTCCATCCCCTCACTTTCCATCTGTATGTGTCCCTAGGCCTGAAGTGGGTCTCTTGTAGACAGCATATATATGGGTCTTGTTTTTGTATCCATTCAGCCAGTCTGTGTCTTTTGGGTGGTGCATTTAGTCCATTTATATTCAAGGTAATTATCGATATGTATGTTCCTAGTACCATTTTCTTAATTGTTTTGTTTTTGTTTCTGTAGGTCCTTTTCTTATGTTTCCCACTTAGAGAAGTTCCTTTAGCATTTGTTTTAGGGCTGGTTTGGTGGTGCTGAATGCTCTTAGCTGTTGCTTGTCTGTAAAGCTTTTGATTTCTCCGTCGAATCTGAATGAGATCCTTGCTGGGTAGAGTATTTTTGGTTGTAGGTTCTTCCCTTTCATCACTTGAAATCTATCATGCCACTCCCTTCTGGCTTGCAGAGTTTCTGCTGAGAAATCAGTTGTGAACCTTATGGGAGTTCCCTTGTATGTTATTTGTTGTTTTCCCCTTGTTGCTTTTAATAACGTTTCTCTGTCTTTAATTTTTGTCAATCTGACTACTCTATGTCTTGGCGTGTTTCTCCTCGGGTTTGTCCTGCCTGGGACTCTCTGCGCTTCCTGGACTTGGGTAGCTATTTCCTTTCCCATGTTAGGGAAGTTTTCAACTATAATCCCTTCCAATATTTTCTCAGGTCCTTTCTCTCTCTCTTCTCCTTCTGGGACCCCTATAATGTGAATGTTGGTGCATTTAACATTGTCCCAGAGGTCTCTTAGGCTGTCTTCAGTTCTTTTCATTCTTTTCTCTTTATTCTTTTCCACATCAGTGATTATCACCATTCTATCTTCCAGGTCACTTATTCACCCTTCTGCCTCAGTTAATCTGCTATTGGTTCTTTCTAGTGTATTTTTCATTTCCGTTATTGCGTTGCATATCTCTGTTTGTTTGTTCTTTAATTCTTCTAGGTCTTTGGTAAACTTTTCTTGCAACTTTTTGATCTTTGCATCCAGTCTTTTTTCAAAGTCCTGGATCATCTTCACCATCATTTTTCTGAATTCTTTTTCTGGAAGAGTGCCTATCTTCTCTTCATTTAGTTGTCTCTCTGGTGTTTTATCTTGTCCCTTCATCTGGTACAAAGTGTTTTGCCTTTTCATTTTCTCTGTCTTTCTGTGGCTGTGGTTTTCAGTTCCAGAAGATGAAATACTGCTGATACTGCTTGATTCTGCTGTCTGCCCTCTTGTGGAGGAAGCTGTCTAGGAGGCTTGTGGGTGCTTCCTGATGGGAGGGACTGATGGTAGGTTGGGCTGGGTGGGTGGAGCTCAGTAAAACTTTAATCAAATTTGGTAGATGGAGCTCAGTGACACTTTAATCTGCTTGTCTGCCAATGGGTGGGGCTGTGTGGTTGTTTGGCCTGAGGCTACCCAGCACTGGAGCTTACAGGTTCTTTGGTGGGGCTAATGGTGGACTCTGGGAGGGCTCACACCAATGAGCACTTCTCAGAACCCCTGCCCCCAGTGCCCCTGTCTCCTCGGTGAGCCACAGCTGCCCCCCACCTCTGCAGGCAACCCTCCAACACCAGCAGGTCGGTCTGGTTCACTCTCCTATGGGGTCACAGCTCCTTCCCCCTGGGTCCTGGTGAGCACACTTTTTTGTGTGCCCTCCAAGAGTGGAGTCTCCATTTTCCCCAGTCCTGTGGAGGTCCTGCAATCAAATCCCACTGGCTTTCAAAGTCTGATTCTCTAGGGATTCCTCCTCCCATTGCGGACTGCCAGTTTAGGAAGCTTGACGTGGGGCTCAGAACCCTCAGGACTTCTGTGGTATAACTGTTCTCCAGCTTGTGAGTTACCCACCCAGCATTTATGGGATTTTATTTTAACGCGATTGCGTCCCTCCTACCTTCTCATTGCGGCTTCTCCTTTGTCTCTGGATGTGGGGTGGTTTTTTTTGGTGAGTTCCGATGTCTTTCTGTTGATGATTGTTCAGCAGTTAGTTGTAATTGCGGTGCTCTTGCAAGAGGGAGTGAGCGTACGTCCTCCTGCTCCACCATCTTGATTCCTCCTCCTTTTTATCCACTAGCTAATTAATTTAAATTGCAAAATTACCTGGGGAGAAATAGGAAGAAAATAGACAGGCATTCTTCAAACACTTCAGAGTTCTGCAGATTCTCCCTACGGAAAGCACAGGACATTTTGAATCTAACTTGCAAGTAGGGGCATTGTAAGACATAGAGAATTAGAGGAGAAAATGCTTGGGACATGAGTGCATCACGGGGATCACATATGCCACCATCAAAGTGCACACACATTCACCTTCCATTCTCAATAGTGTGCATGAAAACAAAGTCAAAAATTTGGACAAAAGGAATCAAATGTGAAGGAAGCCCCTTGTTATTAAGGACTTTGATGTTCCATTTCTAGGGTTTCAGAAGAAAAAATATGTTTGATGTCTTATTCAGTTGGATACTCAAAGAAAAGGAAAAACAAAAGAAATACCAAGAACTGTAGAAGGTTCACCAACCTTAGCAAAACAGAAATGTATAGCATATGAATATGGTAGTGTGGTCAGAGGATTTAAGTGAATTTAAGAACCCATCTCTCAGAGCCCTTCACAGAGTCTGTCCAGATCCCACCCTGCCCTGTAAACTAGTAAAGTGAGTCCAGTGACTAAATTTTGAAACTGCCAATGAAGGGAGTCAATCCTTTTCCTGTCTTCACAGCCTTCAGGTTCAATTCCATGGCTGTGGTTAGGAGATGTTGGAATAAAGGACATACTGAGAAACAGGAATTGAAAAGTGACTTTGGCTTTGTAGTATATGAGTGCTAAATTACAGGCTAATTTGGACACTCCATTAATGATTATGTGGAAAAGTCCAGTTTAACTATATAGATGATTTGAGCACATCAACTTTACTGAGTACTTACCCTGGGCTATGTAATGATCTAAATCATTTACATGAATCAACTCCTTTAATACTCTTAAAAACCTATACCATCCCCATTTTAAGATGAGGACACTGGAGCACAAGAGGAAATGTGCTCACAGCCCACAGTGGTAGGGCTGGCCCAAGTACTCTTGAGTTGAAAGCTTGTGCCTTTTCCAAATTTTTTTAAAGAGTACACTCTACGTTAATTAATTAATTTTTATTTATTGGCTGTGTTGGGTCTTCATTGCTGTGTGTGGGCTTTCTGTAGTTGTGGAGAGTGGGAGCTACTCTTCATTTCAGTGCTAGGACCTTCTTATTGCAGTGGCTTCTCTTGTTGGGGAGCACGGGTTCTAGGTCCCGGGCTTCAGTAGTTGCAGCCCGTGGGCTCAGTAGTTGTGGCGCTCCACAGCATGTGGGATCTTCACGGACCAGGGCTCAAACCCGTGTCCCCTGCATTGGCAGGTGGATTCTTAACCACTGCGTTACCAGGGAAGCCCTTTTCTTTTTGAAATAATCACAAATTTACAGAAAAGTTGGAAACATGATATAAAGGGTTTTCCCTCCCTGGATCATCTGAGAGTAAGCTGACAGCATGATACTCTGTCTTCCCAAAATATTGTATAGTGTATCTCTAACAAATAAGGACATTCTCCTGAAGGACCACCATGTAGCCATCAAAATTACTAAATGAACACCAAGGCATTATATTATTTAATCCTGAGACCCCATTCAGCTTCAGTCAATTGTCCCAATAATGTGTTTCATAGCAAAAGGATTCTGTTCAGAATCACATGTTGCATATAGTTGTCATTTCTCAGTCTCTGTCAGTCTGAAATGGTAATTAATTGTATTTGGACATAGAGCCTTTAGGAGGTAATTAGGGTTAAGTGGTATCATAAGGGTGTGCCCCTCGTCTGATGGGATTGGTGACCTTACAAAGAGAGGAAGGAGACGGCGATCTTTCTCGCTCCACATACAGTAAAAGGAAAGGCCAAGTGTGAACAAAGCAGCCTCCTGAAGTCAGGAACGAGCCCTCACTAGAAACTGAATCCTGCCAGAATCTTAATCTTGGGTTTCCAGGCTCCATAATTGTGAGAAAATTATTTCTTATTGTTCAAATCACTCAATTTATGGTATTTAGTTATGGCAGCCTAAGCAGACTAAGACAGGTGGTATAAATTTCAATGTCTCCCATTTCTAACGATGTTACTTGGATCACTAAATGAAGGTGGTGTCTGCTAGGCTTTTCCATTATTTCCTACTTTGTAAATAATAAGTATTTTATGGGGAAGTACTTTGAAACTACTTAAATATCCTGATACTAATAAAACAATTTATTCTTTAATTTATTTACATCTTACAGAATCAATGTTTCCTATTTTATTCTATGGTTTATGACTTCTAAATATCATTATATTATTCTCCCTTGTTTAATCACTGGGAGTCCATTCAAACTGGCTTTTGTGTTTTTTGACTTGTCCCCACATTCCTTGAGCATTTCCTTGCTTTCTGCCACATCAAGATGTCCCAGGCTTATGTTTTATTAACCTCTTCTAGCACTCTGTTTCATCATCTGAAAAATGAATATAGTAGATGTCAGGAAAAATGTAAGGATCAAAATAGTGCATGTGCGAGTGCTTAGAGAAAACTGCTCAGTGTTGTTTTTAAACAGAGATGGAATACTTACCCAAGTAGGTTTATCAGTCTATTTCACATCCCAGCTCCCTCCATTTATATCCTGGTGGAGTACTGCTCTCGCTGTGCAACCAGATTGTTTATAAATGATGGATGGATGAAGTGGGCCCAGAATAAAGGCAGAGAGAAGCCTCCACTATTCTTTCCCAAACACTCTTATCCCAACCAATGAGCTCCCTCTTCAAAACATATCCAGAATATCCCAATCCAGGACACTCACTCACTCTCTCTCTCTCTCACACACACACACACACACGTGAAAATTAGGAAAGTATTTGTCCATCAAAAAGGAAATAATTGAACACATACATAATGGTAAATGCCAAACGCAGGAGTTAAAAAAAAGACGAAAAAACATGAGGTTGATATATTGAGACGGAAAAACTTGAAGATAGACTAAGTAGGCAAAATTGCAGATTAAGGTCCAGCAAAATATACACACTAATAATAATTATTTCCTCTGGAGAGGGAGTGTAACTTGGGAGATGAGGGATAAGAGGCTTCATTTTTAAGTAAGAGTGTTTTGCGGCACTTGTGGAATATGAAAAAATTAAAACAGAGGGAAGAAAAGCGTTGGGTTATATTAGTCTCAAACTCTATTGCAGTTTTCTCTTCTGGAGGACGAAAATAATCGTATTGGCTTCATAGGATTGGTGTGAGGATGTTACTGTGTACGTGTATAAAACTGGGCCAAACATATAGTAAGCGTTGTTTTTTTCATATTGTCGTTGTCACACCTGTAAATACGGTATGAGCCGGGGTAGGATTGGTACAAAGACCCTTCCAAGTAAGAGAAGCGCAAAGCGCCTGTCAAGCGGCACAGCAGTAACCAATAGGAAGGATTAACAAACCTCCAAATCCAGGGCCTCGAGTTTTTGAACAGCGTTATTGGTCCAGGTTATGACGCAAACGAGGAGCCCGTCTCCTCATTGGGGAAAGCTGCTGTCGATTAGTGGAGGGCGGGACCAGGTGGGGAGGGCTGTGCGTGTCCCGCGGCATGTTTTCCGGCTTAGCCATTGCGCATGCGTCAGGCCTTCTGGCAGTCCTAGCTTGCCACACGGCTGCTTCCGGCCGCGCGTGCTGGGAAATGTGTCTGGATGGGTGAGTTTAGCGTTTGAGGCTGGCTTCTCCTGGAGGGGCGGGCTCGAGCACAGCGTCTCCGCCCTCTACCCTGAGGCTCTCGTCTTGTTCTGGGTCGTGTGACGGGAAGACTCAGTGTCCTTGAGCCGGAACCCCTTCCTTCTGTTAGGAGAGGCCCGGGAACAAGGTAGCCTGGTGTGCGGGCCCTGTCGCCCTTCGCCCTGTCCGCTCACTTGCCCTATGAAGTCTGCTTTGAAAGGCCCTGAGCGAATAAAACACTGGTTCTCCGAGGCCGTAGCGCGTCCTTGTGCGCCCTTGTGCTGGGCGGTGGGGGCACTAAGACAGCTCAGAACCACTCCTTGCCTTCAGAGAGCTCCCAAACTGTGGAGTAGAGAAACCTGCAGAAACAACTTCTGGTATTAGATGAAGTAAGAGAAGGCACCCTGAGAAAGAGTTACAGACAGGGCCAAGGAGTTCAGAGCATTAGGAAGCGTCAAGAAGGTGGTGATGGTGCTGTTCACCAGTCCTTATTATGTAGATTTCTTGTCTTCTTCGATGGACTTCCACTCATTGAGAATAAAAAATTTACCTTATTTCTAATTTCTAGGCTCAGGTGCCCTTCTTCCCTAAGTTAGGAGGAATGGAGACTGGCATCCCCTGGTATTCACTTTCTCTGAAAATAATGAAATTGGGTCTTGGGGAAAGGTTAGTGAGCAGAGGCACTAGAATTCAGGCTTGTCATGACTGACGGGTGCTCCTGATATCTGGTGGGTGGCGGCCAGGGGTGCCGGTAAACATCCTACAATGCATAGAACCCCACCCCCACGTACCAACCCACAGAGACAACTAAGACCTGTCCGACCCCAAATGTCAATACTGTAGTGCTGAAGTTCAGGGGACTTCCCTGACGGTCCAGTGGTTAGGACGCCATGCTTCCACTGCAGGGGGCACAGGTTCCATCCCTTGGTTGGGGAACTAAGATCCCAGATGCTCCACAGCATGACCAAAAAGCAAAAACAAAAACCTGAGCTTTAAAAACAAAAAAATAGTGTCGAAGTTCAGAAATCCCACGCTAGAGCGATAGAAGTGGAAACAAAGGGGAGACAGATCTCAGAGGCGTCTCAGCCGGAGACCAGTCTTCATCTCCTTTCATATTCTTTATAATGCTTAAATACTGGACAATTAATCAGTCAATTAATCAGGTCTAAAGACTGAGACTTCCTTGTCTTTTTTCATCCTTTCATGCTTTACGAAATATTCATTTTGCATGAGACACTATTCAAGGTGCTGTGATTCAGCAATGAACAGAACAAATTACCCAGTCTCTACAACCTTACATTCTTGTAGGGATGACAGACATTCAACCAATAAATATATGTCAAGTAGTGAGATACGCTGTAAAGAAATTCCTGTAAGGTAGAGCTTCTGTTACTATCACCACAGACCATTTACTCTGCATAAGAGTCAAGCACTGGGCCAGAAGCTTTACAAATAGCATTTCTAATTTTTTTCTCTATGATGCAAGGTGGGTTACGCTCAGATGAGAAAAAGAAGCTTAGAGAAGTTGAATATTTTGCCCCAGGTCAGTTAGTGTGGAGTTGAGCTGGGACTGGAAACTGGATCCACCCGATGGTCAAAGTCTGTGCGATTTCCATTAGGCAACACTGTCTGACTTGAATGGAAGAATAAAATCTATACCTTCTCACCCAAACTTAGCAAAGTGAAGTAGAAATGAAGTTCTTACTGGAGGCCTAGCTGGAAGTGATTCTCCACACTGCAGGAACTGCGTTTGAGGACACATCAGTTGAATTCCCCATTATTGCTCACAATCTCTCAGGTGGCTGATGGCAGATCCTGACCTCTCAGAGAGGTTGGCAACTTGGAGATCTCCCACCAGCTCTTCAGACTCTCCCATCAGCAGCAGCTGCCTCACAAGCTTTCATGATGAGTCAGCTCTGGGAGCTGTGCTCATGATGGTTGCAGCCCAAGCTGCATTCAAGTATAGGATCCTGGAGCTGAAGCAATTCCTGATTGTTCTGCACAGGGAGTGCCAAGCCTGGGTGAGGGCACATCATCCAGGAAGCATTGAGAAGGCAGTGACCTTGGTGCAGCATTTGGAGTGAGAATTGAGGAGACAAAGGCAGTGGTGAGAAGGGGAGTGCGGAAAGAGAATGGAAATCAGGTTGGAGAGGGCCTAGGTTAGGAGACAGGCAGTTGGAACAAGGTAGAGAAACTTGATTTAGCTGCTTCTTCTTAAGCATTTGTTTGTTTTCCTGACTGGTGTCCATGCCAGCTTTTCAAAGAACAGATTTTCTTTCCCCTTTGAAGGAAGGAGGGTGGGTGGAGAGAAAGTTTGGACCCTCATTGATCACTGAGCTTTCTGTAGTTCTCGGCTGCCAAGAATAAAGGAAGGGAGGTATTTGTCCCTGTAGAACTCAAGCTTTCTCCTCTGCAGGTTATAATGACCTGAGCCAGCTCTGCAAACGAGAATCTTCTGGTTCTTGTCATGCCTATTGTAAGACAGAGGGATTTAATGCTTAGCCAACTGTGGGAACTTTGGTTATGTCCTCAGTGTCTGGGTCACACCTCTCACAAAACAGATAAATAGAACTGGATTTCTGGTCAGGAGTGGGCCAGAATGGGACCTGCTGAGGACTGAAAGCAGTGCTGCAAATTATAACAGCGCTGTGGGGCCCTGGGTGGGGGCTGCCCCAGACCTCCCTACACTGCCCTGAGCACGCAGGACTCAGAAGTGCTCTCTGCTGTTCTGCTCAGCCACACATATCACACTCCTCAATCAACTCTGGTTCTGCAGGAATCTCCATTCCTATACCTTTCCTCCCTGGACCCATATGACGATCTTTGGTGGTGGGAAGGTAAGGTGTCTGTGATGGGTTTTGTTTCTAGGTGGTGGTGTTTGTGCTCCAAGAAGAGCCAGCAACCCTGGGGTTATGAGGGAGGGTTACCATGAAGCCCATCCTCAGGGGCTTTCCAAGAGAAGAATCAGAACTATGCTCAGACTGCTTACACCCTGGAGCCATAAAGAACGACCCACCTATTTCAAGAACAGAGTCTCAGGCCGGAAAGGGGAGAGGCAGAAAGAACCCAGGAGTGAGAGGTTGTCAGTGCCTGTGCCTCACAGACATCAGCTTTTCATGCTGTTATGACCACAGCTGGGAGCGGGAAGCTAGTGATTTGGGACTCAGTTGTCGTGCTGAGGCAGCTCAGTTCCACATAGAAGCTTTGTCATTTCCTCTGGTTCTCCCTTCAGAAAACCTCATTCCATGATAGCTCTTAGCAGGGTCATGTATGAATCAGGTCTATGTCTTGGGGCTTTCACGGTGACCTACTGCCACACAAGGAAGAGGGCAGGATATTAGTTTAGACCGATAAGACTCTGCCACTGTCAGCTGTGGCACTGGGGTCCTGACTTCTGTTCTGCCCCGCCACACGTACCAGGCCTCAGTGGAAGGGATACATTTTGGCCACCCTCTATAACAAGTAAGATCTCTGATGGGTCTCCTTTTCTTTCTTTTTAATGGATCTCTTCTTGCTTCTTCTCACTTTGGGCTATAAAAATTTCTTAGGAACCATGTCTAATCTATACTGTGTAATAACTAGCTCTTAATCTAGTGCCAAGCACGACTGCATGCCTGGAAGGTAGTTGCTCGTAATGGGCGTGACATGAAACCTCAGCTGTGCCTTCCTCCTCCCAAAGAGGCTGGGCCTATGGCCCCTGCCACAACAAGGCCACCCTGGTGGTTTGAACATGTAGTATAAGGTCTGTGTTTCAAAGATGCACAGAAATTGTTAGCCAGAAAGAGTGTTGAGAGTGCGAGAGTGAAAAGTTAAAATCAATTCGACCAGCTCTTTTGCTTTAGTCACTGCAAATCACTTAACCTATGATAGCAGGTGTGCACTGGGGCTACAGGAAACCCAGACTTTACTTGCCAATCTCAGTAAATCCCAAAGTTATCAAAAACTCCAGAAGTGCCACTAGAATGGCCAACTGTACAGGGAATGCACGAGCAGCTCCAGGACTACAGCCTCCTCCAGGTGCCAGAACAGGGTGGCACAAGTTCAGAGTCCTTCAGGCTAGCTTCCATATTACAGGGAGTAGCTAGGTTAATTGCTAGCGTCCTATGACCTGCACTCAGTCCTTCTGTTTGTCTCTACCCAGAAGCCAAGCCGAGGATGAGCAGCAGGACTCTGAGGAGGCTGGAGCTGATGATGGTGAAAGCGAGGACTCACCTGTAATGATGTCAGCGATGACATGGGCACAGTTTCGCTCGGGACCCAAGAAGTCCTGGCTGTTTCCAAACTGACCGGTAAGGCAGTCCCTCACAGGAGAGGCAGACAAGAGGTAGCAAGAGGAAAGGAAATTGGGTAGGAGGCCTGAGGGGCCTAGCTCTGGCGTTGGCTGTGACTACCTATATGCTACCGTAGGCTGAGGAACCACAACAGATGTGTGAAAAGGGAATGGTGCCCTGCTTCTCTGGGTTGTGAGAATATTTATTTGATCCTGTCTGTGGGAAGTGGTTAGCAGTCCTTGGAAAAAAAAGAATACTGTCAATCGAAAAATGTATCAATGAGTTAAAATTTTCAGTGAGGAATGGAGGTATGGACACTATATGGAGAGCCCCAGTATTAAATGTACAGGGGAGAACTGGTTTTTTAATGGATGTTTGAAGGGTTGAAGCAAACCAGGAGTGTAGGTTACACATCAGAGGAAATGGATAGACTTGGGGTGTTGCCTTTTGTACAACCTGCTTCAAATTTATTCTCGAGTGGTTGGTGCCAGTGAGCTGTAAACACTAAGGTAACAGAGGTGGTAACTGGAGAAAGCAGTGAGCACACAGGGAGTAGGGGGATCAGAGAGGAAAGGTTGGGTTTATCAGAACTCGGAAGCTTGTTAGAGTGGCCCTGCAGAGCTGGGACTCAGATCTTGGGGCTTGGGGGCTGGGTGGTGCAGCCTGGCTGGTGCTATATTTCTGAGGGGTCCTGTGAGGCTGCTTCTGGAAGGAAGGTACAGCGCCTATTTCGTTCACTGTTTTGTATTTGGCTTCTGTGTAATACCTGGTACTTTACAGGCAATTAGATGTTTCCTGAATGCATGAATAACTGGACATATTCTCCAGTTCTCACTGTCTGCTCCAGACCCTCCGGAGAGGCTAACAGGCAAGGGCTGGGTGCTCTAGTACTCTGTGGTCCTTCTCCTGCCCAGCAGACTAGAGGGTAAAGCAATTTCAAGGGTGGCGACAACCTAAAAACGCAAGGAGTCCGGCAGCTGCATCCGAGTTTCCCTGGTCACCGCAGACCCAGGAGTGGGAGCAGCCTGCCTGTGAGGCCTGAGTGCCTCTGCTTCCTTAGTGATTGCATTGGCTTTTACTGGCTCTTCTCACTTGTCAAAGCCAGCTTCTTTGAGCTGGTGTACAAAGCCCTTCAGTAGTTGATCCACCCCTGGGCTGTCCCCATCTTCCCCACCAAGATCCCTAATGAAGTCAGGCTGTCCCCAACAAGTCACATTCAAGCCCACCTCTTTGCCTTTGCCTGAGCTTTCCCAAGGTATCATTTTGCCCCCTCTGTGTAGAGCAGAGGTCAGTATGTGGCTCTGGGAGCTGGCCTGTGTAGCTTGTCCACAGGGCCGTGTTCAAGGACCGTGTATGCAGGGAAGGCTCTGGCTGAGGAAACACTGAAGTATATTCTGTACTGCTTTTGCTCCTCCTTCCCTAAAATTGCAAACATTTTCTTTTGGCTCTGAGGTGGAGTATACATTCTCCTTTGCTCATCTGTAATTCCTCAAGAAAGCTTAAAGCAAAGACCATGACACTTGCTTTTCACCAAAGCTTAGGCAAGGTACTGACACTGTGCATGCACAGGCCCAGAACCATGAACAGCTTACCCATCTTTCACCACCTTTTATCATAGATTTCACAAAAGCTTAAATATCTATGCCTTGCTGTGGATCAGTAAGCTTTAGTTTTGTCTTTTCGTGCTCCTCACACCCACCCCTCTTTTCACCGGTAGTCAGAGCCGCCTGCAGTCCCTGTATTTTCCTTACTCCCCAACCCAGTTCTATTTCTTCTCTCTCCATTTCCTGCCCCTTATTCCTTCTCTGCATGTCCTACTGTCCTGAAGCAGGTTCTACCCTTGGATCCTCTTGAGGACCCCGCAGGCTTCTGCATGAGAATAAAGTGTCTCATGGAGAAAATTACAACCAAAGGCCAAGGAAGTGGAGGGAAAAACACCTTTACTGTCAACAGAAATGGTAACAGGTATAAGCTCGTAGAAAGTGTGAACTATAAGAGACAGTAAACCAGGAACGGTGGTGGAGGTGGTGGTAAGGTGAGGAATCTTACAAAGATTAACTGAGATGTTATGCCTACTCTGAGATTAAGTTGCCAAGGGAAACAGATTTAACGTTGCCCGGTGGCTTAACCTCTCCTTCCTTTCCTTCATTCTCTGTTTTGTGGTGGCTGGATAGCAGAGTCGTGATCTGCTCTGAAGTTAGCAGGAGTACCTAACACTAGGTGCCAGAGGTCAGTTGTTGGTTTAGAATAGATCCAGGCTGTTAACTTCCAGACATGCTTCCCGCGAGGGGGCAGAAACAGTGCTCAGGCCACTAGCCCCCATTCTCTGTAGGGAACAGGCATACTCAGGTTTCCTAGCAAGACTTATGGATCCTGTAGCCTTGTCCCCTTCAAACAGAATTGCAATCGACAGTGAGACAGGACCCAGGAGTCCCAGGCAGAACCAGAGTGAGTTCAGCATTCTTACCCTGATTCTTGTTCCGGGACGTGGTTCTTAAGATCCGGTTGTCAGTAAACCTGTGGTTAAGCTGGGGATTGTCCAGTAGAACTCTCCACAAGCAGAAGGAAACGCCAAGAAACGTGTGTTGACCTAAGGAACTGATCCATCAGGTTCCCTCCACACTCATAGCTCATCCCTTCCTTCCTTCCTATGATGTGAGAACCTCTTCTGTGGGCACCCCCTGATGGCGGATGAGGGCATGGTTCTGAGTGAAGCTTTTCTCACACTGGGAGCACTGGTAAGTCTTTCCCCCTGTGTGGGTTTTCTGGTGGGCACTCAAGTGGAAGCCATTGTCGAAGCTTTTCCCACACTGCCCACACTTGTATGGGCTCTCCCCAGTGTGGACTCGCCAGTGGGTGCTGAACTGGGAGCTGTTGTTGAATCTCTTTCCACAGAAGGTGCACAGATACGGCTTCTCCCCCGTGTGGGTCCTCTGGTGGACAATGAGGCTGGAGCTCTGGTTGAAGCTTTTCCCACATTCCCCACACCGGTAGGGTCTCCCCCCTGTGTGAGTTCTTAGGTGGGCAGTGAGGTTGGAGCACTCGCTAAAGCATTTCCCACACTCACTGCACTTGTGAGGCTTCTCCCCGGTGTGGATTCTCTGGTGTCAAACAAGATAGGAACTTCAGCTAAAGCTTTTCCCACATTCGTGACATTTAGAAGCTTCTTCCACTTTGGGGACTGGCTGGTGGTGAGAGGAAGAACTCTGAGAGCAGTTTCTCCCACATGGGAGATGTGCACAGGCTTTCTCCCCAGTATGAAGTTTCCGGTGACTCCCCCTCTCCTGGAATAGGGGTTTCTCCTCACTCTCTCCTGGAGAACATCCTAGTTGCCTTCTTGACACTGGAGCACCCGCCCAGCCTCTTTTCAGCTCAGAGTGCCAGAAGACTTCACTGGACTTTCTCTGAAGGGGCTTGTTCATTTCTGCTTCCTCTGTATCATCGCATTTCTGATTCTCTTTTGTAATCCCGCTCTTGATCTCAACACCTGAAAAAATAGAAATACATTAGACTGTGGAGCAGGAAAACAATGGAATGAGGAAAGAATTACAACCAAACTACTTTAAGAAGAAAAACTGACTGGAATTCTCATGTGATTCAGTCCTCTGTTAATTAAAAACCTAAGGTTTATTTTCCAATTCTAATATTTTTAAGCTCCAAATCCTATGATCACAGGTAAATGTATCTGAAACTCCACCCACCCACTTTGCTTCTGTTGCATCTTTTTTTGGGTGTTCTGACACAATGACAAAGTGAGGTGAGGAGTCAAGGTCTTTGTCATCTGTGTCAGTTCTTGAATGGCCTGGCTTCTGGGAGGAGTAACAAAAGGCCACCCTGGTTTTGGCCAGCTCAGACAGAAAGAAGGCAAGTTTCTGAGCATTTGGGAAGCCCAGGCTTAGATCTGAAAGAAGGGTCAGTGCTGGAGAAGGAAAGAAGGAGAGAGTCTGGGCTGGAGGCCTGATTGGCCATCTAAGAAAGCAAAGTAAGTGGAACGCCACAGGAAAAAATGACATGGACCCCGTGAAAGAGGCAAGCAAAGCAAAATCAGGGCTCTGAAGTGTAAGGGATGTAATCCTTAAACACCATGAAAACAAGACTCCCTGACCTGTGTCAGGTCATACAACAAGATGATGACAGGCCAGGAGCAGAACGGCTCCCTGATAATGCAACGCTAACGGCCCTAAGTGGACTTTCCTATGCTTTCTTTGACCACCAGAGCCAGAGTCTTACCACGTCTGTTTGGGAACAGGTTTGGCAGGCCAACCCTCCTAACTTCCTGGCCAGGATCCCTGAAGTCCTTTTCCCCCCGTCATCACCATCCATGGTGGCACCTTCTCCAGCCCCTGTGGGCCCCCCATTCTGCTGACTCAGCTCTCCAGCCTTGACATCACTTCCCTCTTGGCCACAGTAGGTGCAGAGGCCCAGGAGCTGGAAAGGGCATCAGTTTCCTCGTAAAAGATACAAGGCTCAGGCACACAGCCTCTCCTCATGTTGCGGTAACTCAACTGCAGGCTTTTGAACTTGGTGTGACACTGCTCTGCGGTCTGCAGAAAGCCCTGCTCCTGGAGTCATTCTGCCAAGGCCCTGTAGATCTGGCTGCTCTGCCGATGGGTCTGGAGTTTTTAGTAAATTGAGAATTACTGAGCATGGCCAGGAGTGTCTTGGTCTCTTCATAGCCCGTGCACACCTGCTGCCAGGAGACAACACAGTGATCCGAGCAGGGTGGATGGATGCCGCAGGGTTTTAGCAGCCCAGGAAGCCACATCCTAGTCTCTCAAAGTATGTCATGCCGGCTACTGTCATTCCTGGGGAGATCTCACTGTGGGCTTTTTCCTAAAGCAACAACTTTCAGCTGAGGAGGGGCTGTAGAGTCTTTACCAGAGCTGCCCCTTTTATTTCTCTTTATCCTGAATCCTACTCATTTCCCCTGAGAGATGACTCATGATAAGGGTTGTGCTTGTCTGTCTCCAGGGTGGTGGGACTCCCTGAGGATAAGGACCTGGTGAACAGGTGAGACTTGGATGGAAGCAAAGATTCACAGGAGAGAAGATCAGGTGATAGGATACTTCTGCTATGTGCCACCTCTGATGCCTGAGTCCCTTCTGACCTGGCCCCTGTACATCTGTTTATATCTCCTGTCATCGATGTGTATGCAAGAAACTGAACTACTGCAGGTGGCGTCCCAAGGTGAGAATAAGTAGTAAAGGTCTGGGAAGAACAGTTCAGGTAGGCTGGTTATTCAAGAACACTCAGCACAGGCCCCTCAGGGCTGGTGGCTGAGGGCTCATTTGTCCGGAGCCATCTTGACTCTCCTCGGACCTCCTACAGTCTTTTCATTCAACTCAGCTAACCTGTGTGAGTGGGCAGCAGGCTGGTTTCTGAGAAGTGCAGCTATCATATGACATGGACCCTGCCTTCAAGGAGACCACAGTCCTCCAAACATCTCTGTAACGAAATGAAGACACAGACACATGTTTAGGTAGAGTTAAGTGTCAAATAAATTGAAATTCTCAACGTGATCCTTTTAAAACTATTACTCCTCTGCTTGGAACCTTGCAAGGCTATGCCATTTCATGTAGAAAAAGTCAGAATCCTTACAAAGTGCTTTATGTAGGGCCCAAGGCTCTAGGTTAGGGCTTCTCAAAGTATCTGTGAAGAACCTGTTTTGTTTTGTTTTTCAAAATACATTGAATATGCAGTTGGATAGTGCAGCAATGTGATGTTGCCATAAAAGTTTCTAAAGGTTGGCTCTCAATTTCAGCTCACATGCTGCCCAGGTGACCTGGCTCTGATCTTGTTTATTACTGTCATCCCCTCAATCTGCACTAGGCACACTGACCTCCTTGCCCAGGCTTCTCCACCTCAGAGCCTTTGCACTGGCGATCCCCTCCCTGTTACAGTCTCCCTAGAGAGCCACACGGCTCACCCTTCTCCTTCATGTCTCTGCTCTAATGTCATTTTCTCAGTGAGGACTTCCCTGACAACCTACACTAAAAATGCAGCCCACCCTCTGTCCCCACACTCTCCATCACTCTTATCCTGCCTTATTGCCCTGCAGGTACAATGAAACCTGACTCACAGACTAAGATGACAACCCTCTGAATCCACACAGCGGCTTCTGCTAGGACATCACTCTCCTTCCACAGAGAATACATTGCTCCTTCCCCAGGCTAACATCAGCTTCATTCTTGTATGTTCTGTTAACAAAGTCTAGATATAACACCTACTCACACAATTCACTACTTAAGTCACAGAAACACACCAGGCTTTGGCTTTCCAATTTCACAACTCAAAAGAAAATCCCTTGGGTTACCCAGACAGCATAAGGTTTGGGTACTGCTTTTTCCTGTGTGTAACCTGGAGGTGGCCAAGTGAACGGCTTCATGTTGTGGGTCCACCAGAGCCTTCATCCCAGCATTTCCCCAGCACTGAGGGAACAGGAATCACCCTCAACTTACAGCTGGAAGACAAGGCACAAAGTGGGAATACAGTTTGCTTACAGGTGACAGTATCAGGACGCACGTGCAGAGAGGGCCTCACCCAAATGGCTCTGGAGCTGCTGTAGGCATGGGGGCTCCAGTTTCCTGGACTGGCTGCTTCCTGTTGGATTTGTAGCTGTCTGAGCCCCCCATTGTGTCCTCACACCCTGTCTCTTTGTGCTTCCATGACCCTTGGCTTGGCCCTTTGGTTTCAACAGCCCCGTCTGCCAAGCTCCTGGGAGAACTGGAGGAGCCCTGTGAGACCGACAGAGCTTCCTTCTCCTCCTAAAGGGCACAGGGCACCTGGCTGTGGCCTCCCCTTCTTCGACAGTAACTGGCCTGGAGGTTTCTGCACTGGTTCACCCTGCTCCAGAGTCTGGTGGAAACCTCGTTCACACAAGAGCTCAGTGACTTCCCTGCATAGCTGGCTGCTCTGCTGGTGCTCCTGGAGTTTCTCATAAAACCAAGGCTACTAGACAGGAGAGTCCTGGTGTCCTCAGCCGCCCAGGGCGAGCTGGCCTCTGTCCCATCTGCTGAGTCTGGCTCTTGTGCTTCACCCTTGATTTTCTCTTCCCCATTTGCTGGTGTCTTATGAGCTTTCGCTGTAGTCTCCCTTGTGGAAGTCTTAGACCTTTTCCTCGCCCTGCAGCCCTGAATATTGGAGTCCCTGTGTGTTCTCTGATCCAGCACAGGATGTCATTAGGACCATGAGTGAGCAACCCTGCATGTGGAGACGCAGGGAGGAGACATTGAGGCCGCAGAGTGTCTGCCTCTGAGTCTGATGGTCTGGAGGCTGCTCTGAGGAGAAGCAGCCCAGATGGGGCAGAATTGATTTGAAAAAAGGCAAGAGATAAGCCCTGAGACTCTGAAAAGGGCTCTTATTGCCTCCTGAAGGGCCTGGGCATAGAAGTAGACCCTGTCACGGTTGGATTCTTTTGTCTTTCAGTCTCCTCTGCTCCCCAGGACCTAGCACAGGTGTGTGTGTGTGAGAGAGAGACAGAGAGACAGAGAGAGAGAGACAGAGAGACTGAGAGAGAGTGCGAGCGAGCACAAGATCGCTCATCTCTCCCCTGTTCCCGGCACAGCCTCTGCCTCCCTGGCTGCCGTCTGTCTTCCCTCCCCCTCATCCTCTGCCTCCCACACGCTCTGTCCCCACTGCCCCTGTCATAAGCCCATGCTTTCCGTCCTTCCACCCATGTCCCTCTCCGTGTCTTCCTTTCTCTGTGTCTCTTGCTGCCTCTCAGTATGTTCCTGTTTATTTCCTTCTTTCCCTCTACCAAACAGGCTCCCCACTGCCTCTTTGTCTCCTTTCCTCTCGGGTTCTTTCAGGCTCTCTCTTTCTCTCCAGACAACTGAACACATCCACTCTAGACCTAGAGGGAACGTGGATCTTTACCTGGCCAGGCATTTCTGTCACTCTTCTGTGTAACATCCCTGTAGAGGGCCCTCCGTGCAGTGCCCAGGTGCATCTCTCCTTCCTGACAGAGGGATATGGCTCTGTCTTCACACGTGGCTGGTTCCTGTAACGACACCAGGGTCTGCTGCTACCAATGGGGTGGGGCAGAGACAGGACCACGGGTATCAGATCAGGAGCAAAACAAAACAGAGGGAAGTCAGGCCTCCAAGAGAAGGATCAGGTTGAGTGAAGAGCCATCCATGTGATGATGTCAGGGGACAGAACAAGGAAACAACCTGAGAGAAACTCAAATGGACCACATGAAAATCTTTCCAATATCTCCAGAAAAGAAGGGATTTTAGGGTGAGAGTACAAGATGAAATGGGAACTTAAAGAGACAAAAGGTATCAACCACAGCTCACCTGAGCCCCAGCTGTGCAGAGCACAACATCTGTCTTCTGGTCTCCAAGACCCCTCTTCTGAGGAAGGTTCCTGGGAGCCTGTGGAGTAAGCCAGGCTAGGGGAGAAAACAGCCACTATTAGAGGGCAGTCTCCACATAAGAGCCATGGAGCAGAGGTTGTGAGTGGGACGCCCAGGCCAGCAGCCTCAGCAGCACCTAGGAGCTCATCACAGATGCATATTCCTGGGCCCCACCTGGAATCTAATGAATCAGCAGCTCTGTGCGTGAGGGCTGGGCATCTGTTTAACACACCCTCAGGTGAGTCTGCTGCACAGTCAAGTTGCAGGACCACTGCCGTAGTCAGTGGCCTGTCTGTGTGTTAAGAAGTTCCTTTTTCCAGTTCCCTCCTGACATAATTGCTTTTTAAAGTTTTTTTCATTCTAAAGAAATATGTGTATGGTATATTTAAAAAAAATTAATAGAATATTTGGGAGCAGGGGGAGGGAATGTTTCATTGCCCAGCCACTCAGAGGTAACCATAGTGCTCTTAAAAATACCACAGGAACTCAGTCCTTTTATTTTTTTTTCATGATAATACATTATTTCCCAGATAATACACTCTGGGAAATTTCCCAGAGATTATTTCCCAGGTCTTATTTCCCAGATCCCCACCTTCAAGGATAGTACAAAGGAAATGGTACATTTTGATGACTTATTAGCAGAACTTCAGAGGACATGCAGAGGTCTAGGAGCCCTGGGGCGGTTTCACCACTTGGAGCAGCCCGCAGGTACAGTGAACTGAGGTTGGGGAACATGGAATACAGTGAGTCCTGCCCCCTTTACTCAGACCCCAAAGCCTCAGAAATATCACACCAAAGAGCACAAATGTTCCCAAGGATTAAAAGTAAATAAATTCTAACTGGCAGTTTTCAAAGATATTGATAGTGTATTTACTTCACTTAAAAAATACAAAAGCAAATAAACTGAAGACTGTTTTCCATTTCATCAACAGAAGCCTGCCTTTTTAATCAGCGTGAAGACACAGTGTTTTTCTATAGGATCTGAGTTGCATAAAGATGAAGTGGCTTTAAGAAAATTACTTAACAACTTGTAAGGGCAGTTTGAGTTAAGCTGAAAAGGCAGCAGTGGCCTTTAGATAATCTAGAAATGTATGCGGCCAAAGTGCTTCACAGAAAGAGACTTATAAAGATAGAGCCTTGGTCTGTTTGTGCAATGGAATATTAGCCCCCAAAACAAATCAAGTATTGATACTTCATAGGCTAGAAACGTGATAAATGAGAGGCTAGAAACAAAAGGTCATATATCGTAGGATTCTATATCTATGAAATGTCCAGAAGAGTCAAATCCAAAGGGAGAGAATGAGGAGCAACTCCTTAATGGGCATGGGTTATTTTGTGGGGGATAATGAGACAGAGGTGGTGATAGTACAACAGTGTGACTCTATTGGATGCAACTGAATGGTTCACTTCAGATGGCTAATTTTACATTAGGTGAATTTCACCTTAATTTTAATTAAAATTTCAATTAATGTTTATTAATTTTAATTAAATTTTTAATTAAAATTTTTTCTAAAAAATTAAGATTTTTAAAAAAAAAGCAGTGGAAGAAAGGAAAAACTAATAGGAGAAATGTATCTTGGAAGAGATTAAACTGGATGGTAGGCAGTTATGTCTTCAAGTTCATGAAGAACTGCTCTGCAGAAGGTGAGGTAATCCTGCTCACCTTTAATAACAACTGATTCAGAGGCAATAGAATTAAATTGTAATAAAAGAGAATTAAGCTAACACATAAAGGATCTCCGCCCCCATTTTAAGTGCTAGTACCCTCAACTAAAATTTTAAATCTTGCTTTTTGGGTGTATCTCAAAGGCATTTAACCTGGAACCCAGGGGCCAACTCGAGCTCAGACCTGCATTTCCAACAGATGATGGTCCCTCACACCTTGCGGGAGGGCGGAGGCTTCCGCTTACCTTCTGACTGTCCCCACAGTCTCTGGGGTGAGCTCTGTGACCCCTTCACAGTCCATTCCTCTGGATGAACCCCCTGTTTCAGGTGGGATCTCAGTGATTCTCTGGCTGCTCCCAAAGGGGCCGTCTCCTCCATGGGCATTTTCAAGTCTTTCCCAGATTCTGGGACCTGAGAAGAGACCCCATCATCTGTCACTACAAATTCCTGCCTAAAGTGACAGAGGAGAGATACTGACAGGCAGCTGGGGTATCACCTCCTTAACTACTTCTTACCTTCACTTCCTGCTCTCCCCTCCACCTCCCTGATGGGTTTCAAATAGCCATTTTAACCCTTACATTCCTGTACTGTTTTCATTCACATTAAGAGTATGGTTCTGAAATGGTGGTGGACAATAAGGGAGAGATGGTCCACACATAAATGGCCAGGGGAATGGGGACCAGGATGACTGTTGGCACAGATGGATTCCTGCTCTGCTTAGGTCCTCTCTCCAAACTTCGTACATGTGTGCCACTGCCCCCTCCATCCATCCTAGTTATTATTAACACTCCCCAAACCATGGATTTTAAGTTAACTTCCCCCATTTCTAATGCATCACCACCACACTGCTCTCCCCCCTCCAAATAATGTCAAAACCTCTGGATCCTCAATCCTACGACATTTCATCTACATCCCCTTTCACCACTCTTCCTCCTATAGCTGGTGTGCACATCCGCCTCCTCACTGGGAGAGAAACACAAGCACATCCTGATCCAGCCATGCAGACCCGGGGCACCAGCGGGCTGCTTCCTGCTCTGGCCACAGACAAGCTCAGGCTAGCACTCCTCTGACCCACACTCCTCGGTTACTCCTCACCGTTCCCAGACTTCTGATCTGGATTTCAGCTGCCTTCTTCCCACAGAATCTCCCACAACCGAAGCCTTCATGTTACTTTTCCTTCTCCTGTGCCTTTCACACCCCTCTTCTCCCAAAATATACAGGATGTTACACTGATCGGATCTCAGACACAGTCCCTACCTCCACAAGCAAATATTTTGTGAAACTCACTGTGCCAAACTGACCACTTAATCCAGGCAGCAAGGACTGGCTCTAATATGACTTTGTTTAGTGTACAATACATGGCATACTCCTTCAAGGAAACTTGTAGCAAGAGAGATTAGATTTAAATTCACCAACATCTCTAATTTTCCTGATCCACTGAGTGAAAGATTGTTGTCCTTTCCCTGGCCTTGTTTTGGAGAACTTTTCTGATTGTTTTATCGCTTTAATTAGTGACTCCAAGGATTCACTGAATATATGAATGTCTAACTTATTTCAGCAAATGAGAAATTCTTCCCGTGGACCAAGGGCATAGGACCAATGCAAGATAGCTGCTATTTTCTGGGCAGCAGATGGCTTCTGGCATTTCTCAGCTAAGCGCCTCTCCAGTAACTGGATTCCTGTGCTCCTCACACCAACTTCATCATGACTAAAACCACAAGGTTCTGACTGCCTTTTCGCACCTGTTGCCGAGGTGTTCTCTGTACATCCTCCACCAGAGTGACAGCTTCGTCACCATTTTCTGGATGCTGCTCCCTCACCCAGTTCTGGATCTTTTCTGGCAAGAAGGTCAGAAACTGCTCCAAAACCAGCAGCTCCAGGATTTGCTCTTTTGAGTGTGTCTTAGGCCTCAGCCACTGACAACAGAGTTCCCAGAGTTGGCTAAAAGCTTCATGTGGACCAGCTACCTCCTGGTAACAGAACTGTCGGAAGTGCTGGCGGGAAGCTTCGTAGTCAGGGCTATTGCTGTGCAGGGCTGATCTCTGTCCCTGTGTGGAGTCCTTCCTTGGGGATGGGTGTCCCTGGGAGCTCCTTATTGCAGCCATGCTTTGCTTCAACAAACTGGGTCACTGGTTGCCAGTTCCATCCTGCAGATCATATTCCATCTCTTATCACTGGGAAGCGGGTCTCCTGATACCAGTGAAAAGTGCGTCTTTCTGGAATCAGAGACATGAGCATGTCATAAATGTGCAGACTCAGACGCACAGCTGAAAAAGGCTCAGTGAGGCTGAAAAGAATGGAAAGCGTAAAACCATCCCATATTCCTTCAGTCTAGTTCTTACGGTTTATTTCTATCCTTTTCCTTTACTCCCTCTGTTGAAGAGGAGCCAAGCCAAGGAGCCAAAGCACTAAAAATATCAAAAAATAGTTTTCTCCCTAACCAAATTTCTGTGGGTGAATTCTCCAAACTGTTCCTCACAGTGTAGTCCAGCTGTACCCCACATGCCTGCTATCCCTACCCTCAGAAGCCTGGACCCAGCCTCCCAATTGCCACCTTCTCTTAAGAAGGGAAAAGTTTTAACCTCTTTATCACTATCACTCCCTCCTCCCTCCCATCACCACCACTACACACACACACACACAATGTGGACGAGAAATAATCGTTCTGGTTTGCTTTTATTTTCCAGCACTCCTTCCCCACTTCTGGCAGCAGCATCTTCTCCCTTTGTGAAAGAGCCCCTCTCTATTCCATTGTCTCTAGTGGGGCTGTTCATTACAGTACCCTTCCCCAACCCCAGGAGTGGGCAACTCACACAGGCTGGGCCTGTCAAAATTCTCTGGGATTTTACATACAGCTGGGGTGAGAAAAGTTCCGAATTCCCTGGAAATTGCTAAATTGGGAGGATGTAAGACTGGAGCTTTCTACAGTTAGGTCCCACTCTCCATTCCACTCCTCCTCCAAAGGCCTGAGTCTCTTTTACAGGAGTAAAAAAATTATTTTTAAAAACATGGATTCAGGTTGCCTTTCTTCCAAAGTACTTAAACTGCCTTCACTTGTATTCTCTTTACATTTCAGTGAGGCAGGAGGGGCTAGAGATAGAAAAAGCAAAGGCATTACTGTGAATAGTCCTTTTTAACGAGAAAGGAGCGTCACAGGGCATAGTTCCTCAGCAGCAAGGCCAGAACTAGAATCTGTACTCCCTGCCTTACACATTTTCATACATCCCACACCTCTGGATGAAGAATTTAATGAATGCTATCCTAACTCCATGCAGAAGGCGGAGCCTGCACGCCTCTTGACCGCTAATATCCCATTCATCGTTAATTTCAAAATACTCCTCTCTCAAATATGTGTTTTTCTTTGGCGAACAATCCACACACTCAGCGGAAAGGATGAGGACGTGGAGTCGGCCTGATTCACTTTTCACTCGGCAAGGATGCCCTGAGAACTCTAGGGCACTTGGTGCTAGGGTTAGGTTCTGTGGCTGAAATAGACTAGGAAACAAGTCCCCAGGCTCCTGTTGCAGCAAGTCGGGGGTGACACGGGCAGGGCCAAGGGCTGGAGGGAGTCCGCGCTGGAGCACAGGGATTGGGACAGTCCTGGTCGGCTCGGGTGGGCCGGGGCGAGGGGCACAGGAGGGTGACCGCCGAGCGTGCGAGGGGCGCCCGGCCTTGGTCCAACCGCCTCTGAGACGACTGCCAGCGGCGAGCCCCCGGCAGCCAGGAAACGGAGCACTCACCGAAATCGCGCACTCGCAACTCCTCAAACTCGTTCAGCCTCCGGGCCGGAAGTCAGCGCCGCGAGGCGCGGCGCGGATCCGCCCACTGCGGTTGCTCAAGAGTTGTACCAGCGGACTACGACTCCCGGAATGCGCTGCGACGGCGGGGCGCTGTTCTCGCCAGCATCGACAGACCCAGCAGCCAATAGACGAGAGAGAATGCCCCGAGGAGCCAATCCCTCTGCGGAGGAGGCGGGCTCTCCCGTGGCATAGCTCTTCGGCAGCCCGTGGGAGTGTCCGCGAAGAGCGGCTTCTGCCCCGCCCCCAGCCGTGGCTCCTGGGTTCCGGGCCCCAAGTCCCCAGAGAGGTGAGTCGGATGCAGGTGGGCGCGCGGTGCCGGGTTGTCGGTGGCGCTGCTGTCGCAGGCGCCACCCCCGGCTCGCACCCAGCCACATAGTAGAGCCGCGCGCCAGAGTGCTGCAGCTTCGCCAAGCCCCGGGCCAGTTGGGGCGCGGAGCCGGAGCCGGGCGCCCTGGGAGGCCGGAGCGGCTGGGCCTTGGAGCCTCGGTGGCGAGCAGCCGCCGCGCCTCCGTGTACCTTGCTCGCCAGCAGGAGGTTTCCGCTAACTCCCCGGCGTGCGCCGTGGCCTGTCTGGGCTCGCCCTGTAGCGCCCAGCCAGATGCTGGAGGCGGCCTAAGGAGGATGCGGGGCAGCTGGTGCAGGCTACCTGAGTGACATCCTGAACTTTTCCCAGGGATTCCTGCCAGCCCCTTAGGTCACGTTGCGCATTTTCCTCTGAGGCCTCTTGTGCTTGTCGCTGAAATAAAAGCGGTATTTCCCCCAGTTTCCTTTTAGGACATTATGACTTTTTTCCTTTGCAAGACAGTTCAAGGAACTGGCAGAAAAACAAACTCTTCCCACCCCCAGGGACTGTGTTGTCTTCAGGAGTTTGGAGTCAAGGCCAGCGAATGAGGAGGCTCTGTCTGCATCCTTTCCTCTCCAACATCCTCAAAGGAGCTTCGTTTCTAGCATCTTTCTAGCATTCAGGGCCATGATTCCGAAGGCTTGAGCTTTTTATAAGGAGAGAGAAGCTGTCTCCTGTGCCCCAAAATGGCGGCTAAGATGGAGATAACTTTGAGCTCGCAGTCCCATATTCAGGCTTCCTCCAAGCAAGAGAGACATATAATAGCAAAGCTAGAAGAAAAACGGGAGCCTGCTCTGCAAAAAGACTGGCCGGATCCTGAGCTCTCCCGCCAGAATTTTAGACGGTTTTGTTATCAAGAGGTGTCTGGACCCCAAGAGGCACTCTCCCGTCTCCGGCAGCTCTGTCGTCAGTGGTTACAGCCCGAGGTGCACAGCAAGGAGCAGATTTTGGAGCTGCTGGTGCTGGAGCAGTTTCTGAACATCCTGCCTCCGGAGATCCAGGCTCGGGCCAGGCATCGATGTCCAGTGAGCAGCAAGGAGATTTTGACCCTGGTAGAAGATTTTCACAGAGCAGCCAAGGGACCAAAGCAGTGGGTAAGGAGGGGACTTTCTTGTGGTCCCCAGGATTTCTTTTTCATCGGAAGAGTGTTTGGTCTCTGGACCCCTCCCTAGGCAGAGAGTCCAGAATTTCAAACGTTGCTTCTGGCTTATATTTTGAACCCTCCTCCCCCCACCCCTCCCCAGGGAGATGCAACAGGTTTTCAGAAAACCCAGCCACAGGCACTCCAGTGAGAAAGCGGAGGATCAAGTGAGGCTCTTGAAACTTTACTGACAGATCTCCCCCCACCCATTCTTCTTGAAGTTTTCCTACAGTCAAGATTTGTAGCAGACAAAGTCATTCTATTGGATAGGAGTTTGATTTGGGGGGAACTTTAATTAGACTTTATTGTCCCAGCGAAGTGTCTTGCATATTGCCTTTGAATCAGGAAACTCCAGCTCAATTGGCCAGTATTCCTTCCAACCCCACCCCCAAGTCAGACCCCAGTAGGAGCCTAGGGAGGAAGCAAACAATCCTGTGCTTTGGAAAACGGAAGCAGTTAGGGAACAGGGATAGGGCAATCCTCTTAGAGCCCTATTACTACTGCGATCTCCTTACCAGGAGAGCCTTGGGCAGAACAGTTTATAGATACCGGTGGTTTTTAGTGGCCCCTGCCTTACTGCTTCCTGATCCTACAGGGCCTGTTTCCAGCAGAAGCAGGGAGGCAGGTGGGCATAGGGTAGGAACCTGTTGGGTGGGTGTCCTGGCTGACCATGTTGTGCCTGCTCTCTGATGACTTTGATCCCAGGCCTACAGTAAGGCCCAAGCTTTAGGGACATCCACCCAGGAAGTGTCGGCTGATTTGAAGCAGCCTCCTTTTGGTCATTCAGCACGTCCTTCCGTTTGCTTCCTTTGAGAGTTTCAGCAGTCTCTACCAAGGTTGACCCCCAGGCCATTATCAGAAGTTTTCAGGGAAAAACAGTCATTACAGAGCAGTGAGAGGTCAAGCTGCCCTCAGACAATCCTCAAGTTGTGCTCTAACACATGGGGCTTGTTCCTAGGTGGCTGTTTGTATGGAGGGCCAGAAGGTGCTCTTGGAGAAAATTGGGTCCCAGCTTGGAGAACAGGAACTGCCAGACTTTCAACCGCAAACTCCTAGAGGATATCCTAGGGAGAGCTCTCTGGAGGAAACGTCCCAGGCAGGATCTCAGGATCAGCGGAGCCCCCATCAATGGGAAAAATCCCCGCTTCTCCAGGAACCAACCCCCAAATTGGCTGAGACAGGTAAACACTTGGTGCCTCTTCTCTCTTTCTCATTAGCCTTTTATCTCCATCAAAGCATCTCATGGTTCTGAAAAGCCATAGGTATTGGGCTTTTCTTCGATATTGTTAGTAACAGCAGATCTTTATTCTCTAACACATTTCAGTAATTAGAATATAGTGATACTACACATGTGTGCTTTTATCATTTTCTGTTCATGACTATTTGACAATCCAGTGAACAATGGGATTATTCTAGTGCCTACTTTTCTGTCCCTTTCAGAGCTAATTATAGTGAAGACAAATCCAAATATGACCACTGATGAACTTCCATTCAAGCTGTGGCTGAGTTTTGTCACTTAAAATGGTCCCATGTTTAGAAGCGGCCTAAACAAAGGTTCTGCTTATTAGAGAAAAGAGCCACTCTCTGTGTTCTTTCTGCCTGTTCCTCCTCCTCTGACATTGTGTCCATTTCCTGATCTGTGTCTGGTACAGTGCCAGTATAATTACTGGCCCTGCTCTACACAGTCCTGTGGTCCCTCAGACTGAATGACAGTGACGCTTTGGCTAGTCTTGGTGATGTGGATACAGGATATGGCCAACAGGTTAGAGAAGAGGCTTATAAGAAGGCTTGATTCCTTAAGATGTGCTACATTCAACGAAACACTTTGATTTGATTATTCTCAAAACTCAGGGATGGAGAGGACCTAGGGCATTCGGAGAAAAGCACTGTGGCCCTGGCTGAGGTCCTGCCCTGTAACCTGTGGCCTTTATGGTCCTGTAGAAAGTGGACCACATGTACTCACTTCTCCTGCCTCAGCAGAGGCAGCTGGGTGTGCGTGCTGTCTCCGTCTCCTTTTATTTGATTCCAGAGAGGGTACACTCTCATGCTCAAGGTCATCCATGTTGTAGCATGTGTCAGTACTTCATTCCTTATGGCTGAAATAATACTCCACTCTGTGGACATTTTATCAGTTGATGGACACTTGGGTTGTTTCCGCTTGTTGGCTATTATGAATGATGCTGCCATGAACACCTGTGTACAAGTTTTCGTGTGGATGAATGTTTTCATTTCTCTTGGGTATACACCCAGGAGTGGAAATGCTGGGTCCTATGGTAACTCTCCGTTTAACCTTTTGAGGTTGGACTTTTGCAAAGTGGCTGCGCCATTGTACGTTCAGCAGTTTATGATGACTCCAATTTCTCTACACCCCTGTTGATACTTATTATTGTTGGTCTTTTTGATTACATCCATTCTGTCAGGCATGAACTGGTATCTCATGGAGGTTTTGAGTTATTTCCCTAATGACTAATGATGTTGAGCATCTTTTCATGTGCGTATTGGCCAGTTGTGTATCTTCTTTGAAGAAATGTCTGTTCAGATCCTTTGCTCATTTTTAAACTGGATTGGTCTTTTTATTGTTGTTGTAAAAGTTCTTTATAATCTGGATACTAGACCCTTATTTATAATTTGCAAATATTTTCTCCCATTCTTTGGGTTATCTTTTCACTTTCTTGATAGTATCCTTTGAAGCACAAATGTTTTGGATGTTAAGGAGGTTCTAATTTATCTTTGTGTTTGCTTGTGCTTTTGGTGACGTATCTAAAATACTTTTGCCTAATCCACCACAAAGATTTATACCTTTGTTCTGTTCACAGAGAGAGAGGTTTAGCTCTTACATCTATGTCTTTGATCCATTTTGAGTTAATTTTTGTATGTGTTGTGAGTTGGGGTCCAACTTCATTCTTTTGTATGTAGAAAGCCAGTTGTTCCAGCACCACTCTCTGAAAAGACTATTCTTTATATCCCATTGAATTATCATGACAACCTTGTTGAAAAGCAACTGACCATAACTGTGAGCTGCTTTTTAAATCTGAATTTAAATTAATTAAAGTTAAATAAAATTTAAAATTCAGTTTCTCAGTCACACAAGCCACATTTCAAGTACTCAGTAGCCACATGTGGCTAATGGCTGCCGTACTGAATAGATCTTCCCATGGCAGGAATCCTGTTGAATAATAGCACTACTCTAGATCCTCCGACTTGCCCACAGGCCACATCAGCTTATTTCTATCCTGATCCTTAATCCTGGTGGTCATAAGTTGTGGAGTTTCTGTAATTAGGGTGCATGCCTGGCCCATATCCCAGTTTCCAATCACATATGCTATCTATCAACTTCATAATGGAAGAAAACAGCACATGCACTGGACTTACCATTATTTGAGGAGAGCATGGTAGTCAGTGTCCATTTTAAGTGAGGGTACGTTTGCAGTGTTGAAGTCGCTCATGGGTTTGCTTCTCCCTGTTTCTCCTTTCCTAAACATTTCCCCAAAGGTAAGAAGGAGGGAGGGATTGGCAAACTTGGTTCCTAACTTTAGTATAAATCACAATCACCCCAGCTTCCCCCTGTTAACTGCAGACTTCCAGGTCCCACCCCACCAGAGATTCTGACTTAGGGGAGCAGGGGCAGCCTCTTTGGCTGCCAGCTGCCCCATATGAGACTAATGCAAGTTGCCAAGTGGAGAACCACACTTTGAGAAACTTTGCCACATAATTTCATAGCTCTTTTGCTGAAGTTCTTTTCTTTGAAGCCAGGAAATGAAACATACTCTTTCTAATTATAGAAGCCTCCAGAATGAAAAACGACAACAAGGAAAATCCACAGCAGGAAGGGGCTAAAGGAGCAAAGCCATGTGTATTATCAGTGGGCAGACCCAAAGGGAATGGTCTGCAGAGCCCCGAACCCAGAGGGGCGACTGTGAGTGAGCCCCGGTTGTCGCGGAGGCAGATCAGCCCCCCACGTGCTCAAAAGCCATTTGCTCACTACCAGAGACATTGCAGGGAACTGGAATATGTCAGCGGCCCCCTGAAAAGCCACCCACTGAGAGAGCTGAAGAAAAGCAAGGGAGGCAAAAGAAGCCTGAGCAGCCGTTTGCAACGTCTTGGTCACCAGCCAACCCGCTCAGCGAAGAAACCTTACAAATGTGATGACTGTGGGAAAAGCTTCACATGGAATTCAGAGCTGAAAAGACACAAGCGAGTCCACACGGGTGAGAGGCCCTACACGTGTGGAGAATGTGGGAACTGCTTTGGGCGGCAGTCCACCCTGAAGCTGCACCAGAGGATCCACACTGGAGAGAAGCCCTACCAGTGCGGCCAGTGTGGGAAAAGCTTTCGCCAGAGCTCAAACCTTCACCAGCATCACAGACTGCACCATGGGGACTGAAAGCAGGACTGGGTCCTCTCTGTTCAGAAGGAAGGTATTTGGATTTCTCCTTCCCCTTGCTTGCATGTAAATCACAAAGACTGTCTGCGTGACTTACAAGGAAGAAAGCAGGAGGTCCCTGAGGAATGATGGCGTCCATCAGTCTGGTGAGGAGTCGGGAAGTGGCTGATGGGGACGTGACCATGAACAGAGATGTGACGTGTACAGGGACCAGGGGAGAGACGGCAGGTCTGGGCGTTGGGTCAGAGTGCACTGGGGTGTCTTTTGGAGAGTGGGGAGTCACTACTGAGGGAGAATCAGGACGATCCTGCAGGTGTGCCCCACAACTTGATGTTAAATCTCCTCCTGCTGCTTTATTTATCATCTAAATCTGTTCAAGGATAAATCCTATATATAGTTATGCGTTTGCTGTCATACCAGACAATCTTTATCACGCGCACACTCCTTTAATAAAGATGAGTGATCCGCAAGAATTTCAAGGCAGAAGTTCATTGGAATGTAAATCCCCTAGTATTCTTCCTGTCGTTCCTGGCTGTTTGTAGCAAAGGACACATGAAGTGGGAGTATGGACATGTTTGTGTGAGGAGAGGGTCTCCAAGTCTTAGTGCTCTTACCAAAATAAATAAACACACACACACACTAAGGAATCTTTTTATATCAAAGCACTTTTGATTTGGTAGAAGAAAAATCACAGCTGCTGCAACCCCCACCCATAGCAATAGGGAAAAGCTACAAGAAGCAAGACTGTTAAGGAGATGGCAAAGAGAATCCTTCCTACTCTCCTTTCTCACTTAGGCCAGCCTCTTTAAGAATAAAAAAATGAGTGGAGTGCTGAAAACGTTATAAAACTGAATTATTTCAGAACATGTACTAAAAATCACTGAAGCATTCATTGATTTCATGATGTGTAAGTTATACCTTAATGAAGTTTCCAAAAATGACAAAATGTATTTATCTAAAATGTTAAAGTCCTAGAACTAGACCTGAGAGATCATCTAATTCCACCCCTCAGTCTCTCAAAATGGAAATTACAACCTGATCAGTATACAATTCTTGGTCACGCTGGGCAAACCAGCAGATCTCCCAGTCTAGAGAAAACTTTTGGTAGGTGGGTGCAGTACCTCAAGCAGAAAACAGGTGCAGGTAGCATTCTTCCTGAAGCATCAGTATCCTCGGGTCACTGCCACCCACCTCAGGTCCATGGCTGTGCTATTGTGTGTCCCCCCGAGAATCTCAGGGTCCTCTAGCTGCAGAGGGACAGGTGCACACATAGGCAGCCCTGCTCCCCGGGTCTTTGCACACACCATTCCCTTTGCCATTAAGACCTGCCGCCCCTACTCCGTCTCCCATCTCACAAGAGTTACCAGCTCTGCAAAGCCTTCTCTGACAAGTTCTAGGCAGACAGAGATTTCACCATTGTTACCCCTGCTCCATTCTGCACACGAGTGATACTCAACCTGGGAGCAGATTTGCCCCCCAGAGGACATTTGGCAACGTCTGAAAACATGGTTGGTTGTTATGACTTGCAGGGAGGGAGCGTAGCTCCTGGCCTCTAATGGTACAGACCAAGGATGCAGCTAAACATCGTGCAGAACACAGGATGGCTCCAAAACAGAATTATCTGATCCAAAATGTCAGTAGTACCAAGGTTGGGGAACTGTGCCATACATGTTAAAAGCTCCTTAAGGACAGAACCTTGGTTTTCCATTACTTTAGCTTTAGGACTTAGCTCACATCCAGCCAGGAGAAATAGGTGTTCAGTAATTGAAGAGTCTCTCAATGCAGTGGACAAAACCTCTTGTCTTTTGGGCTGAGAGAGTCTTAATGGGAGCCCAGTGGGCTGCTTCATGGTTTTTTGGTGGCCCTGCAGGCTCTAATCCGAGGTCCCTTTCCCAAGAATTATGTTAGATGTGAGAAGAGTTTGTCTTCATTTTCAGGCCTGCCCCTTATCTCACTCCTGTCGCCTGTCTCCTGCCGCTCAGGGCCTCCTGATTCCTAATTCTGTTCCCACTTTTTTTTTCAAGCCAGATTCACTGTTGTTTCTTAATAACTTCCCTAATCATATTTACATCTGTGTCAGTTTCCTCTTTTTTGGGGGGGGGGTGGAGGGGCATACCACGTGGCTTATGGGCTCTTAGTTCCCTGACCAGGGATCGAACCCGCGCCCCCTGCAGTAGAAGCGTGGAGTCTTAACCACTGGACCATCAGGGAAGTCCCTGTATTAGTTTCCTTTTGGTGCTGTAACAGATGACCACAGACTTAGTGACTTAAAACAACAGAAACATCTTCTCTTACAGTTCCAGAGGTCAGAAGTTGGAAATTAGTTTCACTGAGCAGAAGTCAAGGTGTCAGGCAGGCTAGTTCCTTTGGAGGCTCTGAGGGGCAAATCTCGCGGCTGCTGGCATTCCCGGGCTCGTGGCCCTTCTTCCGTCTTCGAAGTGCATCCCTCCAATCTCTGTCATCACATCACTTTCTCTTCCAACGCTGACCTCCAGCCTCCCTCTTAGGTGGAGCTTTATGATTGTATTGGCCCCCCCACCCCTGATAATCTGAGTTATCTCCCCATCTCTAGATCCTTAATCACACCTGCAAAATCCCTTTTGCCACATAAGGGAACATGCATGGGTTCCAGGGATTAGGATGTGGACATCTTTGGGAAGGACTGTGATTTGGCTGACCACACCCATCTGTTGAATCAATGTGGTTAGTCAAAGAAGATCTCTCCTAAAAGCAAAGGAACATAGATTTCCACTTTTCTTAGATTTGGGACAGGAACTCTACCTTAAATAAGAGCTTTGTTTACTTGGTATGTTTTGAAGAACCTGTGTGTGTGTGTTTTCTCCCTTCTGATTATGAAATTAATAATTGCAGAATCTTAGTGTCTTTGGGTACCTGTTCAACTGTGGACCTTGAATAAATGTGACAAAATCACCACTCTGAATATCACTCACTCCCAAAAGGTTTTCAAACCTGTGATGCTGCCACCTCCCCCAGCCCAGTTTTCCTTTGGCAGGTAAGGCTCATTTCCAGGTGAGGAATGCCTATGAGGGTCTGAAGTCCTGGTAGAAGGTCGCTAGGCACTCAGACACATTTTTAGGTCTGTACTCACTTCTCCAGATGTGGGCTTCCCCTGGCCCACCTTGCCCATGTGTGGTTCCACCAGAGTATCTCAGCACAAAACATTGACCTGCTGACTTGCAATCAGCAACCACATGTGAGAAAATAATCTTTCTCCTTTTCTGTGCAGCCCTTACCCATGGAGTGGTCTGTAAGTGTCACCATCTTTTCCGAGTTTGCCCTGTGCTCACCCATGGTGGGGGTGGGGGTGGGGATGATTCCTACCCCGGTTATTTGGTCTCCAGGTTACCCCCAGGAGACAGGGAGAGGGGAAGATTTATATGTCAGGGATCTGGACCTTGCAGGTTTCTCTGAAAAGCATTTTCCATCTACAGCAGATACGGACTTGTAAAACCCGTCCCATAATACCATTGTCACTCCCAACAAAATTAACAACTCCAAAATACCATCCAACAGATAGGGTTGAAATTTCCCCCAGATGTTTCTAAAACCAAAATGCTATTTTCTACATCTTTATTGAGATATAGTTCACATATAAAATGTATCCATTTAAAGTGTACAGTTTATGGGAGTTCCCTGGGGGGTCCAGTGGTTAGAACTCCACGCTTCCACTGCAGGGGGCATGGGTTTGATCCCTGGTCGGGGAACCAAGATCCTGCAAGCTAGGTGACAGGGCCAAAAAACAAGCAAAAAAAAGTGTACAGTTTAATAATTATAGTAAATTCACAAAGTTGTACCACCATCACCGTAATCCAATTTTAGAACATTTTCAACAAGCTAAAAAGAAACCCTGTTGTCATTAGTGGTCATTCCCCATCCATGAGCCCCTTTGAGCCCCTCTCCTCCTTTCACTCAGCACAGTGTCTTCAAGGTCCAGCCACGTGAGTTGCACGTCAGTGCCTTATGCTTTTAATGGCCGAATGATGTCTCACTGTGTGAATAGACCTTGTTTTTTCTACTCACTCATCAGGTGATGGACATTTGGGTTTTTTCCACTTACTGGCTGCTATGAATAATGCTGCTATGAACATTCATGTACAAGTTTTTCTGTGAACATGTGTTTTCATTTTTCTTGGTTTTATACCTAGGAGTGGAATTGCTGGGTCCTATGGTAACTCTATGTTTAAGCATTTGAGGAACTGCCAGAATGTTTTCCACAGGGTCTGCACCATTTTCTATTCTCACCAGCAGTGTGAGAGGGTTCCAGTTTCTCCATATCCTTGTCAGCACTTGCTATTGTCTGTCTTTCTGATCGTAGCCATGCTAGTGGACATGAAGTGGCATTTCATTGTGGTTTTGATTTGCACTTCCCTGATGGCTCATGATGTTGGCATCTTTTCATGTGTTTACTGGACATTCATGTATTTTCTTTGGAGAAACGGCTATTCAAAACCTCTGCCCTTTTAAAATTGAGGGTTTTGTCTTTTTCTTGTTGAGTTGAATGAGTTCTTTATATATTCTGGAATCAAGTCCTTATCAGAGTAATGACTTGCAGATATTTTCTCCCATTCTGTTGTAATGTAATACTTTTGCACAATTGCAGTAACTCTCTTTAAAGCACTGTCACCTGCCAAAATACAAAACTGACTAATATAGTCACAATCCCTGAATTGTCAGTGAAACAGACATGTGAGGCAAAATGTCACTCCTAGCTCTAGAAATTCATCTGGGACTAGATAAGGGCAGAGCCAACTTGAGGAACTCCAGGAACCTACTTCAGTCCTGGGGGTGACTTGGGCTTAGGTCTGAGGCAGCTCCATAAACAAACCAGAGTAGACTTGGTACCAGGCTGAGACCGAGGATGGCTTTGCTGCCAGCTCTGTTGTTCCTCAGCCCCATGACCAGGATGTGTCACTTAAATTCTCCAAGCCTGTTTGTTCCACTGAAAATGGGAAGACCTGCTCTGCTTACCTCACATGACAGGTGAAGTGAACACACGTGTGTGAAAGTATTTTGTTTTCTGTAAAGTGTCACATAAAAAGAAAATGAATTATACGTCAAGTTAAACAGCATCTTGAAATCTCCTCTGTCAGCTCTTAAGATCCAAATACATGCCTGGAATGAGCAAAGAGGCCACAGAGGTCCTATTTTCATGGGTTTGGCACTTGCTCACACTGGGGTTGCAGTAGAGAATGTCCTGGAAAGGAAGAAGAATTTCTCCAAAAGTCTGTTTATGAAAAATTGGTGTCCTAGAGAGAGGTGCCCCAAAGCAGAGGCACCCCCCCCACCTTTCTTCAGTGGCCCTTCATGCTGCTCTTACTTTTCTTTTTGACACTGATTTTTAAAAGTGTTTTTATTATGGTAAAATATACATAACATAAAATATACGATTCTAACAGCTTTTAAGGGTACACTTCAGTGACATCACGTACATTCACAGTATTGTGCAGCCATCACCACCATCCGTTTCCAGAACTTTTTCATCCTTCCAAACTGAAACTCTGTCCCCATTAAACACTAGCTCCCCATTCCCTCTCTTCTGGCCCCTGGCATCCTCCATTCTATTTTCTGTCTCTGCAAAGTTGCCTACTCTGCATACTTTGTGTATGTGACATCATATAGCATTTGTCATCTCACAACTGAATTATTTCACTTAGCACAGTGTTCCTAAGGTTCATCCGTGTTTCACAATTTCTTTTCTTTTTATGGCTGAATAATATTCCATTGTATGGATAGACTACATTTATTTATTTATTTATTTATTTATTTATTTATTTATTTATTTACTGCCTGCCTGCCTTTTTTTTTTTTTTTTTTTTTTTTTGGCAGCATGGTTTGTGGCATCTTAGTTCCCTGACCAGGGATCAAATCTGGGTCCTGGCAATGAAAGCTCTGAGTCCTAACGACTGGACTGCCACGGAATTCCCGTGGATAGACCACATTTTAACCATTTATCTGTCAGTGGACATTGGGGTCGTTTCCACCTTTAGGCTATTGTGAGTAATGTGCTCCTTACTTTTTGCAAATACATAATTTTCAAAAACCCCAATGAAAAATTTGCCAGAGGGCCCCCAAGTCTTATGAGAGTGGTGCCCCACAGTAGTGTTCCCAGAGCAGCTGCAAGCAGGAATCGGGGCAGAGGTGCAGGGAAGGGCTTGTCCTAGGAGATGGAGCAGAGGGTTAGGGGCCGGGAGAAGGACGACGGCTGCAGAGGGAAGCCATCCCAGAAGGAGCAGCTTTAGGGAGAGTGGAACAGCCACAGATAAAGGTTACAAGGTATGGCCCACCTGGGTCCCCCTGGGAGATGTGGGGCCATGGACGTGTCCATGTGTCAAGAGGGGACACGTGCACCGAGGTCTCAGCCTTGGTGGGAGAACAGGAACGGTGTGTTTTCAGCCATGGAAGGAAAGGCCACTGTTGCAAAATTATGCAAGTGGTACAGTCTTAGGAAACAGCAGAGCCCAGGAAGTGACGCTGCAGAGAGATGCGTAGTTCATGTGGAATGGGGGTGTGCAGGCTGAAGACAGTGTCTGGAGGAAGAGTTTTAAGGCATATATTTTACCTTTTAGAAAACTTTAATAAAGGATCATTGGGACATAGTTCAGCATAGCCAAGTGTTGTAGTCTGTTCGGGCTGCTGTAACAAATTCCCACAGACTGGGTGGCTTACAAACAGTAGACATTTATTTCCCACAGTCCTGGAGGCTGAAAGTCTGAGATCAAGGCACCAGCACCATCAGGTCGAATTCTGGTGAGAGCCCTCTACTTGGTTCATAGATGGGCCACCTTCTCACTGTGTCCTCATGTGGCAGAAAGGTTGAGGGAGCTCTTTGGGGTCTCTTCTATAAGGGCATTAATCCCATTCTTGAGGGCTTCATCCTCATTACCTGCCTCCTAAGACCATCACAATGGGGGTTAGAATTTCAACACAGGAATTAGGGGGGACACAAACATTCAGACCAAGGCACCTGGTGTGCATGAACTTCAGCTTTGGACAGACCTAGATTCAATCCTGGCTCTGGTTCCCCTTTCAAACCTGTTTCTTCAACTTGATAAGGTTTAAATGAGAGGATCTGAGTTATATGCTTCCATCGTGGTGAATGCCCCAGCACTCTAAGGCAAAGGTGCCACGGGGCATAAATGCCTCGCACCTCAAGAGGTCTGGGCCCTCTTCTGGGTGGCTCTCATAGGTCTGGTCCAGCCACCACTGGAAGTGTGGACCAGTGGCCAAGGCTGCCCCTGGCTAAGCCAGCCCACAGCAAAACTGGTAGGTGATCAACTGCCCCACACTGCTCTTTACAAAACTTTTCAAAATCACAGCTTATTGCTGGAGGAAAAATAAAGATTGTACACACTGCCTATTGCATAGATCTTCCTACCACACCCTGATAAGCTGTCATCCAAGCTGTTGTTAGAAATTCTCATAGACAGGGGAACTCACCACTTCATAAGGTGCAAAATTTCATTTGGGGGGCATCCTAGTTGTTTTAAGTCCTAAGAAGCTGGACTTCCGGCCATGCAAGGCTTTTGCTTCTGGAACCCTGGTTGCTTCTGTGAATACCTTGGAGAGGGGGTGGGCCGGTGCAGGGATGTGGGGGATCTTGTTATAGCTTCTAAGACGCCCCACATGAAGGCTTCATAAACACCAGTCCACCTGAACTCCTCTGAATGCTGGGAAGAAGCCCACCAGTGAGGTGTGTTTTCAGAGCACATCAGGGACACAGACACTTCCAGAGCACATGCCCATATATGTCCACTTCTAAGGCATATACTGCATGGAGCAGGATGATTTCCTGGGAAACAGGCTCTGTCTGGAAGAGGATGGTAAGAGTCTTCTCTGATCCAGGATTTTGAGAATCAGAGGTCAAGGATCAAACCAGAAGTCAGATATATGCCCTCAGGAGGGAGAAATCAGAGCTAAGGAGAAAGTTCTGATGGAGAAGTTTGCTTCTACAGTGTAAGGGTAGAAGTTTGCTTCTGCAGTGTAAGGGGTGGGTGGAGGTGTTGGGAGTACCTAGTTAGATCCCAAAGGACTGTTCACCCTGAGGAGGAGCTGAGTGGAAAATGTACCTCCCAGCAGAGATATGCATCTGCTTCTCTTTCATCTTGATTTCCCACTCAGTTTATAGCTTTTCCCCAAGCCCCAGTGAAAACTCTACCACGCTCAGTTCTTTGAAACTATGAGATACTCTTTTCCCTTTGCAACTGGTGGGTTCTGTGGAAGGAAATAGTGCCTAAACCAGGACACACATCTTTTCAGTATTTTTTAAAATCTTTTTGGGAACTGCATTCCTATATTCACATCCAATTTATTTCATTTTTATTTTAATTGCACACTACTGAGAAGATTCTAATTCACACAGATAAGTAGTCGCACTGAGAAGCCCATGCACCGCAACGAAGTGGTTCTAATGGTTCTAACAGCTCATCTTACAAGATACTCTTTGCACAGAAAAGGCAAAAGCAGCTTTACTATCAAGTCTGCACAAAAATAAGTCATGCCGGTAACATAAATTATTTTCATGTCTCTGATGTGTTATTTTGTATATTATATTTAAATATTTTATTGCAGCTTTAAAATATATATTTCAACTTCTTTTAGTTCAAAGATTATTTTTTAAATTGAGATATAATTCATATACTGTAAAATCCATCCTTTTAATGTACAAAGTTCAGTGGTTTTTATTATAGTCACAAAGTTGTACAACCAGACATGTCTTTTTAAAAATATTTTATTTTATTTCTTATTTATTTTTTTAAATAGTGGTTTTATAGAAGACTGCTTTTATTTTTCATTCATTTATTTATTTTTTTAATTAATTTATTTTTTGGCTGCGTTGGGTCTTCATTGCTGCG